>NC_091184.1:38164369-38484369 GCF_040958095.1 Procambarus clarkii | reverse complement strand
TTGCCACCAGATTAGTACCCGAGCTGAGGGGTATGAGCTATGAGGAGTGACTACGGAAACTAAACCTCACGTCGCTGGAAGACAGAAGATTAAGGGAGATATGATCACCACATACAAGATTCTCAGGGAAATTTAGAGGGACGCTAAAGACAGTTTATTTAACACAGGGGGCACACGCACAAGGGGACACAAGTGGAAACTGAGTGCCCAACTGAGCCACAGAAACAGGCATTAGAAAGAACTTTTTCAGTGTCAGAGTAGTTAACAGAAAGAATGCATCAGGCAGTGATATGGTGGAGGCTGACTCCATACACAGTTTCAAGTGTAGATATGATAGAGCTCAATCGGCTCAGGAACCTGTACACCAGTTGATTGACAGTTGAGAGGCGGGACCAAAGAGTCGAAGCTCATCCCCCGCAAGCACAACTAAATGAGTATACACACACAGACACACATTAAACACCAGCAAATGAAAAACGCAGTAATACAAATAGACCACCAAGCAGATTCATTGAATACAAAATAATGGTGTTAGATATCTTCAGAGAATATTTCGGAATCAATTAAAATCTTTTCTGAATTCGCTCTCAAGATGAATTTTACTTCTGCTGCTTTCGGAATAAATGGACTTTTGACGATGTTAGAATATTCAATGTTTTCCTACCCCCTCCCCTACCCCCTTCTCTCTCTCTCTCTTTCTTTCTATCCATACAAAATTTTAACCGTATTATCGCCTAATTTAAATTCTTTCTTTAGTTCAGTTCCTGCAAACTGCTTCATAGCCAATTTCCGGCCGACCCAAGACGTGTTTGTTCCATTTATTTCTTTTTTCAAACTTCACAAAGAAGCAATTTTCTCTTTTGTGTAACTTTCTCTTCGTAGATCTCCCTCCACCATTCACTGTGTCTCTATATCTGTCTGTTTTTTGCTTAGTGCATATATATATCTATGGTTTATGTCTCCCTGTTTATCAGTCTCTACCCGTCAATCAGTTTCTCTGCCTGAATACATATCTGTATTATAGTCTCTGTCTGTCTGTCCGTAGAACTGACCATCAAGAGCGCACTGAGAACATTTAAGGTAACCAAATTTCCCCAGATGTTAGGCCCTCCTTCAGGGGGAAACAGGAAACATTATTAATTTTCCTTAACAAAATCCAGAGTCGTCAGTGTTTCTCCATTTTCACGACTGTTATTAACCTCTGGCGTAATATATTTCTTAAGGGAAGGGATAGACTGAATCAGGGTTGGGACGTTTGGAGGAGGAGAGCCAGGAATGAACAAATCCACAAGGGCCGTGACGAGGATTCGAACCTGCGTCCGGGAGCATCCCAGACACTGCTTTGTGAGAGCCAGGAATGGTCTAGTGCCGGGACGTACACCATGAGTGGACAGTGAGAGGATGAGGTGAGGTGCTAATATCGCAAGGGAACTCTTCCTTAGGTTACAGCTAATGATTCCATTATCACTCACTTTCTATTTAATATGACTAATGTTTGTGTGTAGGTGTGGGTGTGTATGTAGGTGTGTGTATGTGTGTGTGTGTAGGTGTGTATGTGTGTGTGTGTGTGTGTAGGTGTGGGTGTGTGGGTGTGGGTGTGTGGGTGTGTAGATGTGTGTGTGTGTGTGTGTGTGTGTGTGTGTGTGTGTGTGTAGGTGTGGGTGTGTATGTGTATGTAGGTGTGTGTATGTGTGTGTGTGTAGGTGTGTATGTGTGTGTGTGTGTGTGTGTAGGTGTGGGTGTGGGTGTGTAGGTGTGTAGGTGTGTGTGTGTGTGTGTGTAGGTGTGTAGGTGTGTAGGTGTGGGTGTGTGGGTGTGTGGGTGTGTAGATGTGTGTGTGTGTGTGTGTGTGTAGGTGTGTGTGTGTGTGTGTGTGTGTGTGTGTGTGTGTGTGTGTGTGTGTGTGTGTGTGTGTGTGTGTGTGTGTGTGTACAGACAATAATTGCTCACTTACAAAACTTGTCTCCCAAGAGCCTTTTGAAAGCAGGAGGCCGCGTCTCAAGGCGATCACATTAGAGCGAAGATCCTACACCGACGGCCTCAGCTCTTGGGCCTTACTGCAGCCTCCCTCAGACGCCCTTCTGGCTCTCACACTTCACTTCATTAGCACACTATTCACTGTATTTTTAATGGTAATCATTCTGTCATTCAGGTGACGACGACCAGTCCTCTCACATCCTCACCAGCAGCACCCTTGCCCTGACCCTCTACATATACTTCTCATCACCTACTCTATTATCTACTCTATCAATTCCTCACAGGATCTACACCACCAAAGATCACCTTCACTCCAAAAAAATCTACCACTTACGGGCTATTCATTCCCGTGCCACCTCTTTGGTGGCTTAATCTGTATTAATCAATTTCTGAGGATCTTGTATGTGGTGATCATGTTTCCCCTAAATATTCTTTCATTCAGCGACGTGAGGTTCAGTTCCTGCAATCTCTCCTCGTTGCTCATACCCCTCAGCTCTAGTACTAGTCTGGTGACATACCTTTGAACCTTCTCCAATTTAGTCTTGTGATTGACTAGATACGGACGCCACGCTGGAGCTGCATACTCCAGAATTGGTCTGGCATATGTGGTATATACGGTCCTAAATGATTCCTTACACAAGTTTCTAAATATTGTAAGAGATCGATTAGCGACTCCATCCACAAAGAATATTACAGAAAATGAGGTTTTAAAACTCATAAATTACATTCCTGGAACGTTTGTGTGAAATACTGCATCTGACAACGGCAGTATTGTATTTTCATCGACATATTCATGCAAGTCAGTTGTTCAGTGAGGAGCTTTGTTACGTCTCATTAAAGGAGAAGTCTTACTGATGAAACTTCCGCTGCATGTAAAGCTCTCAAAACAAACAAGTACAAGCCTGGGGCCAGATTCACGAAGCAGTTACGCAAGCACTTACGAACGTGTACATCTTTTCTCAATCTTTGACACCTTTGGTTACATTTATTAAACAGTTTACAAGCATGAAAACTTGCCAATAAACTGTTGTTATTGTTACAAACAGCCTCCTGGTGTTTCGGAGCTCATTAACTATTTAATAATTGTAAACAAAGCCGCCAAAGATTGAGAAAAGATGGACAGGTTCGTAAGTGCTTGCGTAACTACTTCGTGAATCAGGCCCCAGATATGCCACCGTTGGTGGAGCAGCAAAAGCCTCGCTCAAAGCAACTTAGTCTTACATTCTTGTGAAGCCTCACGCACGCATAGCGTTTCGGGCAGGTTTATAATCTTAATTTCCTCTGGAATACGACCCGCCAAATCGTTTAATAATTAACTATCCATTCACTGCTGGGTGAACAGAGGCGTACATGTAAGGATTGGCGCCTAGTCAATCCTCCGTGATCAGGATACAGACCCAGGCCAAATGGCTGGCGAAGCACGGGGCGAGTGTCTTACCACTGCGCCATGGAGACTTAAACCAAGTTTATAAAGTCACGTTCACATTTATTGTTGCTTAGAAGGAAAAATACTATTTATAAATATAGGGGTACCACCACTGGTTTAATTAAAGGGACCCACATCCTCGAAGAAGAAAATAAATAGTGTTCAGAGAAGACCTTGTGGATTCTCACTGAATACCTTAATCTTTTCCTCTCCTACCACCCCTATTATTTTTTTTTTTATTTTATTGCAATGTTACAGTTTACAGAAAACACACACTTATATAACAATATAACAATATACCAATCAGTGTTCGAAGACCTCGTCCAGTTCCTCGGGGGTCGGGTGCGTACCCAAGATACAGCACGCATTTCCCCTCTGAACAGCGACACTGAGGCGCTGAAACATAAAACTGGCCGCTCTTGGGTCTCTAGTCTTCCCAATGAGTTCCTCGCCCAGCTCCTTCAGGAACTTAAGTGCACATTTACCCCAGGCGCCCAGAGTCTCAGAGCCTATTGGCACGAACCTGTAACAACGTTCTAGGTCCCTGTACTTGTTAGTTTTCTGGGTCTCCCTGAAGGTGGCCGCCCCGCCTCCCTCAGCTACGCTGTAAGGTAGATAGGTATCAGCCAATGTGGATGCACACGTGTAGTCCCACACGACCTGTTTACCTTCCCTCCACGGCTGCAGGGTGACTCCATCTGGGCGTTTTTGGCTGTTGTCAGGCCTGCACAACTGAGGTTCCCTTTGTGCTGGGCACCCAGCTGAAGCCAAACTTCTCTTGATGATGTCATTGACTGCTTCATGTCTGGCAATCTTTCCCTGTGTCTTACGACAGATGAGACCATGGCTGCCGTATTGGTCTGCCCGTGCATGGCCGCAAATACACCGGTGCTCGGTGGAGATAGGGGCGGCAAGGCGCAGAGCAACACCAATACTTAGGGTCCGATGGTCCAGGCGGGTGCCCAAGGCGGAATTAGGGACTGCCAACAGGAAGTCCCCGGCATGGGGAGCTTGCACAGCTAGAAGACGCGCTTTGTCCTTCCTGGAAGCTGCCTCCAGCAATGATGTGGCGATGTTCTCCACTATGGGGCTATCCCATTTGGACTGTTTGCAGTCATTTGGAAAAGTCGGTCGAGGATGAGAGTTGACAAGAGTGTCCCACTGACCGGCTCCTTCCGCGAATTTCTATTCTTACTATTTCACTATTTTTTTACTTCCTAGGAATTGCTAGTTATCAATAACATGTAATTCTTGAAGCTGAACTTGTAATATCTGCTCGACCTAGAGTCTCTCACACCTCTACCTAGAGTTGCCTAACCCATCCTCCTCCTCCGGCTCCCTCTCCCCCCCCTCCCTACATCCCCTTGCCTTATACCTCCACCCCCCTCCTCCCTACCTCAACCCCTAAATTTCAAATAACCTAATCAGTTGCCCGTTGCATATCTCTCTCTGTCTCGTGTCGTTTAAACAGTGTAATATTTATGTACATTCACTCCACAAGATACGGTTCCAGGAACCATGTCTTGTGGAACAATGTTTCTTGTTACACGGTTAATACTTTGCCTTACTCCATATCGTACTACTCACCACCGCACTTGCCGTTATACCCTAATTATTCAGCGTCTCGGCATACGAGCCATTCATTACGTCCACACTTACGGCATCTTTAATTCTCATCCATTTATATGTATCATCCAACAGATTATAGACATATATTGTGCCTCGATAGTTCTACATATTCCACAGCAGCACGAGTAAAACGTGATTATAGTATTAAGTTTGAGTACACCATAAAAGGAAGACATCCTTGTTAACTAGAACATTATGTTTCCTTCTCTCTATCCATCTCGGTGCTTGGGAACTGAGCGATATTGTTCATGATGAACATCGAAAATATGTCCCTCCCATTGGACATATTTTCGATGGAATATTGTTCTTTCTCTTGGGGAAAATATTTGTCCAACTGGGACCACACTATGGGAACCGGTCCAAATATCTCCTTCGTCAATACAACCAAGACTCATGTCACTTATGAGTAATACGGTAATGCAACTAAGGCTCATGGCTGGTTCTGGTCGTGTCAGGACACGCACTTCGTCAATACAACCAAGACTCATGTCACTTATGAGTAATACGGTAATGCAACTAAGGCTCATGGCTGGTTCTGGTCGTGTCAGGACACGCACATTATTTTGGAAATTCAATTCTAAACGATGTGGAAAGTGTAGATGGTTCCAAACCCTAGTGTAGCCAACTCCCTACATTCCTCCAATGACAATGTTATGTAAACCTTTCTCTCGCGTTTTCCGAGTAAACTTTCCCTCCACCAGTGTTGCCCACCGTTTATTAGGCCATCCACGCACCTCCACGCACCTCTGCTTCATTGTTGAAACTAAAAAAAAAAAATTAGTTTCGTAAAGCCAAAGTGCTTTGCAGCTTGCTATATCTCCATAAGTGTACAGAATTACCGTGTTTGTTTTTTTGCGTTATAGAATTATCTTAAATTGTCCATTGTGGCACATTATGTTTCCGGGAACACGTTTGTAGCTGCCTACTGTACGGTTACAAGCATATAACAAAGGCACTTCTTTGCTAATAGGTCACACAATTGACAGACCAAACAAATTAAGAGGTGGTCGGTCAACAGGGGTTTACCAAGTTGTCTGTGCTCGCACTCCCTTCACCAGACCTGTCTACGATGACCTCTAGCTCAGTCGTCCACGAAAACTGACCAACCAGCACACTTCTGATGTGATAGGCCTCTTGACACCACTTGCTGGACGTATTTCTGCGGGTAAGTGCGCCGCCGCATACCCCAGAACACAGAAGGATTGTACCCTGGGGTACCCCAGGGTACCTCAGGAATTGTCCACACACGGCCCTGTGTAACCCAACAACTGGGACTCAACGCTTCGACCTCCCCCCCTCCTCGTAAACGTCACTCACCCTTACACTAGTGACCTGGAACACTCACCCGGTCCCCCCCCCCCTCTAGTTATGGCTCGGTAACTCACCCGTAAACAAACGACGGCCATTGTTTATGAAGTAACTTTCTTATCCGCCTTTTCTTAATAATTACCACACGTCAAAATGTGGCAGCAATGGAAACAGAAGGAAATTGTCACGTACCTTAAGAAGTGGTCGACTTCTGTCCCGCGATGAGCAAGACCTTACCTGAAATGACACGAAAACTATTTATTACATTTTTTGACACTCTTTATAGATAAAAAATCCCATATTCCACATGAACAATCATTATAATGCACATATATATATATAAGCGGCGCAGGTAAAGTGACATTTGAGTGTAGAGGTGTTGTTTACCTTGAGGTAAAGGTGGCGGGGGGCCGGAGTACCAGGTCTACGAAGGTCACGACGGGTCAAGTGGTTGACCCGTCACCGCCTATCACACGCTCACATACACCAGTTATCAAGACGAGGTAATATTTCACCACAATACTAGAAACACTGCGCGAAGAATTGGAGGCAACAACAGTTAAGGCGCGTCATCTAGTGGTTCTCGTCAAACACTAATGACAAGTGACCAGTTCGCCCCGTACAGCGGTAGCGAACAACGAATATGTGTAGTTCGTGCATCCATTACAACAACAATTAATGTCACGTTAATAAGCTTGCCACAACAAGCCAAAAGGTTGTCAACATTACAATATCCAGTCACATGGGATATAAGTATTCAGTTACAAAGAGCTCGTGTTATTTTCCAGTAGTGTTTATATTCATCACGAAGCCTTTCATGCTTCCGCCACACACAGCACAGTGAGTCCGTCTCCCACCATACTCCACTGACGCGCCGAAGAAAATGGCTTCAGAAGATCTTTTGAGTTTTGAATGAACCCGCTCGAAGCCAGATGTTTCACCACAGCTCAGCTTCAAAACAAACCCATCCTTTAGCTCAAGCTGTAAGTCAAATACTGACTTATGCAGACTGAAAAACATCAGTATATGACTTATATGTTGTGAACCCGACGGCTCTTTGTTTTGATGATGAGATAAAATGTGAAAACATTGTCCAGATACTGTATAATTTGTATAATTATACAGTACAATTATACTGTGATAAGGCGGGCAGGTACATTAATTACTCGGGTCTTGTCTGGTAATGTCCTTAAAGTGTACTGAAGTGTTTTATTGAGTTATGTGCGACAAACCTGGCCAGACAACACCGCTACTGCTGTACGCGGCCAACTGCTCACTTGAGAAAGTTTAGCGTTTCACAGCAAGTTTTGTTTGTGGTGAACGTCGGGGTACAGCAACCCGCGGGGTACAGGCAGAGGTGCAGGCGGGGTACAGCAACCCGCGGGGTACAAGCAGCGGTGCAGGCGGGGTACAGCAACCCGCGGGGTACAAGCAGAGGTGCAGGCGGGGTACAGCAACCCGCGGGGTACAAGCAGAGGTGCAGGCGGGGTACAGCAACCCGCGGGGTACAAGCAGCGGTGCAGGCGGGGTACAGCAACCCGCGGGGTACAAGCAGAGGTGCAGGCGGGGTACAGCAACCCGCGGGGTACAGGCAGAGGTGCAGGCGGGGTACAGCAACCCGCGGGGTACAAGCAGCGGTGCAGGCGGGGTACAGCAACCCGCGGGGTACAAGCAGCGGTGCAGGCGGGGTACAGCAACCCGCGGGGTACAAGCAGCGGTGCAGGCGGGGTACAGCAACCCGCGGGGTACAGGCAGCGGTGCAGGCGGTAGTAAGAGTGTTGGAAGTGTTGGTGGAGGGGGGGGACTCTTATGGCCAGGATTTAGCCGTATGTAGTTAATTAGGCTTATGTTAGAATTTACATACGAGTTTGTGAGAGGCTTGCGTACATTTTCTAGTTAACGAGCGAATGTAACATTTGTCTTTATGTTATTTATGTTAATGCGGTAATTACTTGTGTAACATATTATGTATATGTATATTTATTGCTAGATCTGTGACCGTTACTTGTTTAACTGTAGTGGACGGATTTGTTACGAGCAACGTTGCCAAGTGTGTGACTGGTTGCCGGGGCCAGTGTTGCTTGTACGAAAGTGGTGTGCTTGGCAGTTGCTTTAAGTAAATCTATTGACGTGATATTATGTGTATGGTTTATTGTAGCGTAACTATGGGCGTCAATTCTTGTATACCGCATGTTAGTGTTAGACTGTTGAGAGATATGTCAGCGTACTCTGAACCGTTTGTGTATTCCGCCGCCCCAACAAGCCCAGGCTTGGGGAGTCAGTTGTCACGATGCTTCTCAAGGGGAAGGACAGCTGTCCACCGCTAGTTATACCTAAGGACCCATTTTTTCTGTTGAATGGTAGAGTTCACTTGGTTCTTCTTAAGGTAGGAATGGCAGTGTGGTTATTAGGATGCAATTTGTGAAGATCATTGCTGGACCGGGAGCCGGTCGGCCGAGCGGACAGCACGCTGGACTTGTGATCCTGGGTTCGATCCCAGGGCAGAGTTTCTTTCACCCTATGCCCCTGTTACCTAGCAGTAAATAGGTACCTGGGTGTTAGTCAGCTGTCACGGGCTGCTTCCTAGGGGTGGAGGCCTGGTCGAGGACCGGGCCGCGGGAACACTAAAAATCCCCGAAATCATCTCAAGATAACCATATTCTATTTGTATTTTGTGTATAATGTCATTATAGTCATTATCCAATAGCATACTGTTAATAATTTTGTTCCTGGGATATAATTGTATACACTATTATAATAAATAATAGTGGCTTATGCTACCCATTTGTCTTATAAACTCGACACAGGTATTTATGAAGTTATTTTCAGTAGTTTAGTTTAGTCACTCCTAGACAAAACGACATGGACTGGACGGTAGAACGACGGTCTCGCTTCATGCAGGTCGGCGTTCAATCCCCCGACCGTCCAAGTGGTTGGACACTATATCATCCCTACGTCCCATCCCAAATCCTTATTCTGGACCCTTCCCAATGTTATATAGTCGAAATGACTTGGCGCTTTCTTCTGATAATTTCCTTCCCTTCCTAGACAAATCTGCCTTTTCGAATAATAATAATAATAATAATAATAATAATAATAATAATAATAATAATAATAATAATAATAATGAGAAAATCAGTATGGACCATGAGGATAATTCGGACCTGTACACTGATTATGCTCAAGTATATGCCTTTAACCATTTAACCACGAGATGCTGAGAGCCACGAAACCTGGGGGCCAGATTCACGAAAGCACTTACGAACGTGTACATCTTTCCTCAATCTTTGACACCTTTGGTTACATTTATTAAACAGTTTACAAGCATGCAAACTTGACAATCAACTGTTGTTATTGTTATAAACAGCCTCCTGATGCTTCGGAGCTCATTAACTGTTTAATAATTGGAAACAGAGCCACCAAAGATTGAGAAAAGATGTACACGTTCGTAAGTGCTTACGTAAGTGATTTCGCGAATCTGGCGCCTGGTCTTTAACTGTATCCAGTATGGGTCCTGAGGCTTCCAGTATGGGTCCTGAGGCTTCCACGGAAGCTAAGTCAGGATTTCACTCCTTGCCAGGCCTTGCCTAGTATGATTAGTAAATATAAGTAACACTAACCCAGTAAGACAATAACAAGGTGATGTTTGTGGGGCTGGAGGTGGTGGAGTTAGGGGGACATTAGTGAGGATATACAGCTGGTGGATGCGATGTGTAGATGGGAGATGTGTGTTGGTGTGTCAGCTGGTTGTGTGATGGCGTGTTGGCACAGCAAGTGCTGCTTCACCTGCTGGTGCAGTGTGCAGCAAGTATAGAGCAAATGTGCTTCAGCTGTGGAAGAGGTAATGGAACACAGGTGTGGAACGCAGGAGGCAAAATTCTACATGTGGTCCAAAATAAATACGTGTAACGAAGTTGTGGGAAGATGTAGATGTGATTTTCAGTGCTAATGCAAGTGATTGTAAGCTCTGGCGGGTGCATTTGTAACATTTACTGCAGTGTTGATCTCGCTTGCAAGTTTCTTTATGCTATTTCTGCCTTTATGTACGCTGCTGCCTTCATGCAAGGACGCCCGGTGCAGTAACAACGAAGTGTATAATGATAATTCCTGCCCATTTGCAAGTGTAAGTGTAAATGATTATGTATATTGCTGTTGAATCGCGCCACTGGGTATGACCATGTTCACTAGCACATATAACAGATGGTGTATCTTTGAAGTATAAAGGAGGATTAGGGTGCAGATCAGGAATATAGGGTGTGCGCGCGTACTCACCTATCTGTATCTATCAATAGATAGATACAGATAGGTGATAGCATTAATCAATAGATACAGATCAATAGATAGACACGCTTTCAATAGCGTGATGCAACAAATGAACAAATGCATCGACATATATTGGAAATAGAATTGGTCCCAGCACCGATCCTCGAGGTACTCCACTCGTTACTGTTCGCCAGTCCAACTTCTCGCCCCTTACTCTTTACTCTCTGGCTCCTGGCTGTGTGTGTGTGTGTACTTACCTAGTTGTGCTTGCGGGGGTTGAGCTTTGTCTCTTTGGTCCCGCCTCTGAACTGTCAATCAAATGGTATACAGATTCTTGAGTCTACTTGGCTCTATCAAAACTACATTTGAAAGTGTGTGGAGTCTGCCTCTTCACATCCCCACCTCTCCCCTGTGCACCCACCCAGCCCTTCTTCCTCTACACACACCTGCCCCATATCACACCCACACACCTTTCCTGTATTCCCCCATCATTTCAACCCATTTTCCTGCAAATTTTCCATCACTAACGAAAAGGTTGTGTCCAGAATGCAAATCGGTCATCAGAATACAGTATATTATTTAGAGAACTGCTAAAGTGTATTGGGCTCGGGCTGAACATTTCACATCTTTAGACTTCGTGGATAGGGGGAACTGGACCGACTCAGACCCTCATGTGACACTCCCGATAAAAAAATATATTAATCCTGCAAAGTTTAATAAGGATGACCTCAAGCATCAGGTGTCCAACCATGGACAGACAAAACGATAGACTTTCTTTTTTATAGAGAGGGATTTATATACTTTACATGTTATATCTAGAAAGATTGCCATAAAAGCCTTTAGTGGGCTGGGATTTCCGTTTACGTTCGTGTTGGAATCCTCCTGAGAGTCGGATTCAATCATCATGGAGCACGATTCGTTACTCGTTCATTTGGCCGGCGTCGAGATCCCATTGGTGGAGAGTGATTCATTTAGTGGGTTCCAGTGTTCTCTGGAGTGTTTCCATAACACTGTATGGAGCTAACTATTGGCCAGTATGGCTTTTGTTTAAACTTTTATTTTTGCTTAACACAACGTAACTAATGCCAAAAATTTTAATCCGTGGGAAAATTGATGAGTGTTTTGTCGTATTGTATGATATAAAGCACAATGAGATCAATGAGCAAATATATATATATATATATATATATATATATATATATATATATATATATATATATATATATATATATATATATATATATATAATCTTTCACGTGAATATGTAAACATGATTCACCACAAGAAAAACAGAAATAACCTAAATACAGGTAAATGTTGTTTCATTTACAGCACTGGCTGTAACACTTCTTACAACACATACAACAACACTACAACATATACAACACTTACTATAGCGAATACTACAGCATACAGTACAACACTTTACTATAACACTTTCTACAACACACATAAAGTACATTTACATATAGAAAATAGTACATTTACTACAACATATAGTACAACACTTAATATAACACTACAGCACATACAACACTTACTACAACACATACCAAAGCATTTACCACAACACATAATAGAACACTTCAACACTACAGTTAATGCAATACTTACGTTCACTACAACACTTAATGCAACAAAATCTACAATACTTTGCAACATTTACTACAACACTTACTATAACAATTACTTCAAAATACACTTATTAAAACATAATATATAACACTACAACACAATCTACCAAATTTACTCCAACACTAAATACAACCATCACCACCAACACACCCCCCCATCAACCACCACCACCACCACTACCACCACCTCCACTACCACCACCACCTTCAGAAGGCAGCCTTGGCAACTCGTGTGTTTCCCATTTTCCATCTTAATTGAATTTTCAAATACCCTGGGAAGACGGGCAGACGGCTACATCAATCCTTATTGTGCCTCGCACCTGTTGAACCCCTTGCTTCCGGTAATGGCCGCCGCTGGCTAGCTGGTGCTTCACCGGGCAGGGGTAAGGACTGATGTAAGGCAGCACAGAGGCACACTCTTACACCTCATGGGAACTGAAGCCATGACAACCTAATAATAAGCTAAAGTGTCACTTTAAAGTGTTAGCAGGAGCCATCCCTAAACTTTTGAGTGTGTGTGTGGTGCCTGGCAGGGATATGATGAGTGTGAGTAGCAACAGTGACGGGATGTGGCTGTGGTAACAGTGATGGGTTGTGGCTGTTGTAACAGTGGTTAGGGGACATATGAGCAAAAATAGTTGTGAGGGGGAAATACCAGTAGCAACAGTGAGGAGCGAGGAGAAGTAACAATAACAACAATCCATCAACTCTATGCCCACATTATCTATTTAGATCATATTTATCATTACATTTCTCAATGTCCTATTTAATAATTTATTTATTATTTCCAGACTTTTACTCTCTTATACGACATGATTACTTCTAATAATTGCTTTACTCAGGTTTTTAACCTGTCGAAAACACGTAGGTAAGTATACCTACATACTAATATAAGTAAGCCAAAAATAATAAGTAAGCCACGGAAATGAATTAGTATGATATTTGCAGTTTTATTTTATTATTTTTATATGTTTAAACTTCACTTGTGACAGCTTGAGTGTTGCAAGATTTATCTGAAATCTTTTTACATTTATATCTGTAGCAAGTTCGATGTCCCGTAATGCAGTATTCCTCAGTATTCCGTGTTATTAGTCATTCACGTGCGAGCAATTTGAATTGAGAAAGTGTCAATACGATGGTTTGACTAAGCTTTAACCTAAGTTTAAACTAAGTTTAAACCTAAACTTAAACGATGTTTAAACTAATACAACCCTAGTCTTAGTTTAAAAAAGAGAGAGGGGAGAGATCACATGCGTGTTAAACAATTATATAACTAGTTTCCTTTCCTAGGAAGGTAGGACAATCTACACAAAATACTTTCCTGGGAATTAAGGAAGCGGGACACCCCGCCCCCACACACGGCTCCCCTCCTCCTGCTCAAACGGTAACACCATTAAACTTTTCTCCTTTTGCATCAAAACTTTTAGTTTAAGAGAAAATTAAGATCTTAGCGAACGATTAAGACGTTGTTATATTTGCATAAAGCACAGACGGGGGTAATCTCTCTCTCTCTCTTTCTTTCTTTAACTAAGACCAGAGTTCATTAGAACTGTCACTGAAGGATCTAATGAAACAAGCTAAGAGACGGAATCCATCCACTTATTTGACGCATGATCCTACAAACTCATTTGATTAGCTATTAGCTATATTATATGAATACATTAGAAATATAATCAATGTAATTCTTATTAACACTTATGTAAGGTACAAGGTAAACCGGAGCGTTCATGGGGTCGGTTTACCTGATTTCCCGCGTGTGTTGATCTTGAGTGATCAAGTTGTGGCAACCAATATGACCACGTTGGTGGCTGAGCACCTTGTGTTATGGCTCCCAACTTCTGGTGGTTTACCAAGTTGCTCCCATGGCGGAGACAGGTGTGGCTCCACATGACGGAGACAGGTGTGGCTCCCCATGGTGGAGACAGGTGTGGCTCCCCATGGCGGAGACAGGTGTGGCTCCCCATGGCGGAGACAGGTGTGGCTTCCCATGGCGGAGACAGGTGTGGCTTCCCATGGCGGAGACAGGTGTGGCTCCCCATGGTGGAGACAGGTGTGGCTCCCCATGGCGGAGACAGGTGTGGCTTCCCATGGCGGAGACAGGTGTGGCTCCCCATGGCGGAGACAGGTGTGGCTCCCCATGGCGGAGACAGACGGTGCTGCCACACGTGGTACCAGTGTACAACCTCCTCATCAACACCACCACAAACAGGTATCACACACACACACCTTGAGCAAGATTGGGTAATGACCACATCGCGGACACACTTCCCTATGCCGGGGTATCAGGGGCGCTCTTTAATTAAATTTCAATGTCTCAGTCGTGCATTAGAAGATAATTTCGAAGGTTCCCCTCGTTTCATTTAATTATTTCCCCTCGTGTGTGAGGAGGAGACTGGCAGCGATGGTTCGCTCACTGACTGCGCCAGGCAACTCCTGCCCTCTACTCTGCTGCTATGTATTCATGGCTCTTGTCCTAACTCATTTATGTATCCGCTCTTCTCCTTACTCATTTATTCATGGACTTTGTCTATATTCATTGTTCCACAGGTCTTGTTTTTACTCATATCTCTAACTTTCTACCCCCCAAGATTCCTCCCCCTCTCCTCTCTTCTGTACTCACCGATCCTCTACCCTCTTCTCCTTTCCCTTCCATCTCTTCCTCTCTCTCCCTGTTTGCTCCCCCTGTCCTCCCCCCCCCACTCTCTCTCTTCTTCCTATCCCAAAACTTTATCCTCATATCCCTTCCAACTGTTCTATATAGTCGTAATAACTATGGGCTTTCTCCTCATAATTACGTTACCTCACACTCCTCACCTTTCTCCGTCCTCACTCTCCCTCCACACTCACCCTCTCCCTCCACACTCACCCTCTCCCTCCACACTCACTCCTCTCCCTCCACACTCACACCTCACCCTCCACAATCACTCCTCTCCCTTCACACTCACACCTCTCCCTCCACACTCACCCTCTCCCTCCACACTCACCCTCTCCCTCCACACTCACCCTCTCCCTCCACACTCACTCCTCTCCCTCCACACTCACTCCTCTCCCTCCACACTCACCCCTCTCCCTCCACACTCACCCTCTCCCTCCACACTCACCCCTCTCCCTCCACACTCACACCTCTCCCTCCACACTCACTCCTCTCCCTCCACACTCACACCTCTCCCTCCACACTCACTCCTCTCCCTTCACACTCACCCCTCTCCCTCCACACTCACCCCTCTCCCTCCACACTCACCCCTCTCCCTCCACACTCACCCCTCTCCCTCCACACTCACCCCTCTCCCTCCACACTCACCCCTCTCCCTCCACACTCACCCTCTCCCTCCACACTCACTCCTCTCCCTCCACACTCACCTCTCACCCTCCACACTCACCCTCACCCTCCACACTCACCCTCTCCCTCCACACTCACCCTCTCCCTCCACACTCACCCTCTCCCTACACACTCACCCTCTCCCTCCACACTCACTCCTCTCCCTCCACACTCACCTCTCACCCTCCACACTCACCCTCACCCTCCACACTCACCCTCTCCCTCCACACTCACCCTCTTCCTCCACACTCACCCTCTCCCTCCACACTCACCCTCACCCTCCACACTCACCCTCTCCCTCCACACTCACTCCTCTCCCTCCACACTCACCCTCTCCCTCCACACTCACCCTCTCCCTCCACACTCACTCACCCCTCTCCATGCCCAGCTCCTCGGGTCTCAGGGGAGAGCCTAGGAAAGTGTCTTTGACATCCTGGAGAAATAGGTGTAGAAGCTTTTGGCCACACCTTCGCCCTTAGCTTTTCCTTCTTAAGACGCTGCTGCATACAGAAAGACAGTGTATATATGAATTATATACTATATACATTATATATATATAATAAAATAAAATATAATATATATATATATATATATATATATATATTATATATATAAAATATGCCTGCACTGTGGAAAATCTGGTGGTTGGCATTCTAGACACGACGAAGTCAATGACATCATTAAAAATAGCCTTACCTCTGCTCAGTGTCCAGCAGAGAGAGATCCCCACATTCTATTGAACCGTAACTCTGCTATCTTTGCCGGCCGACCAGATGGAATCACACTACGCCCTTGGAAGGGTGACAGACAGTTGGCGTGAGACTACACTTGCATATCCATCCTGGCAACCACATACATTGACCTCTCTGTCAGAATAGCAGGAGCCACAGACACACAGAGATAGAAACAAGTCAACCAAGTACAGGGAAATAAGACAGGTGTGGCCATATTTCCATATTTCTAGCTGGAAATTCGGTACAACTTCATTCGAACAGAATCTGAGACCCCAGGCTCATGGGGAAAGCGCATGAAGGTTTCTTAAGGATCTTTGTTCCAGACTCGTTTACAATACCAGAGACCCCTAGAGCAGCAATTTTTCTCTTTCAGTGCTTCAGTGTGGCGATCCAGAGGGGGGAATACTTGCTGCATCCTCGGTTCCTGCCTGGCGTCGGAGGAGTTCGAACAAATCTACAGCCTCTAGGAAACAAACTTCCCCTTATTCCTCTTAATGTTCTCTTTTTGTGCTCAATCAGATATGTAACTGTAACCTTGTATAATAAAGTATACAACATAAAGGAGATGGTAGGAGAAGTGAACACTCATACGTATTCAGAGTTAAATACCAACTTTTACTCCGATTGCTCTGTGTTCCTTTCTTTGAGGCTATGGGTCCCTACAATTGCACCAGAGGTGGTACTGGTACATAATATATATATATATAAACGGCCACCGTGGGCAGGTAACAATATATTTGCTAATTACCATGTCCTCCTCCTCCTCCTCAGTGTGGGCGCGGGCGGGCGTGGAGGCGCCGGTGTGGGTGGAGGAGCCACCCTCTAGGCTATGGTTTGTGTCCTCGTCTGGAGGCTCCGTAACCTGCCAGGCGGGGGGGTCGCCGCCCCCCTCCGTCACCTGGGTCAACCGAGATGGCACCCCCGTCACTACCATCCCAGCCCTCAGACAGGTGAGGCCTTCAGACAGGCGAGTTCATCTGGTAAGGTGAGCCTCACAGGCAGGTGAGACCATGTTAGTCCCTTATAGTCTCTCTGAGAGGTGAGCCTCTCTTAACTGGTGAGTCGCTGGAGCTGGAGAGTCTCCTCTCACAGGCGAGTCCCTGAGACAGGTAAGGCCCTTTGAGAGGTGAGTCCCTCTGACAGGTGAGTCAGGCAGTGGAAGTCCTTTGTGAGGCATTCCTTAGACAGGAGAGTATATTTGACAGGTGAGTCCCACAAAGCGCTGAGTCTCTCAGGTGCGGTCCTCGGACATAAGTATTCCTCAAACTTGAGAGTTCCTCAGACTCTTGAGTTTTTCTGACGGGTTAAGTCACCAGACAACGGAGTGCCTCCAAACCTAGAGGGTAGCAGAGTGCATGTGCAGATAACACTTAGATGTTTGACTTCTAGAGATGGGGTACACTCACCGATTGTACAGTAAAGTGCATCTTAAATAAAGTTTGTTGTACAGGTAAATTTAACTACTCAATAGTGAATGCAGGAGTACATTTAGTTCATTAGTCAAGTGACAGTGCATTTAACTCATACATTAAGTGAATGAGTGCATTTAACTCATCAGCGGACTACATTAGCATATTACTAGGGAACAAGCTTAACAAAAATCAACTGATATTAACTGTAGTTTTCAATATTGATCTATGGGAGCCGGTCGGCCGAACGGACAGCACGCTGGACTTGTGATCCTGTGGTCCCGGGTTCGATCCCAGGCGCCGGCGAGAAACAATAGGCACAGTTTCTTTCACCCTATGCCCCTGTTACCTAGCAGTAAAATAGGTACCTGGGTGTTAGTCAGCTGTCACGGGCTGCTTCCAGGGGGTGGAGGCCTGGTTGAGGACCGGGCCGCGGGGACACTAAAGCCCCGAAATCATCTCAAGATAACCTCAAGAAGGCAGCCTGATAACCCACTTGTTGCCAGCTTCCTCAACTGTATCAACGACTGTATGATTTTGCCCTTGATTACCAGACCCACGAGAATTACTGAAACAACTCCCTCCACCACTGACCACATTCGGACTAACATAACCTCTTCACTAACATTTTGAATAATGACTGATGATACAACACACTACTACCCAACATTTCTCATGAGTATTTCTAAACCTCCACTTGAAACAAAGAAAATGAGCTTTAGACTGCATACTGAAGCTTCCATAAGTAACTTTATGCTGCTGGCAACATAAATCATGAAACGGAATTCAGTAATATTGTATGACAATAATATTAATGTAGGTGGACAGACGTTCTTTCACAAAACTCTAAGCTTCTAAATACCCACGGTTCTATACTAAGCAAGTCACAACTAAAAGGGCCAAGAATCCTTGGCTCACTAAGGGATTACTTCATTAAAAAAAAAAACATGAATATGAGAAGAAATGCAGGCTAGGAGTCATTCCCAGAAAATTGTCTAAGCAATACTTCTCACTGCTTTTATAAGATAATAAGAAACCAAGACAGCCTACTATGAAAATCAATTTAATAAAATAAAAGGTCACATGAAGAAAACATGGAACATTATTTCTTATATTTTAGGGCCAAAGAAAAACTTTGATTAAAAAAACAATATTTCTAGCTGGAAATAGCGGAATGTTATCAGCCGCTGACATGGCTACTAAATTTAATAGTAGGTCTATCACCCCTGGTTTTTCCATTTCCATTGTCTGCCATCACTGACCCAAACAATGTCTGCCATCACTGGACCCAAACAATGTCTGCCATCACTGACCCAAACAATGTCTGCCATCACTGACCCAAACAATGTCTGCCATCACTGGACCCAAACAATGTCTGCCATCACCGACCCAAACAATGTCTGCCATCACTGGACCCAATGTCTGCCATCACTGGACCCAAACAATGTCTGCCATCACTGGACCCAAACAATGTCTGCCATCACTGACCCAAACAATGTCTGCCATCACTGACCCAAACAATGTCTGCCATCACTGGACCCAAACAATGTCTGTCATCACTGACCCAAACAATGTCTGCCATCACCGACCCAAACAATGTCTACCATCACCGACCCAAACAATGTCTGCCATCACTGACCCAAACAATGTCTGCCATCACTGGACCCAAACAATGTCTGCCATCACCGACCCAAACAATGTCTGCCATCACTGGACCCAAACAATGTCTGCCATCACTGGACCCAAACAATGTCTGCCATCACTGGACCCAATGTCTGCCATCACTGACCCAAACAATGTCTGCCATCACCGACCCAAACAATGTCTACCATCACCGACCCAAACAATGTCTGCCATCACTGTACCCAAACAATGTCTGCCATCACTGACCCAAACAATGTCTGCCATCACTGTACCCAAACAATGTCTGCCATCACTGACCCAAACAATGTCTGCCATCACTGGACCCAAACAATGTCTGCCATCACTGACCCAAACAATGTCTGCCATCACTGACCCAAACAATGTCTGCCATCACTGACCCAAACAATGTCTGCCATCACTGACCCAAACAATGTCTGCCATCACTGGACCCAAACAATGTCTGCCATCACTGACCCAAACAATGTCTGCCATCACTGACCCAAACAATGTCTGCCATCACTGACCCAAACAATGTCTGCCATCACTGGACCCAAACAATGTCTGCCATCACTGGACCCAAACAATGTCTGCCATCACTGGACCCAAACAATGTCTGCCATCACTGGACCCAAACAATGTCTGCCATCACTGACCCAAACAATGTCTGCCATCACTGGACCCAAACAATGTCTGCCATCACTGACCCAAACAATGTCTGCCATCACTGACCCAAACAATGTCTGCCATCACTGACCCAAACAATGTCTGCCATCACTGGACCCAAACAATGTCTGCCATCACTGGACCCAAACAATGTCTGCCATCACTGACCCAAACAATGTCTGCCATCACTGACCCAATGTCTGCCATCACTGTACCCATACAATGTCTGCCATCACTGACCCAAACAATGTCTGCCATCACTGACCCAAACAATGTCTGCCATCACTGACCCAAACAATGTCTGCCATCACTGACCCAAACAATATCTGCCATCACTGGACCCAATGTCTGCCATCACTGGACCCAAACAATGTCTGCCATCACTGACCCAAACAATGTCTGCCATCACTGGACCCAAACAATGTCTGCCATCACTGACCCAAACAATGTCTGCCATCACTGGACCCAAACAATGTCTGCCATCACTGACCCAAACAATGTCTGCCATCACTGGACCCAAACAATGTCTGCCATCACTGGACCCAAACAATGTCTGCCATCACTGGACCCAAACAATGTCTGCCATCACTGACCCAAACAATATCTGCCATCACTGGACCCAATGTCTGCCATCACTGGACCCAAACAATGTCTGCCATCACTGACCCAAACAATGTCTGCCATCACTGGACCCAAACAATGTCTGCCATCACTGGACCCAAACAATGTCTGCCATCACTGGACCCAAACAATGTCTGCCATCACTGACCCAAACAATGTCTGCCATCACTGACCCAAACAATGTCTGCCATCACTGACCCAAACAATATCTGCCATCACTGGACCCAATGTCTGCCATCACTGGACCCAAACAATGTCTGCCATCACTGACCCAAACAATGTCTGCCATCACTGGACCCAAACAATGTCTGCCATCACTGACCCAAACAATGTCTGCCATCACTGGACCCAAACAATGTCTGCCATCACTGACCCAAACAATGTCTGCCATCACTGGACCCAAACAATGTCTGCCATCACTGACCCAAACAATGTCTTCCATCACTGGACCCAAACAATGTCTGCCATCACTGGACCCAAACAATGTCTGCCATCACTGACCCAAACAATATCTGCCATCACTGGACCCAATGTCTGCCATCACTGGACCCAAACAATGTCTGCCATCACTGGACCCAAACAATGTCTGCCATCACTGGACCCAAACAATGTCTGCCATCACTGGACCCAAACAATGTCTGCCATCACTGGACCCAAACAATGTCTGCCATCACTGACCCAAACAATGTCTGCCATCACTGACCCAAACAATGTCTGCCATCACTGACCCAAACAATGTCTGCCATCACTGGACCCAAACAATGTCTGCCATCACTGGACCCAAACAATGTCTGTCATCACTGGACCCAAACAATGTCTGCCATCACTGGACCCAAACAATGTCTGCCATCACTGGACCCAAACAATGTCTGCCATCACTGGACCCAAACAATGTCTGCCATCACTGACCCAAACAATGTCTGCCATCACTGGACCCAAACAATGTCTGCCATCACTGACCCAAACAATGTCTGCCATCACTGGACCCAAACAATGTCTGCCATCACTGGACCCAAACAATGTCTGCCATCACTGGACCCAAACAATGTCTGCCATCACTGGACCCAAACAATGTCTGCCATCACTGGACCCAAACAATGTCTGCCATCACTGGACCCAAACAATGTCTGCCATCACTGGACCCAAACAATGTCTGCCATCACTGACCCAAACAATGTCTGCCATCACTGACCCAAACAATGTCTGCCATCACTGACCCAAACAATGTCTGCCATCACTGACCCAAACAATGTCTGCCATCACTGGACCCAAACAATGTCTGCCATCACTGGACCCAAACAATGTCTGCCATCACTGGACCCAAACAATGTCTGCCATCACTGGACCCAAACAATGTCTGCCATCACTGGACCCAAACAATGTCTGCCATCACTGACCCAAACAATGTCTGCCATCACTGGACCCAAACAATGTCTGCCATCACTGGACCCAAACAATGTCTGCCATCACTGGACCCAAACAATGTCTGCCATCACTGACCCAAACAATGTCTGCCATCACTGGACCCAAACAATGTCTGCCATCACTGACCCAAACAATGTCTGCCATCACTGGACCCAAACAATGTCTGCCATCACTGACCCAAACAATGTCTGCCATCACTGACCCAAACAATGTCTGCCATCACTGGACCCAAACAATGTCTGCCATCACTGACCCAAACAATGTCTGCCATCACTGACCCAAACAATGTCTGCCATCACTGACCCAAACAATGTCTGCCATCACTGGACCCAAACAATGTCTGCCATCACTGGACCCAAACAATGTCTGCCATCACTGGACCCAAACAATGTCTGCCATCACTGGACCCAAACAATGTCTGCCATCACTGGACCCAAACAATGTCTGCCATCACTGACCCAAACAATGTCTGCCATCACTGACCCAAACAATGTCTGCCATCACTGGACCCAAACAATGTCTGCCATCACTGACCCAAACAATGTCTGCCATCACTGACCCAAACAATGTCTGCCATCACTGACCCAAACAATGTCTGCCATCACTGACCCAAACAATGTCTGCCATCACTGACCCAAACAATGTCTGCCATCACTGGCCCAAACAATGTCTGCCATCACTGACCCAAACAATGTCTGCCATCACTGACCCAAACAATCATTCAACGAAAGCCGCCTTGAACGTTGCTTATTTTTGAGTAAAAACTAAACAAATGGCCAATATCTTGAGGTTATATTTAGATGATTTCGGGGCTTAGCGTCCTCGCGGCCCGGTCCTCGACCAGGCCTCCTTTTTGTTACACACCCCCAGGAAGCAGCCCGTAGTAGCTGTCTAACTCCCAGGTACCTATTTACTGCTAGGTAAAAAGGGTATCAGGGTGAAAGAAGCATTTTGCCCATTTGTCTCCGCCTCCACCGGGGATCGAAACCTCAGGACTACGAATCCGAAGCGCTGTCTACTCAGCTGTCGGGCGCCAAACAAGAAGTTAGCAAACATAAAACTGAGATAAAGAAAGATATATGTTAATAAACGAAGAAAGAAATATTTTACAGATTTGAATCATAATCTAAACAAATAAAACATTTTAAAATCAGAAATAAAAAGGCGCTTATTTCACTCATAATATTTCTGTCACTGTCAATCTCTTATTATAGTCACAAATGGGGTTTCAAAAGTGCAGCAATTAGCAAATAGGAGAGCAAGGACAATCTGCCAATCACAAGATTGAATGCCAATGACGTAAAAAAAAGATGGTGACATCCCTTGCCGTATTTTTTTATTTTTTTCCGGTCAGTTAGTTCGTGATGAAATTACGTGCTGCGTTCCTGCATTGTAATTTGACACACACACACTTCTGTTGGAAGACAGAAGTTAGGGGGGACATGATCACCACATTCAAGATTCTCAAGGGAATCGACAGGGTTGATAAAGATAGGCTATTTAACACAAGGGGCACACGCACTAGGGGACACAGGTGGAAACTGAGTGCCCAAATGAGCCACAGAGATATTAGAAAGAACTTTTTTAGTGTCAGAGTGGTTGACAAATGGAATGCATTAGGAAGCAATGTGGTGGAGGCTGACTCCATACACTAGTTTCAAGTGTAGATATGATAGAGCCCAATAGGCTCAGGAACCTGTACACCTGTTGATTGACGGTTGAGAGGCGGGACCAAAGAGCCAGAGCTCAACCCCTGCAAGCACAACTAGGTGAGTACAACTAGGTGAGTACACACACACAATAGGAAATTTGAAAAGAAACTATGAGACAATAAATAAGTGTAAGTGAATGAAGAATCTGGACTAGAACAGTTAAAATTCCAAACAGCAGAATGTCAACAACAAAGATGGCCGCCACCACAGGGGAGGACAGCACACCAACAAATGAATGTTTTGAAGGATTCTCAGCACTAGATATGAAAGGTGGTTTTCTTGGCAGGTGTCTATTGACTGTGTCTATCTGGACTAAAAAAAAAAAAGTCTTTTGACAGTCCCACACAAGAGACTGTTCTGGAAACTGGAACATGTTAGGGGAGTGACAGGGAGACTTGTGACAAGAATGAGAAACTTTCTAACTGACAGACAGATGAGGGCAGTAATCACAAACAATGTATCTGACTAGAGGAGTGTTACTAGCAGAGTACCACAGGATTCAGTTCTTGCACCAGTGATGTTCATCGTCTACGTAAACGATATATCAGAAGGAATACAGAATTATTTGAACATGTTTACGGATGATGCCAAGATACTGGGAAAGACAGGAGACGCAGACGATTGTAATCACTTTCAAATCACACTAGATAAAATAAGTGCTTGGAGCGTAAAGTGGCAAATGGAATTCAATGTGAATAAATGCCATGTTATAGAATGTGGATTCGGAGAAAATAGACCACACACAACTTACAAATTATGTGGAATGGAATTACAGAACTCTTAATAATGAAGGAGACCTAAGGGTGGTTTTGGATAGTAAGCTGTCACCAGAGGAACACATGAAGAACATTGTGAGAGGAGCGTCTGCGTCCTTTTACAATTCCAGGTTTGTTTTCAATTATATACATGATGGTGAAATACTAAAGAAACTATTCATGACTTGTGTGAGACCAGAACTGGATTATGCAGTAGTTGTATGGTGCCCAAATTTCAAGCACATAAACTGGAAAAGGTGCAACGGCATGCTACAAAATGGCTTCGTGGAACTGAAAAACAAGAGGTACGAGGAGAGACTACAGACATTAAAGTGTTTCTTTCTCTCTTCTCCCTTTTTCTGTGCATTGTCTTCTCCTACGCTCCCTTGCTATCCTCTTCTTATTCCTATTACTATCTCCTTCGGTGGTTATAATAGGAGCTGCCTCGTATGGGCCAATAGGCCTTCTGCAGTTCTCATTATTACTACTATCCCCTACACCTTACTTTCCTCCTCAGCTCTCTCTTGCCTATTTATTGCCTGTCCCTACCTGTCCTCATCACAATCGACTTAAGAATGGTCCAGGACGGACCGAAACGTCGTCGTCCCTTCAACTTCTAGTGTGTGGTCTGGTCAACATACTTCAGCCACGTTATTGTGACTCATCGCCTGCATAGACATTAAACATGTCCCAAACTACAAGATAAAAGAAAAAGAGGTAATATGATTACCGCATACAAAATTCTAAGAGCAATCGACTAAATTGATAAGGAAGAATTCCCGAAACTAGCAACATCATGAACAAGAAGATACAGATTCAAGGCAAGGAAACAAAGGTGCCGGAAAAAAGATGAGAAAGTTTTCTTTTGCAAACAGAATGGCAGACGGTTGGAACAAACTAAGTGAGAAGGTAATTAAGGCCAAGACCGTCAGTAGTTTCAAAGTGATATTCGACAGAGTAGTGGGAAGACGGGACACCACGAACGTACCACTTATCCTGTAATTACCCTTAGGTAATTAGGTAATTAAACACACACACACTCTCTCTCTCTCTCAAACAAGTGGGTACAGGGGTAGATGACTTCTGACTCATATTAGCAAGCTGAGAGCATTCGCTTCCCATAGCTCATGGTAAGCTTAACTTAATTAATTTTCCCTGGAACACGACCCGCCAATCGTGCTTACTGCCAGTTTTCCAATTTCGGCTGCGTGAACAGGGGCAAACAGTTGAAGACAGGTGCCCAGTCAGTCCTACCTGACCAAGGGTTGAACACAGACGATGTCGGTAGAGAAAGGCAAGGGCAGTGTGCTACCACTTCTCGCCACATTTATTCAAACGAATATTCGAAAAAATATACAAAATGGAAAATGTTAAGAGACCTCACTAGTGGTTTTCATGGCTGCCTTAAATTAGTGTACATTAGCGTAAATTTACCAGATTACGAGTTAAAGTGAAATTGAAATAGGTTCTTGCTGTGTTCCTGTTGTTAATGTGTTATTCAAGGGCATGCTGCTTGCCTCAGCTCATTCTGCGTGATTGCATACAATATCCAGAAGCAGGAACACATTCAATTGGTTTTTGTAAATTAAATTGAAAGATGCACAAAATAATAGATTGCGCGACTCGCAAAATCCATTCAGCTTTGTGAATGTTGTTGTGCAGTTGTCCGGGCGTGTTCCTTTACGGCCTACGGTAGGGTATAGTGAGGTGGCTTCTAATTGGTCCAGTTATCCACCGTGTGGACCACTGACGGTTACTGCCCATTCATGGAGAACTTTCCAAACTTCTGTGAGAATGTGCTGCGGCCGCCCTAGCAAGTGGCTGGTGTGTGTGTGTGTGTGTGTGTGTGTGTGTGTGTGTGTGTGTGTGTGTGTGTGTGTGTGTGTATGTGTGTGTGTGTGTGTGTGTGTGTGTGTGTGTGTGTGTGTGTGTGTGTGTGTGTGTGTAATTACCTAAGTGTAGTTACAGGATGAGAGCTACGCTCGTGGTGTCCCGTCTTCCCAGCACTCTTTGTCATATAACGCTTTGAAACTACTGACGGTCTTGGCCTCCACCACCTTCTCACTTAACTTGTTCCAACCGTCTACCACTCTATTTGCGAAGGTGAATTTTCTTATATTTCTTCGGCATCTGTGTTTAGCTAGTTTAAATCTATGACCTCTTGTTCTTGAAGTTCCAGGTCTCAGGAAGTCTTCCCTGTCGATTTTATCAATTCCTGTTACTATTTTGTACGTAGTGATCATATCACCTCTCTTTCTTCTGTCTTCTAGTTTTGGCATATTTAATGCTTCTAACCTCTCCTCGTAGCTCTTGCCCTTCAGTTCTGGGAGCCACTTAGTAGCATGTCTTTGCACCTTTTCCAGTTTATTGATGTGCTTCTTAAGATATGGGCACCACACAACAGCTGCATATTCTAGCTTTGGCCTAACAAAAGTCATGAACAATTTCTTTAGTATATCGCCATCCATGTATTTAAATGCAATTCTGAAGTTAGAAAGCATTGCATAGGCTCCTTGCACAATATTCTTTATGTGGTCCTCAGGTGATAGTTTTCTATCTAGAACCACTCCTAGATCTCTTTCTTTATCAGAATTCTTTAAAGATTTCTCACATAATATATAGGTTGTGTGGGGTCTATGTTCTCCTATTCCACATTCCATAACATGACATTTATTAACATTAAATTCCATTTGCCAAGTGGTGCTCCATATACTTATTTTGTCCAGGTCTTCTTGAAGGGCATGACAATCATCTAAATTTCTTATCCTTCCTATTATCTTAGCATCATCAGCAAACATGTTCATATAATTCTGTATACCAACTGGTAGATCATTTATGTACACAATAAACATCACTGGTGCAAGAACTGAACCCTGTGGTACTCCACTTGTGACATTTCTCCATTCCGATACATTGCCTCTGATTACTGCCCTCATTTTTCTATCAGTCAGAAAATTTTTCATCCATGATAGAAGCTTACCTGTCACCCCTCCAATATTTTCCAGTTTCCAGAACAACCTCTTATGTGGAACTCTGTCGAAAGCCTTTTTTAGGTCCAGATAGATGCAGTCAACCCAGCCATCTCTTTCCTGTAATATCTCTGTGGCCCGATCATAGAAACTGAGTAAATTCGATACACAGGATCTTCCTGATCGAAAACCATACTGTCTGTCTGATATTATATCATTTCTCTCCAGGTGTTCTACCCATTTAGTTTTGATTAGCTTTTCCAATACTTTCACTATTACACTTGTCAATGATACAGGTCTATAATTGAGGGGGTCTTCCCTGCTGCCACTTTTGTAGATTGAAACTATGTTAGCCTGTTTCCACACGTCTGCTACGATTCCTGTACACAGGGATGCCTGAAAGATCAGGTGTGTGTGTGTGTGTGTGTGTGTGTGTGTGTGTGTGTGTGTGTGTGTGTGTGTGTGTGTGTGTGTGTGTGTGTGTGTCTGTGTGTGTACTCACCTAGTTGTGCTTGCGGGGGTTGAGCTCTGGCTCTTTGGTCCCGCCTCTCAACTGTCAATCAACTGGTGTACAGGTTCCTGAGCCTATTGGGCTCTATCATATCTACACTTGAAACTGTGTATGGAGTCAGCCTCCACCACATCACTTCCTAATGCATTCCATTTGTCAACCACTCTGACACTAAAAAAGTTCTTTCTAATATCTCTGTGGCTCATTTGGGCACTCAGTTTCCACCTGTGTCCCCTAGTGCGTGTGCCCCTTGTGTGTGTGTGTGTGTGTGTGTGTGTGTGTGTGTGTGTTTGTGGCAGAAACGGAAATATAGGAGGATAAGTATGGAATGGAGAGAGACAGAAATGAGACGAGAAACAGACAGATGAACGAGCAGGTTGACAGGTTGTTAAGAGTACATTTATCCACCTTTACAAACTGCTGTCAATTTGACCAACCTAAAACAATGAAACTCGTTCCCACATTATTAAAGGGCCAGCTTGTTTTGCCCACCAATTTAAAAAAACAAATAACAGAACGAATGTCAAAGAGAAAACGTACATATTGCTTTTAATCTCGTTTTCTCCAAATATTTCATATCAGCTGGCCTGTCTGTCAAATATCCTGCTATTGTAACCAACACCCAAATACACCAGACTCAGGGTTCCCTGTGAAATTAATTTGGAATTTTATTTTCACTTTGAAAACTAGTTCTGTTCGGCTTCCACGTTCTTTCCCGCGCTTTTTTATTTTCTTTCCAAACGATTTTGGGCTGTGTTTTTTTCAGAGGTAGGAGTGCGTTTAATTTATTTTGGGATTCTAATATAACGTGATTATTTTTTCAGTGTGAGTTGGTTTGGAGTAGTTTTTTTGGTAATTTAGTGGAAGAATGTCTGAGCGGCACTTATTCTGACGAATTCATTCCTTTATTGTTTTTACACATCTCACATACCTACCACAAATATGGAAAACAGCTAATGTAATCCCAGTATACAAACAAGAGGCACTGAGCTACAGGCCAGCGTCCCTAACTTGTATACCATGCAAGGAGACGGAGAAGATCATGAGAAAAAACCTAGTAGCACATCTAGAGAGAAGGGACTTCCTGAAACACCACCAACATGGGTTCAATGATGGCAAATCTTGCCTCACAGGTTTAATAGAATTCTATGACCAGGTGACAAAGATTAAGTAAAAAAAGAGAAGGTGTGGGGCAGACTGCATTTTCTTGAACTGTCGGAAAGCCTTTGACACAGTACCTCATAAGAGGATGGTACATAAATTGGAGAAACAGACAAGAGTAACTGGTAGGGTGCTCCAGTGGATAAGAAAGTGCCTAATTAATAGGAACCTGAGAGTTACTGCGAGTGGTGAGACCTCAGATTGGCGTGAAGTCACCAGCGGAATACCACAGTGTTCTGAACTCGGTTCTATCCTGTTACTCTTATACGTAAATGATCCTCCAGAGGATATAGACTCATTCCACTCAATATTTGCTGATGATGCTAAAATTATGAGAAGGATTACGACTGAGGACAGCATGAGGTTTCAAGATGATCTGGACAAACTGAAGGAATGGTCCAACAAATGGGTGTTAAGAGTTTAACCCAAGCAAATGTAATGAAGAGATGTGTAGGGAGCAGGAGGCCACATACAAGGTATCATTTGGGAGATGAAACTCTTCAAGATTCAGAGAGAGAGAGAGAGAGAGAGAGAGAGAGAGAGAGAGAGAGAGAGAGAGAGAGAGAGAGAGAGAGAGAGAGAGAAAGAGAGAAGAGAGAAGAGAGAAAGAGAGAAGAGAGAGAGAGAGAGAGAGAGAGAGAGAGAGAGAGAGAGAGAGAGAGAGAGAGAGAGAGAGAGAGAGAGAGAGAGAGAGAGAGAGAGAGAGAGAGAGAGAGAGAGAGAGAGAGAGAGAGAGAGAGAGAGAGAGAGAGAGACAGAGAGAGAGAGAGAGACAGAGAGAGAGAGAGAGACAGAGAGAGAGAGAGAGAGAGAGAGAGAGAGAGAGAGAGAGAGAGAGAGAGAGAGAGAGAGAGAGAGAGAGAGAGAGAGAGAGAGAGAGAGAGAGAGAGAGAGAGAGAGAGAGAGAGAGAGAGAGAGAGAGAGAGAGAGAGAGAGAGAGAGAGAGAGAGAGAGAGAGAGACAGAGAGAGAGAGAGAGAGAGAGAGAGAGAGAGAGAGAGAGAGAGAGAGAGAGAGAGAGAGAGAGAGAGAGAGAGAGAGAGAGAGACAGAGAGAGAGAGAGAGAGAGAGAGAGAGACAGAGAGAGAGAGAGAGAGAGAGAGAGAGAGAGAGAGAGAGAGAGAGAGAGAGAGAGAGAGAGAGAGAGAGAGAGAGAGAGAGAGAGAGAGAGAGAGAGAGAGAGAGAGAGAGAGAGAGAGAGAGAGAGAGAGAGAGAGAGAGAGAGAGAGAGAGAGAGAGAGAGAGAGAGAGAGAGAGACAGAGAGAGAGAGAGAGAGAGAGAGAGAGAGAGAGAGAGACAGAGAGAGAGAGAGAGAGAGAGAGAGAGAGAGAGAGAGAGAGAGAGAGAGAGAGAGAGAGAGAGAGACAGAGAGAGAGAGAGAGAGAGAGAGAGAGAGAGAGAGAGAGAGAGAGAGAGAGAGAGAGAGAGAGAGAGAGAGAGAGAGAGACAGAGAGAGAGAGAGAGAGAGAGAGAGAGAGACAGAGAGAGAGAGAGAGAGAGAGAGAGAGAGAGAGAGAGAGAGAGAGAGAGAGAGAGAGAGAGAGAGAGAGAGAGAGAGAGAGACAGAGAGAGAGAGAGAGAGAGACAGAGAGAGAGAGAGAGAGAGAGAGAGAGAGAGAGAGAGAGAGAGAGAGAGAGACAGAGAGAGAGAGAGAGAGACAGAGAGAGAGAGAGAGAGAGAGAGAGAGAGAGAGAGAGAGAGAGAGAGACAGAGAGAGAGAGAGAGAGAGAGAGAGAGAGAGACAGAGAGAGAGAGACAGAGAGAGAGAGAGAGAGACAGAGAGAGAGAGAGAGAGAGAGAGAGAGAGAGAGAGAGAGAGAGAGAGAGAGAGAGAGAGAGAGAGAGACAGAGAGAGAGACAGAGAGAGAGAGAGAGAGAGAGAGACAGAGAGAGAGAGAGAGAGAGAGAGAGAGAGAGAGAGAGAGAGAGAGACAGAGAGAGAGAGAGAGAGAGAGAGAGAGAGAGAGAGAGAGAGAGAGAGAGAGAGAGAGAGAGAGAGAGAGAGAGAGAGAGAGACAGAGACAGAGAGAGAGAGAGAAAAAAAAAAAAGCTTGGGGGGTTGATATCACGCCAGACCTGTCCCGTGAAGCCCATATCAAAAGGATATCATCAGAGGTATATGCCAGATTGGCCAACATAAACACAGCCTTTAGAAACTTGTGTAAGGAATCATTCAGAACCTTTTATACCACCTATGTGAGACAAGTTCTGAAGTACGGAGCTACAGCATGGAGTTCATATCTCATCAACCACAAGAGTAAATTGGAGAAGGTTCAGAGGTATGCCCCCAGACTAGTACCCAAGCTGAGGGGTATGAGCTATGAGGAGAGACTACAGAAATTTAACCTCACGTTGCTGGAAGACAGAGAAATTAGGCAAGACATGATCACCACATAAAAGATTCTCAGAGAAATTAATAGGGTAGATAAAGACAGTTTATTTAACATAGGGGGCATACACACTAGGGGACACAGGTAGAAATTGAGTTCCCAAATAATCCACAGAGACACTAGAAAGACTGTTTCAGTGTCAGTTGCTAACAAATGGAATGCATTAGGAAGTGATGTGGTGGAGGCTGACTCCATACACAGTTTCAAATGTAGATATGATAGAGCCCAGTAAGCTCAGGAATCTGTACACCAGTACATTGACGGTTGAGAGGTGGGACCAATGAGCCAGAGCTCAACCCCCGCAAACACAACTAGGTGAGTACACACGCACACACACACACAGGGACTGCATAAATTTATTTGACTATCTATTCAACTTATCCCTGAATTTCATATGAATTTTTTGCTGGGTGCTGCTTTGTATTCAGCGGTGGCTTGGCCCCTCCTGCCGGCCGGCCTCTGTGCCCTCTGAATTCCACGCTGATTTTGGTCTGGGTATTTCTGTGAATAATGAGAATATTTTTCTGACTGCGCATTAGCCGCCGGGCGTACATGTATATGTATGCACGCACGCACACATACGCACGCACGAACGCAAGCACATTTGTGGGGGCCTCGCGACTGAGTAGACAGCGCTTGGGGATCATAGTCCTAATGGCCCGGTTCCATTCCCGGCGGAGGCGGAAACAAATGAGCAGAGTTTCTTTCACCTTGATGGCCTGTTCACCTAGCAGTAAATAGGTACCTGGAAGTTAGACAGCTGCTATGGGCTGCTTCCTGGGAATATGTGTATGAGAGAGAAATATGTATTAGATAAGATAAAAGAAAAATAGGGCAGGAATCAGTACATTAGACATCTGACGGTTAAAAAGGCGGGGTCCAAGAGCTAACAGCTCGATCCTACAGACACAAATAGTAAATACACAAACGCACAGTAATGGCGGGACCTAAATCCCTGACAGATCGATTAGGAATCGAGAAATCCCCCATTGTGGGGAAGGGAACCCAGTAGGGAAGCAAAATAAGTGGAAGTTATAGAAAGGAACTTTTTAACACAACATTTATGGTTGACACATGAGAAAGCGGAGGAGCTAAACCAAGCCTACTGGACGTGGTATCTCATATGCCAACTTTTTAACACAACATTTATGGTTGACACATGAGAAAGCGGAGGAGCTAAACCAAGCCTACTGGACGTGGTATCTCATATGCCAACTTTTTAACACAACATTTATGGTTGACACATGAGAAAGCGGAGGAGCTAAACCAAGCCTACTGGACGTGGTATCTCATATGCCAACTTTTTAACACAACATTTATGGTTGACACATGAGAAAGCGGAGGAGCTAAACCAAGCCTACTGGACGTGGTATCTCATATGCCAACTTTTTAACACAACATTTATGGTTGACACATGAGAAAGCGGAGGAGCTAAACCAAGCCTACTGGACGTGGTATCTCATATGCCAACTTTTTAACACAACATTTATGGTTGACACATGAGAAAGCGGAGGAGCTAAACCAAGCCTACTGGACGTGGTATCTCATATGCCAAGAGATGAAGTGGTGTATCATCAATACTCCTATAAGGAATATTACTTAAATGCACAGAGAAAAAAAGACAAAACCGAAGCCTATTAAGGACATTTGAGGTAATGCAAGTGATTACATTGAACATTAGGAAGCAAGACACTCCACAAGGCAAGCACATGAGGATCAACGGTGTGTTATATCTGGTAACACAAATAACAAACGTAATTTAAGACTTAAGGATTTGTGAAAGGTAAGACCTGAATAATTCTTGTTAGCAACACATTACTTTCAGGATGAAGTTTTTTCCAGGAAAAGTACTTTGGCAGATGTAAAGAATGTATTTGCAGTGAGTACCTACTTAATGAAATACTCTAGAAACACTGAAACACTTCTTAATATTATCACAATTAAAACAGCTTTTCAAAAGTTACTGGATAACCCAAAATGGTCATAAGTTCTCAGAGCTCTCTTTCTTTAGAAATTATTAATGCTAACTTTAGGACGTAGTTTCGATTTCACAATGAAATCACAATTAACGTGATGTATCAATGAGACAGTCAGTAGGAGCCGTGAGGAGGGTTCGAACCCGCTCACTTGGTACTCCCAAGCAAGCGCCCAGTACACAATCGCGCACCCAACCTAAACATCTTCCCTAGGCACCAAAGAACTATTTTGTGAAAATTTGCTTCTCCATTTTAAAGAATGAAGAACAATTTCTACTTATATTCTAGGCTGCATCACTTATGAACCCATCCCTGCCCTTGTGTGGCAGTGCACAATAGAAAGTTGTTTTCACATATCCACACATTAAAACATTGATTGTAACCGTGATATATATGTGCTTCAGCCTACAGTTTAGACCTATTGTCTTATGTATGACCCTCTGTCCTGCGTGACAGTGAATACTAGCATTAACCTCAATTTAATAAGACTATCAAAATCCTCAGATTAGGCAAAATTGTAATTAATTTTGTCAATAAAGATGTTAATAATAATAATAAATTTGTGAAAATTACAGGTGTATGGACTTGCGTGGCACAGTCGCCCTCTCTGTGCCTCCCATGCTGTCATGGGGATTGACATAATGGTAAAAAGAGGAAATATTCACAATAAAAACCAATAGAATAAGAGGGCATAGATGGAAGCTTGAGACTCAGATCAGTCACAGAGATGTTAGAAAGCTTTCATTTAGCGTAAGAGTATTGGGAAAATGTAATGAACTTAAGGAGCAGGTTGTGGAAGCAAACTCTACTCATAATTTTAAAAGTAGAGATATGATAGGGAAATAGGACATGGGTCATTGCTTTAAACAACCGGCGGGTAGATAGCCGGGATCCAACAGCCAATGCTCGATCCTGCAGGTAACAAACAGGGGCGTGCACACACACACACACACACAAACGCGATGCCTCCTTTCTGTAAGCTATGACGTGACTCCTGATAAGACCCTATTGCTCGGGAGCTGACTTGTGACCCCGCCGCAGGTACTGACCAACGGGACGCTGCTCTTCCTGCCCTTCTCCAGCGAGTCGTTCAGGGCAGCGGTTCACGCCTCCACGTACAGGTGTAGAGCTTCGTCGCCAGCTGGCGTCGTCCTCTCCCGCGACACCCACGTCAGAGCAGGTATGTTGCTGGCCGCTCACTCTCACATGTGTATGTGGGTCTCTGGCTTTACTAATTCTCTACACCATCCAGATATTAGCTCTTGGACCCCGCCTTTCTAACCAATCCATTATTTCTCGGTAATATCTATTATATCTGCTACATATTTCTCTTTAACACACGCACACACACACATCCCCAGGAAGCAGCCCGTAGCAGCTGCCTAACTCCCAGATATCCAATTTACTGCTAGGTGAACAGATGCATCAGGGTGAAAGAAACTGCCCATTTGTTTCTGGGAATCGAACCCTGGCCTTTAGGACTACGACCCCAGATCGCTGTCGGTTCATCCGCGAGATCCCCATATGTATGTGTGTGTATACTCACCTATTTGTGCCTGCATCTTCGAGCGTTGTCTCTTGGATCTGTATGTGTGTGTACTCACCTAGTTGTACTCACCTAGGGTGAGCTCTGGCTCTTTGGTCTCACCTCCCAAATGTCAATCAACTGATGTACAGGTTCCTGGGCCTACTGGGCTCTATCATACCTACACTTGAAACTGTGTATGGAGTCTGCCTCCACCTCACTTCCTAATGCATTTCATGTGTGTGTGTGTGTGTGTGTGTGTGTGTGTGTGTGTGTGTGTGTGTGTGTGTGTGTGTGTGTGTGGGCGCGCGTTGTCCTCGAATCACATATTGAAAAGCATTTATGGTGGCAGCTGTGTAGAGTGGCGGGCGGGTAAACCCGATACGATAGCAAACTATGCTGTCCATGTGCTCTTTCAAACTCGTGATTAATATTTCAACTCGCAGTTCAGCACGATTTAAAAATATATAAATTGTATACAGACTAAATATAAAACATAAATACCAAATTTTAGGCACAATTATATAAAAAAAGTATATATGAACAATGCACAAATTCCAGTTGTAAACAAAATTATTTGCAAAATGTCAATAGGAATAATAATTCAAATCTTTGTATATAATCTCTCTGAGCCTACACAACATATTTACAAAATATCAAACAGACGAACTATTCAAATAATTTTTATATTTTTTGGTTTATTTTAAAGCTTATAAAGTTTCTCTCTTGTGTTTAAGATTACATTTGATGTCAGGTGTACAAAATGGAAGTAAATGTTAGATGGGTGTGAGCGAACACATGTGGAGATAAGGGAAGACATCATGTCCCTTGTGTCACCCTGGAACTATTAGAGGCAGAATGTATCATCCAGATCATGTATACCGCTCTATATGTATCCTGTTTAAACATTTTTTCTAAAACCTTTGTGTAAATATTTTTTTGCATAAATATTAGTCTGTATAAATATTAATTTGAATATGTATTCTTGTATATATGTATTTTATTGTATGTATCCGCTTGGATCTCGTGGTCTACTTGTAATGCTTGACTACATCCGTATATGTGTCTCGCTGGCTCTCTTCCCCCCTGCCATTCACGCACCAAGGAAGTAATATGTCCTGCCATAATGTGGTCAACAAGGCGGCTCAGCCCTCCAGTGTGGGATGAGTGGCACCAAGGAGTTCCTCCACTAGGATGATCTCGCTTGCCCTCCGGCCTCACCTGTCACTCAGGACAGCGCCGGTTTGAACGTCTCTTTAAAACGCGTTTGTTGAACTTTCTGGTAGAGTCTTGCGTCTTATGAGATTACTGTGTTATTAACAAATGCTTGTCGGTCACACTTAAGGTTTTACTTAGCGATTGGTAAGTAATACAACCCACACACACTAAATAATGTTGTAAATAACGAATTACAAAAAAAGTCCACTCATGGTTGTCAACCAACAACCTCACACTAAACATAGAACAGACCTACTGTATCTTATTTCGAAGCAAATCATCAAATTAAATTCAGCTTCAAATAAACAATGTTAACATCAGCAAAAAAATGAGGGAAAGCTCCTTGGCCTATACTTAAACAGACTCAACTTCAGCACCCACATATAACACAAAAAAAATTCTCAAAAACGGTTGGTATACTTTCTAAAATCAGATATCATGTTCCAAACTTTACTCTCCTCTCATTATACTACGCGCTAATCTATCCCTATCTTACATAGGTTATCTGTGTATGGGGTTCAACCACTGCAAACTATCTCAAGCAAATCATCACTCAGCAAAAATCTGCTATCAGAACAATAACAGCCTGTTTTCAGAAAACACAGCCCCTCTGTTTAAATCCTTAAAAATGCTAAACATATTCTCACTCCTCACATTCTCTTGTGCTATTTTTCATGTACAAAACCTTGTTCCTAAATGCAAATCCTGATCTGAAACTCTTTCTTGACAGATGTAATAGAACCCATAATCATCACACCAGAAATAAATATCTCTTTGATATCCCCAGTCAAACTAAATCTGTGTAAACACTATGCAAATAAAGGAACGTAGTCTATGGAACTCCCTAACGAATTAAAAAACTGTCCATTATTCAAAAGTAAACCAAAAAGTACCTAATGTCATCCTTACAGTTTCCTATCTAGTGATTCAAACCCGCACTATTTTGTGCCACCCCGTCTCCCCCAATATATGTGCCTGAGCCATACAACTTCACCATTGTAATCACTGCTATCACTTATATCACTATCACAATCGACTTGAGAATGGCCCAGGACGGACCGAAACGTCGTCGTCCCTTCAACTCCTAGTGTGTGGTCTGGTCAACATATCACTTATATCATGGTTATGTTGAACGCAAATTTTACTACACTGTACTTTTGATAAAGCTAAAATGTACCTGTTGATAATCCTTAAATTTTGTTATAATGTACCTATTAATTTTCTTCAAATTGTCTTACAATGTACCTGCTAATATTCTTCAATTTGTGCTATAAATGACTTACTTAATATTATCCGTTAGATTAAAAACCTGCCCCAAACGTCATGCGTGTTAGTGGCTTTGCAAGAATGTAAACACATCAATACTCTCATAAACCCAATGTACCTTTTTGTATATATAAATAAATAAATAAATAAATAAATAAATAAATAAATAAATAGATAAATAAAATGACCCTGATAAAAGAACTTCAGGCTGCCCGCACTTCTAAAATACTGATTATGAGGAAGAAGAATATTTTGCAAGCACAGCAATCCCACTCCCGCCTCACACCCCTTCCCTGGGGCACCTGCACCCCCATGGACGCACTCAATCCTCAAGGAGAACCCATTAACAGCACACTCCCCTCCCAACGGACCCCAGCCCCCCCCCCCCCCATCGTGGACTGATTGAACATTTTTACCATTAGTCCGTCGGAAGACATGACGTCATCAAGAGTCTGGTACACACTGAATCTCTGTCTGTCTGTCTCTCTCTAATCTGCTTAGGCAGATATAATTACCTATTGTTCTTCTATCCTCTTCGATTGTTATTATAGTCTTTTCCTCCTGTCATTCTCCTCCTGATTCCTTTCCGTATGCATCCACCTCCTCCTCTCTTCATCTTTCTCCTCCTCCTCCTCTCCTACACTTCTTCCTCCTGCTCCTCCGTCATCTCTTCGTTATCATCTTCCTCCACCTTCCCCCGTTCTTCAGCTCCCTCCAGCGTGGCGAGCGTGACCAACCCACATACACGTCGGCTGGGAGCGTGTCCAGGCACTCTTGCGGGGAATAAATGCAAGGAAATCACTCGCCCACAATAGGTTGAGATCAAGAGAGAGACTCCGCCCAAACATACCCAGACCTGCCCAGTATGTGGTGCACCAATACGGTACAACCACCCAGACCTGCCCAGTATGTGGTGCACCAATACGGTACAACCACCCAGACCTGCCCAGTATGTGGTGCACCAATACGGTACAACCACCCAGACCTGCCCAGTATGTGGTGCACCAATACGGTACAACCACCCAGACCTGCCCAGTATGTGGTGCACCAATACGGTACAACCACCCAGACCTGCCCAGTATGTGGTGCACCAATACGGTACAACCACCCAAACCTGCCCAGCAAGTGTTCCACCAACATGGTACAACCAGCCATACCTGGCCAGCAAGTGTTCCACCAACACGGTACAACCAGCCATACCTGGCCAGCAAGTGTTCCACCAACACGGTACAACCAGCCATACCTGGCCAGTAAGTGTTCCACCAACATGGTACAACCAGCCATACCTGGCCAGCAAGTGTTCCACCAACATGGTACAACCAGCCATACCTGGCCAGTAAGTGTTCCACCAACATGGTACAACCAGCCATACCTGGCCAGTAAGTGTTCCACCAACATGGTACAACCAGCCATACCTGGCCAGCAAGTGTTCCACCAACATGGTACAACCAGCCATACCTGGCCAGTAAGTGTTCCACCAACATGGTACAACCAGCCATACCTGGCCAGTAAGTGTTCCACCAACATGGTACAACCAGCCATACCTGGCCAGTAAGTGTTCCACCAACATGGTACAACCAGCCATACCTGGCCAGCAAGTGTTCCACCAAAACCTGGCCAGCAAGTGTTCCACCCATACCTGGCCAGTAAGTGTTCCATTAACATAGTATGAGGAATTTTTGCCTCTCAACAATCTCATCTCAACTCCTTATATAGAACATGAAATTAAATATTCATATAAAAATCCAATTGAATACTTGAATATTAAAACAATTAATTGTAAAGGATCAGAGCATATGTGGTTATGGAGTTTTGACTACAATGATTACGCAATGAAACCACCTAAAAAAAAATAATCAGGTATTAACTCTCACTATAACATTGTTATAGTGAGAAAATGTGTTATAATGAGAACAATCTGTTATAGTGAGAACAGATTGTGTTCTCACTATAACATTGTTATACTAAATTAAACAAAAATAGAATTCTACCTTAGGTGAAAGATTGGCGCGTAGCATCCGTGCTGTGGTCCACTCCCGGGGGGGTAGTCGCTCCTCTTATCCAGGAATACACACCATTCACACCTGCCGGGAGGCTCCGCATTAGTCTACAATGATTTACATCATTGAGTTTTCAGTTGCATATAGTCCTGGGGACCATTCAGGCTTGTTCGCATTTAGATTATAAGCAGCGAGGCGCTGGTTGAGCTCTTAGTAAGTTATAGTAAACAGGAGCACCACCACTTGTGTATACTAGGCTAATGCATTATCATAAAGATTTGAATTAATTAGGATAAATTGAACATATTTGATATCATTATTAATGTATTGTGTCACAGTTCAGTATTCAATTTACCAGGTATGGGGGGGTTAAGACCCCGTGTTATAAGAGGTGCTCTGTGGCACCACGACATGAGCCGGTCAGCCGAGCGGACAGCACGCTGGACTTGTGATCCTGTGGTCCCGGGTTCGATCCCAGGCGCCGGCGAGAAACAATGGGCAGAGTTTCTTTCACCCTATGCCCCTGTTAGCTAGCAGTAAATAGGTACCTGGGTGTTAGTCAGCTGTCACGGGCTGCTTCCTGGGGGTGGAGGCCTGGTCGAGGACCGGGCCGCGGGGACACTAAAAGCCCCGAAATCATCTCAAGATAACCAAGATAACAAGTGATTAATGGCATGCACAATAGTAGTAATTTGACGTCAAACCTATAAAAAACACGAAAAGCCACAAACTAACCTTTATTGCTTTAGTTGAGATCTGATGAGCGAGTCAACTGTGCTTTAGACGGATCAGTTGGTCACGTCTGTTGAAGGAGCACAATTAGTTCATGTCTGTAGCCAAGTGGCAACGTATTTGGCTACTATTTATTATGATTATACAACACTTACTAAACTCCTATTCAGAGGTAAGCGTCCTTAATACTTAGATTATCAAACAGTGCATAAAAGTCGGTAATTCTCAGAGGTGAAGTTGTGTGCACCTGCCCTCGGCTGAGCAACAACAAAGATGGCCTCCACACTCTCTACTCAACCGAGAGCTTAAGAGTAAGCTGCTTAATTTATTTGAATTGTTATTTTAGTAATAATATGCGTATTAACTCTAAAACACCTAAACACTAAGCTAAGGCATAATTTAACAAGTAATAATCAATATTACTAAAATAATCAAATGCGAATCATAAGTAGTGGTGTGGTAGCACTGCAGGCTGGAGCAGCCATGCAGGTCGTGTTCATGGCGCCCATAACAGACACTTTGGGGCCCCGCGTTTACTCTTCCTAAACTCCATATTAATAATGATTAATAACACTGTACTCTCGATATTTCTCACATGGTATATCTACCATTATAAAGCCAGTAAGTGTGCCGTCAACACGGTACTTAAGCAAAGTTATGTGATGAACCTGAGCAAAATGGGTAAAGTAAAATGAAAATTATTTTTTAGTTACCCAAAATAAAGCTGGAGATGAATTAGTAAACGAAGAAAGATAAAGCTGAGGGCGTTAGTCTGTGAGATTCCCTGTAATGATTGTAACAAAGTTTATTATGACCAAACAGGCAGAGAGCTTCAAACCCACATCAACCAACACAAGAGGTCTGTTAGTTGGGGCCAAGAAAGTTCAGCTTTATATAAACATGTGAGACCAATCATAAAATTATATGGGATAATTCTGGAATAATTAATCCCCAACACTGTGGCTTCAAATGAAAAATAATAGAATCTACTTTTATCAACAAAAACCCAGATTTTAATATCTTCTCAGGGCAGAGCATAGTTTCCAGATTTGGTGAGTGATTATGTAACAAGGAGGTTATTACACACGGAGTTCGTTCCACCGTCAGCCCTAGGCTATCTCCCCTCCATGTGAAAATAACTAAGACCTGCATCCACTATAACAAAAAATCACAGAAAATATGTTTATGTATTTATCATTTAGAACACGACACATGATAGAACAATCATTGGTGAACAATTTCATATTAAAATCATAACTATGTGACTATTTTGGGGGCCGCAAATATGACGTAATGGCCAGGATTTCCATAATCTAACAGTCTTGATATAAATATTTATAAAAAAATCCATTTATTATTAATTCTTTATGTTTCCTTTGGCAGTTAATAGAACAATCACTTACAAACAATTTGGTATAAAAATGCTACACATATGAGCATCATTGAATCCAATCAAGCAAAATTTTCAGCAAACTGACGAGAGGCGGTTGGCGGGCCGCTGGTGGTCGGGGGGGGGGGGGGGGCAGGCTGGCAGGCCTCCGGCCAGATTAGACCTCGGTCAAGACCAGGCTTCAGGCCAGGTCAGGCCAGGCCAAGCCAGCCTGGTCTCAGGTCATGCCAGGCCAATCCATGCGTCAGGCCAAGCTAGGCCAGGCCAAGCTAGGCCAGGCCAGGCCAGACGTACACTGCTAGCTTGAGTGTAAAGTGCCCACCCATCCTAGCCTCGCTGCAGGCGTTCATTATCATGGCATAGATTATTTCATGTCAACAATTATATACTGATACATCCAGCAAATAATAAAATGAAATAAAAAAGTTTATTAATATGAATAACGAATACACAAAGTAATGTACATATATACGTAGAGTATTATTGAGTACTAAATATTGACTGGTAGAGGCTAGCTGCCTCATAACTCCCTAATACAATCACCTCACCACTGATACCACCATTTATTATGAATTCTTCATTTTGACCACAGAATATGATAGAGTGATGTGTTACAAACAACTGGATTGGTTAAATATTCTCAGTTAATTTGGTGAAAAGCAGCCAGTGAGTGAAGCATCGAGGCAGCAGATCACTCTGGCCAGACCCGGGCCTGGCAACTTCCACCACTAACACCACCTGCCTCCCCTGACACAATTTTATCAACCCTCAACCCCATCTCCAATGGGTAAACTAAATATAACACTGTACAACTATTTACACTCAGATGAGTCATAGTTGATGACAGCCTCCTCCGACACTCGGTCTCAGTGACCGCTTGGACGAACAATCCTCGCTTAATCCAACATTTAGTATAGTCAAGACGATCAATGGTGCGGTGGCCATGGTACTGAGTACGTTTAGGGGTGATCCTGGAGTCATGGGTTCGAATCCTGGAAGCTTGCATAACAGTGGAAGCCTCTTAATACCTCCTTCAAAACCATCATGCTACGTACTTCACTCCAACTTGGAGCCAGACGGCTGCAACACTCCACCATGGTCGTCCCTCCTGCACTGTCCGAGAGCCCGACACGCCAGGTGCTCGTCCTACACCCGTGAACGACCCTTATTCTGCCGGCTGACCATTCAACTCCAGCTACACGCCAGCATGACGTCACCGTCGGTGAATATAACCAGTAGCCAGCGACTCAGTACTCACACAACTTGTACTCACCTAGTTGTGTTTGCGGGGGTTGAGCTCTGGCTCTTTGGTCTCTCTCTTTGTGGTTCTCTCTTGGGTCATACGTCTTCCCTCACTCGATATGTCGACTAGAACGTGTGATGGAGGAAGTACTGCACACTGTAAATAGTGTAGTCACCCTTTTTTTTTGCTAGTAATTGTGTCAAGCCAAGTTTTCAGGTTTTGTTACCATTATTTTTGTCTTATTATTAGGTAATTAATTATTAATGTCTCTTGTTTATTCACTGCACTTGTTCAGACCACAAAGAACGTAAGCAGTTTTAGCAAGTATCGCCATGTACGAAAATCATGAAATAATCAAATGGAAAAAATTAAAAAACAGGCAGAAAGAGAGAAATAAGGAGAGACAGGGAGGCAAGAAGACTATGTTGTTGTAAGTACCTTTCACGGCAGCAGTGTGTCCGGGTCCACTCTTGGTGGACATTCCTTCAAGGAGGGGCGGCGTGTGTCTGTGGGTGGCGACAGGCAGCATTGTTCCCACGGTCCAAGGCTGGCTGCTCCCTCATCCACCCTCACTCCAGGAAGCTGCTCTTTAGACGAGGCTGGATGATGGAAAGAATAGAACTTGAAAACACGAGAACTTTTACATAACAAAATGTTCCATATACAGACGATGAGTCACAATAACGTGGCTAAAGTACGATGACCAGACCACACACTAGAACTTGTCTGTCTCTATTTCCTCATCACAATCGACTTGAGAATGGTCCAGGACGGACCGAAACGTCGTCGTCCCTTCACCTTCTAGTGTGTGGTCTGGTCAAAATGTTCCATATTAATGTGAACATCCACTAGGGTAGTGAGGTGGGCGCGAACCTACGACCAAGGCAATGTCAAGCCTCATTGAACTGCCCGAGTGGATTTTTTCATTGATATATATCACATTAATGTGATTTCTGTGTTTCCATATTAATCTTAACATGAACAGTTAATAGTTTTCTAAGCATGCCAAGGTCGTTAGTGTTGCCTTTCATTATAACGACTTCGGTACCTTAGGTACGGAAGCTCTATAAACTTGAGCATTAATACCTGATGGCTGTTGCTCGCGGCGTCAATACGTGCTGGTCAGGTGTTGTCCACACCTGTATACCACACCCGACATTATACCACACCCGACATTATACCACACCCGACATTATACCACACCCGACATTATACCACACCCGGCATTATACCACACCCGACATTATACCACACCCGACATTATACCACACCCGGCATTATACCACGCCCGACATTATACCACACCCGGCATTATACCACACCCGACATTATACCACACCCGGCATTATACCACACCCGACATTATACCACACCTGACATTATACCACACCCGACATTATACCACACCCGGCATTATACGACACTTGGCATTATAACATACTCAACAACCAGCTGGATATGGTGAGGTAAAGACTTTTCTCTATACACAATCAATGTTGCATATGCATAAACGGAGATTGAACATCTGGTTGATTTCAAGACTCATTTCACCATGCAACACCCATGCAATAGTGCAACAGGAGGCGGTGGTGGGCGTCTAAGAGACTGCTTTTTCATTGTTTGGGATAGTATCCAGATATCATCCCTCCTGCCTGGGATAGTACACAGATATCATACCTCCTGCCTGGGATAGTACCCAGATATCATACCTCCTGCCTGGGATAGTACCCAGATATCATACCTCCTGCCTGGGATAGTACCCAGATATCATACCTCCTGCCTGGGATAGTACCCAGATATCATACCTCCTGCCTGGGATAGTACACAGATATCAGGCAGCGTCTCTGGGTCATGGAGTACCTTTGACTTAGGGTGACTGTGTGTCTGGGAGATATACAGAGCTCTACCATTACTTCTCCACCATTATTTCTTAGACCTATACTTTCTTCGTGTCCTTGTCTTCCTCCTTCGTCAACTCTTCAACAACACTGTGCTATTTGAGCCGGTGCTGGGGCTCTTTGTGATGGCTGTGCAAGTCTTTGCTGCCACCAACTTCGTCTCTGGACCTCTTGTCTTGCTCTGGTGTAAGTGATGTCTGGCCGGCTCGTCTCATTCTTGTTTTCCTGTGTTCTCCTTTCCTTCTCTTCTTCTCTTTGCTCCTCTGTCGCCTTTTATGCCTGCTAACATAATAATTCTACTTTATTCCTCTCTATATAGCCTCCTTTTCCTTCACCTCCCGCTCTTTTTTTTTATTTTTCCTTATCTTTCTTCACCTCCTCTCCCTACTTCTTTTCTTCTTCCCCATCCGATCATCCTTCTCTTGCCACTGTGACCAGTATTGCTCTTCCAAACTCCTCAGTCTTGTCTCTTCCCCACCCGATCTTCTTTCTTATGTCCACCTTTTCTTTCTCTTAATCCTTGCTATTTAGCAATACCTTCCCCTTAATTCCATCTTTAGGAGGAAAGGCTTCTCCCACAAGCAGTACTGGGAGGTGCAGGTGTCATAATCTCCCACAGTGGTGGAGCAGTACTGGGAGGTGCAGGTGTCATAATCTCCCACAGTGGTGGAGCAGTACTGGGAGGTGCAGGTGTCATAATCTCCCACAGTGGTGGAGCAGTACTGGGAGGTGCAGGTGTCATAATCTCCCACAGTGGTGGAGCAGTACTGGGAGGTGCAGGTGTCATAATCTCCCACAGTGGTGGAGCAGTACTGGGAGGTGCAGGTGTCATAATCTCCCACAGTGGTGGAGCAGTACTGGGAGGTGCAGGTGTCATAATCTCCCACAGTGGTGGAGCAGTACTGGGAGGTGCAGGTGTCATAATCTCCCACAGTGGTGGAGCAGTACTGGGAGGTGCAGGTGTCATAATCTCCCACAGTGGTGGAGCAGTACTGGGAGGTGCAGGTGTCATAATCTCCCACAGTGGTGGAGCAGTACTGGGAGGTGCAGGTGTACAACCAGTACGTGGTGGAGGGCAACGCGGCCGTGCTGCAGTGCAAGGTGCCTCCCTTCGTCAAGGACTTCGTCAGCATCACCTCCTGGACCCAAGGCCACACTAACTACTACCCTTCCCAGAACGCTGGTGAGTAACTCCAGAGACTGTGACAGTAGAGCCACTCCTGCCACTATTATTATATCACTTGACAATCCTGGTTGTTCAGGAACTCAGAAAGTAATCATAATAATGCCTAAAGAGCTTTAAGTCACTCATCAGATTTCTAATAAATTTACAAAATAGACTAATGATAAGGACTTCATGTGACTGGAGAATTGATCTAATATATGGAACTCCAGTAACAATTATTTACATTTTCAGTTCTAGGAAGTTTTTTGTCTCTTGGCAAATTTCATAACTCTAATTTGTATTGCTATTAACACTTAATTAACACAAGCAGCTCCATGTGCCCATACGGATCATGTTAGGCATCCTTTTCATTCCAAAGGATAAAGTTATACAGAATGAACTCTTACGGAATATATATTTAGACAGCTTTATGCTACTTGAAGAAAAAAGTGTTCATCCCTTTATCCCTTGAGGAACATAAAGCGGAGAGCACCTACCTCTGAAGGGGATAAGAGCCAGCATCCCTGTAAATGCTGATCTCCCAAGTGAACCAAGTAGTAGTGCTCATCCAACCCTGTAATGGGTGGTCAGATTGGCCTCAACAGTCACCCACGCGGCACTGACTCCCATTTGCTGGAGGATAGGAGGCCCTGCTAGGGGAGCAGTTAATCCTCCTTCCCTCTTCACTCCACACACATCTCCAAGGGAGCCCCCATCCCTCCCCATTCCCCCCAGGTAATCCACAAATCCCTCAAGGCAGGTGGCCACTAGGAGTCCACTGAAGCCGATGCAACACTCACATGCTGGGCGTCTGAAGGATTTATCGTTCAAAGGAAGTACACCAAAGTAAAGGGGGGTAGAAATAGCCTAAGCTACTCTATCCCTTTGAGATGTATTTCTTGCTTATCTCAATAAACATACTTGAACTTGAACCAAAGTAAAGTCATTTTGGGTAAAATGAACTGAAGACGAGTAAATTTAAGTAAGCAAACTCTAGTGCAATTAAAGTTAGAATGAAAATAAATCAGTATAGAGGAGGATTAAAATCTCAAGAGGAGTATAAAGAATTAAATTATTATTAGTGTAAGGTAAATTTATAGGAAGTTTTGCATCAGACAGTCCGAAAATGTGAGTGATATTATTAATGTAGATCACAGGAGATGTGTGTAATGCAGCGGGTGTAGATCACACGAAATGTCTGTGATGCTGCAAGTGCAGATCACAAGACATGTGTGTGGTGCTGCTAGCGCATGGAATAATGGCATCGATGTGAGGGAAAAGAAATTTCAGATAAATACAATAGATGAAAAGAACAGACGATAAAATCATTGGGGGAGAGAGAGGGAGAGAGAGAGAGAGAGAGAGAGAGAGAGAGAGAGAGAGAGAGAGAGAGAGAGAGAGAGAGAGAGAGAGAGAGAGAGAGAGAGAGAGAGAGAGAGAGAGAGAGAGAGAGAGAGAGGGAGAGAAAGGGAGGGAGACACAAGACCCCAGTCTGACCTCAACACTGGCGGCAGTAAATCAACAGTTTCCTCCCATCCATTACCAGGAGTCCTTCCTTTCTGAGACACTCCACGGCCACTACCTCTCTCTCTCTCTCTCTCTCTCTCTCTCTCTCTCTCTCTCTCTCTCTCTCTCTCTCTCTCTCTCTCTCTCTCTCTCTCTCTCTCTCTCTCGAACAAACTTTGATTAAGAGTCGATGACTGAGTTTCCCTCTCTCCTTACAGATGGTCGGATACAGATGGTGGCTACAGGGCAGCTGGTGGTACGAGATGTGCGGTCGTCAGACTCACAGCTGTCGTTCCGGTGCCGGGCCGTGCACACCCTCACCGGCGCCACGCACGAGTCTGCCAACGCTGCACGTATATACGTCACTGGTGAGTGTTGCTGTGTGCACAGGCTACGTACACAGAGACTTGTACCAGTAGACACAGAGGATACGTACACCGAGACTTGTACCAGTAGACACAGAGGATACGTACACATAGCGGATGATATACCGTGACCAATACAACGATACAGAAATTATCGGCGCATAATTTTTTTTATATTTAAGCAACCATATGGGAGTAAAGTGTACTAACAAGTTAGAAAACATGATAGATTATTCCTTAACTATGTGTGTGTGGCGGTAGATTAAGTAAGGTAAGTTAATCTAACCTACAGTAAACTAACCTGTCCTAAAATAAACCTAAGCTAACCTATCATATGGACATAACTGATCACTGGACACTGGATCCTACTACTGGACAAAACTGCCCACGTTCCCCCTAGTCAGAAACAACCCTACTCGACCAGCACGCACTTAAGTTACCTTGGCAAACTTAATAACTTACTGATCTAAGTTTCCAGGAGTGAGGAGGAAGCAAGGTAACTTTCAAGGAAAAAACACTAAACCATTACGACTATATAGCACTTGGAAGGGGATATGAGGACAAGGATTTGGAATGGGAACGAGGGAAGGAATTGTGCCCAACCACTTCGACGGTCGGGGATTGAACGCCGACCTGCAAGAAGAATGACAGTCACGCTACCGTCCAGTCCAAGTTCTTGGGCAGGAGTGAGAGGGGGGAAAACTGTCTAAGATATCTAAGATCAGTCAATCAAGTGAAGCAATAAAATCAAGTCATATGACATCAACACAAACAATTGTAATCCCCGTAATTGATTAATCCGAAACAAATGAACTTTAAATCGAAGAGTGACTTCCAACCACACCAACTCTATCATTAATAGAATAGGATTCCATTAAAATTGCAACCCAAAACATGTTCTGACCCAAAAACATTTACGACCCCAGAGCGCGAAAGTGTTTTAAATTAGGCTCGACTAAAATCAGGCCACACAGATTAATGAATCTGTATGGCCTGATATGATTCGTAGTATGATTAAAAAAAATATTGAATCCAACAACGAAGCAAACCTTAATCAGGTTTTATTAACTTTGTGATTAGCATCGTGAGATTGTTTCTCAGAAGTGAGCTCACGATTCTGCTGATGAGAAATGTGTTTATATATCCAATGTAATTTAATTCTTAGGACGACATGGATATCAGTTTGTTCACAGTCAGTTAGATTGAACATTTCGCGATAATGTGCTCATGTAAGATTATCCTTCGTTGAAAAAGAACTTATGTTATCCTAAGTTCTATTTGTTTGGTGTTTAGCGGCGGCAGCAAAGGCAGCTTCGGGTACGATGGTGCAGGCTGCGGCAGGCTGGGGCAGCTAGGAGCAGACTGCGGCAGCTAGAGGCAGACTGGGGTAGCCAGGGGCAGGCTGGGTCGTGAGGCTGAGACAGACCGGTGCAGGTTAAACCAGGATTAGGAAAGCTGAGGTAAGCTGAGCTAGACTCGAGCAACACCACGAAGACTGGGGGTAGCGCATGCAGGGTAGGACAGGCTGGACAGGCATCTGACAGACTTGAATAGGTTGAGGAATTCTGTAACATTCTGGAGTTGGCCGGGACTGGATCTGGCAGGCTTATACAGGCTCGATCAGGCTTGGGCAGAGTTAGGCAAGCTGTGGATCTCCGCAGGATAGAGATGTAGGCTGAATCAGGCTTCAGGTAGGTTGGACCAAACCGAGGCCGACTCTGCGTTTAATAACATCTTCGACCCATCTATCACTCCGTTAATTAAGCAGGTTGGAGCGAGGCTAGTAATATTACTTAATTCATCACGGGGTAATTAAGCTCTGCGCCTGCCTTACTAACAATCAATTACTTCAAATTGCCATTAATTAACATAATTAGACTGGATTATTCCATTAGTGAACTACAACACCCCTCCCCCTGGCGACACCAACAACACCTACCGTCTTCCTCTTCAAGACCAATTATTCCCACGGATTTGATGAATTTAAAGACAACAGCGTTCTTGAGAAATTAATTATCTCAAACGGCAGAAAACTTGTAGATTGTAAACTCGCAGGAGAGGGGAACTTTTGATCAAGATGATCAAGATGAAATACTTGGCAGAATGGGGAACTTTTTTTACCGAGATGTTGCACAATTTAAGTAATTACTGCTACGATTATTATTATTATTACTACACAGTAAACATGTGACATGGTTGTGTGGGACGTGTGCGTAGGAATACCTACCGCATAGGTTTGAATCCTCCTACGGATTTTATTATTATTATTATTATTGTTCTTACTCTTATTATTATTATTAACAACACACATAAATCACACTATCGTCATATATATCAATGAGAAAATCCAGCAGGGCTGTGAGGTGGCGCGATAGTGTGATTCACACTACCCACCACGAGAGTGAGAGCAAGACCAGAACACTACAGTGCCAACGGTGGTGTCAATGGCCAACACCGTGCCCACCGTCACGTGTTTCTGTCTGCCCCCCCCCCCCTCTCTGTCTTTCTGTCTGTCTAGGCCTGTCTCTCTGCCTGTTGCGTTTCTCAGACAAACATTCTCTCTTAAAGTATAAATAAAATATAATTTCGGTCAATTGAGATAGCTTTCATGTAATATTTGAAATGAGTGCATTAATGAAAGCTCTTCAGATACGAGGCCCGCAGAAAACACAGCCGGGGCAACAACATGCTCTTACCAACACAATGCTTCAAACGTTTATAGAGTGTGTGTCCGTAAAACTTGGACCTATCAAGGCAGGAGCTCAAACGCATTCAAGCTGTTGTGTACACCAGAGCCCTCCCAGAGTCCCTCACGGTATATACGATTAGGTGCTGTGAGGAGCGTAATACTTGACCCCATGTTGCCTTTGATGAAAATATTTGTCATTTAAGGTAAAAACTCTTTAAGCATTGATAGTTCACAAAGAGAAAGAGATTAAGAAAGACGGTGAGTGAGAGATACAGCAACAGAGTTGAAAAGAGAAGGAAGAAAAGCAGAGAAAGAAAAATTGGATACCATTGTTCCGCGATATCTTCCGTTCGGGGAAGTTGGCTGGGAAGCCTCAGAGGGACATTTAAGAGTTACCTTCATGTTGGACACACTAGAATAGGAAGAATATAGAAAAAAGGAAAAGTTTCTCATCTTTGTTATCTCTCTCTCTCTCTCTCTCTCTCTCCACTTTCCACCTAAAAGCAAATATTCATGACCCAGGCTATCATCAGAAATATGAATGGTCCTCGTCTTCCTACTACTCCCCCGTCAACCTTTCACCTCCACCTCCCACCACCTCCACCTCTCCTACCTCCATCTCCTCCTCTCCCACCTACTCTTACTCCATGGTTCCAAAGGTCTTGCGAGGTGCCTCGGCCCTGGACCTTCATATGCCCTTTCACCGCCCATGACACACCCACTTAGCCCTTATAATCCTACGTTATAAGAAACATATCAATGAGATTTTCCCTCAGAGTAGATTAGAGGTATGGTGCTGGGACTCATCCATGGGTAAGTGTTGGAGAGGAAGAGGATGGGAACGCAGGGGAGGCGAAAGGGCTATTTGAGAATCTTACCATTCACGGGGCAGCTGGATAGGAAAAAGCAAATTTTCAGATATTGCTCAGTCCTTCAGGAATTGTCTCCGTTATGGAGTTCTTTGATGTGCTGGAGCATTGTGTCCTATACCCTGATGCTGCCGCGCACACGCTCAAGCATACACATGTACGCGCACGCACATAACACACACACTCTTACACTTACACACACAGGGCCTGCGGCTGAGTGGACAGCGAATAGGATTCGTAATCCTAAGGACCGGGGATCGATCACCGGCCATGGTGGAAACAAATGGGCAGAGTTTGTTTCACCCTGATGCCCCTGTTCGCCAAGCAGTAAATAGGTACCTGGGAGTTAGACAGCTGTTACGGGCTGCTTCCTGTGTGTACGTACCTAGTTGTGCTTGCAGGGGTTGAGCTCTGGTTCTTTGGTCCCGCCTCTCAACTGTATTTCAACTAACAATTTCAAATGTGTGAAAAAAAAGTTGATTGATAGTTGAGAGGCGGGTCAAAAGAGCCAGAGCTCAACCCCCACAAGCACAACTAGGTGAATACCCTCACACTTAAACACACACACACACAAACAAGCACACACGCACATTTGAAATTCTGGGGATTGATATCACATAGAACCTATCCCCAGAAGTCTACATCAAAAGGATATCATCAGCGGCCTATGCTAGATTGGAAAACATAAGAACTGCCTTTAGAAACTTGTGTAAGGAATCATTCAGAACCTTGTATACCACTTTTGTCAGATCAATCCTGGAATATGCAGCTCCAGCCTGGAGTCCATACCTAGTTAAACACAAAACAAAGTTAGAGAGGATTCAGAGATATGCCACCAAACTAGTGCCAGAACTGAGAGGTATGAGTTACGAGGAAACGTTGCGGTAACTAAACCACATTTCCCTAGAAGACAGAAGAGTTAGGGGCGACATGATCACCACCTACAAAATTCTCAGAATTGACAGTGGACAAAGACAAACTATTTAGCATGGGTGGAATACGAACAAAAGGACAAAGATAAAAACTTAGTGGCCAAATGAGCCACAGAGACATTAGAAAGATTTTTGTTGTTGTGTATTATATAAACCGGGGACAGTCTGGGACAAAACTGTGACAGTTCCTCATGCCTTACAATAATTCTTGTGCATTTCGACTTTGTCTCAAGTAACAGTTCGACCTTTGGAGGAGGGCCTCGAGAAAAGCCTAATATTTATTTATTTATTTATTTATGCATATACAAGAATGTACATTGGGAATGTGAGGATACATAATATGGTAATTACAGTCTTGTAAAGCCACTAGTACGCGCAGCGTTTCGGGCAGAATCCTGGCTAAGAGATAAGGATGAAAAATTTGAATAATAGTAATTCATTGTTGGGGGACAGGTATCCAGAGTGCGTGTATTTATATATATATATATATATATATATATATATATATATATATATATATATATATATATATATATGTGTGTGTATATCACGAAATAAACACGTGATTAAAAATGTGACAATGTCAGACCACGGAGGAAAAATGAAACAGGAATTTCCTTAAGTACTTTCGTATATTAATACATCTTCAGAAGGAGTCTCCTTCTGAAGATGTATTAATATACGAAAGTACTTAAGGAAATTCCTGTTTCATTTTTCCTCCGTGGTCTGACATTGTCATATATATATATATATATATATATATATATATATATATATATATATATATATATATATATATATATATATATATATATATATATAATACACGCACTCTGGATACCTGTCCCCCAACAATGAATTACTATTATTCAAATTTTTCATCCTTATCTCTTTACACAACAAATTCATTTTTTTAAACTTTTTATAAAAAAAAAGTTTCTTCTAAAACTGTTTACTTTGTTATTATAGATCTGAGGACGAAGTCAGCCCCGCGGATACCAGAGATGGAGTCGGTTATACGGGTACAGCGGGGCACCACCGCCACGCTCCTGTGCCCTGCCCAGGGCAACCCCACGCCCACCATCACGTCCGTACTCTCACACGTCATCCCACCCTCACACGTCATCCCACACATCATCTTACCCAACCATTCCATATTATATCGCACCACATGCTTCCATATCATCACACCAATTCTTACCGTATTGTTCCACACCCACCTAAACTAGTCCATTCCAATCAAATCAATATCACTCATAATAAATCATACCATTCCATAGACAATGCTGTACCATCCAGTGTCATACCATACACCATCGCACATGGCATGCTGAGTGGGACAGTTTCTCATACCTTACAATAATTCTTGTTTATTTCGACTTTGTCTGAAGTAACAGTTCCCGTTTGTTGTCGGTGTCATGCTCCATGTTGTGGGCCTAACTCTTTTTGTTCTATAGTTCTTCTGTAAACAGCAATCTCATTCTTAATCTATTTCTTAACAAAGATTCGAAAGAGTTTTATATAATTCTACATTGAAGAGTGAAAAATAATAATATCCATTTCCTTTTTCTTCAAAAATAAAACCATGAAATACACTGTACATGTCACCAGGTGGTACCAGCAAGGAAGCGGCGTGGACATTCCCCTGGGCGGTGTTGGGGGCGCTGGAGGAGGGCTGCAGGCGGCCAGGATGAAGGTCTCCGGCCCCGTCCTCAACCTGCTGACGACAGAGGACGCTGACGCCGGCACCTACCGCTGTTATGCCAACAATACAGAGGGTGTCGCCGTCTTGCAGGTTGGTGGGAGACTACGGTCACATCCTTGTGACCAGCCGTCAGTAAACCTGTAGTGTCCCAGTTGACAGTTGCAGCTGGGCCTTTTGACTCCTAGGGGAGACTTGTTCTCATTCAGTAAACTTTGTTTTTGCTCTTAGTTGGTTGTGGCATCTTGTTTAACTTAGACGAAATTAGGTAAGGTCATTATGAATGTCGTTTGGGGATTCTAGGGAAGATCTGGTGGGGAGGAGGAACTTAGAAGGCAACGATATGCAGAATGTTGGGAAAGTTGACGAAGAGGTGTTGTCATGACAACAGATCAGGACACGTACCGTGGGAACGTGATGGAAGGTCAGAGCATTTTGCAAGGAAGGCCGAGGATTGCCCAAGATACTTAAATGACTAAGACGTTCCCAAATCCACACCTGCCGGCTGGTGTACGTAACTCTTGCACACTCTTTGGCAACTTCATAATCACAAACCATAAAAGGAGTGTGACAGTAGTGTTATGTGCCCCCCATTTAATGTTATGGGATAATGAACCTACACCATCGCTAGAAAACGTAGCCTGGCCAAATATCAATAGGTGTCTAGGGGAGTCAAAGGCTAGCAAAAAATACTCCAGTTTACTGGGGCATATAACATAAGTCACCATAACACCATAAGAAAACTCACATTATATTGCTTTATCCAGCTTCTTAAAGCTGTACATGATCCATCAACAAGCTTCAAAACTGCATACACTCAGCACTAGCTGACACCAGACTATCTTGGCACAGTGGGGACACTAGCGCCTATCATGCTGATAATACCAGTACAGGATGGAGGAATCACAATCATTAACAAATGAGGTTGAGGAATCAATATCATATACACAGCACAATGACATCACTTCAGACCCTCAGGTACCCACCTCAATAATACATATAAAAGCACCTACCACCTGGTATAAATGAAGTACAACGGTAGAAATGATCCATGGTATACTCTACTGCAACATATTAAATATCCTAGCAGTCAATTAACACAAATAAGGCCACTAACCCCGGACCGGAGTGACAGCACATCCGCCTGACTAGGAAGATCAAAAATTAGTGACCGCCCAGGAGGCAAGCTGGCCGGGGGCGACACTGTTTCCAAATCCACAAGTCAGTTGACTCTTTCAAATATCACAAGCTCATATACAGACATTTCTCAGTAAATAATTTCTAATTCATAATATAACTAAACAAGGGTTATAATACACAACCTTACATAATAATACATATCAATAAATCACTACATAATAAATTATATCATGATATATAAATAAGTGAACAGGGAATTCATATTAGCCAGACATGGTAACACTGGCTGGGACGTTACGCGAAGGGGGGGAGGGGGTGTTAAGGGAGGATTTCAAGACTTTAGCGGTCAGCCGTTATACATATGTATACATAAATACAATGTACATATACAAAATACAATATCATATACAAAATAAGTATCAAAACCTTGTCTCTGTGGTATATATTTCACAATACCAGACTATAAATTACTGACATGACAAGAGGACAATGCAATGAGCAATAATGAAATGGTATAAATAATGTGTACACAGTATACATGCGAATAATATATCGGATACCTAAATGTATACCTTCTACATGATAATATACATAGCATGTTATATGCAGCAATATGTAGCATTCCATAATAAAAGCACATAATGGTGTTTTCCAAGCTACATGACATTAGGCTACTGCTATTTCTACAATTCCAATATATATCCACAAATACATGGCAAAAACTTATGGTACAGAAATATAACATACATAGGTATATTTGACATACATTGGCAATACACAATTTATACTAGTGTACTGTCGAAATAAGATTTATTGGATATTATAATATTCGTGATACTAGGCTAATCAGCCAAGATATTATACAGTTTGAACACATCATACACCAGCCACAGTAGCCAAGGTACAAGTGTACCAGGAAAGTAACAAAAGTGTCGTGATGTCGAAGGAAGCTGTAGCTCTGAAGTTAGTGTAAACTCGGAGTAGCGCAAAAAAAAGACAACTTTGGGATTGTGTAAACTCGGGAGTTTCACCAAGCACCATGTATGAAGAACACCAGCTAGCAGGCAGACCAAGGAGTTACTCACAACCGCAGTTTGGTCTACAGTTGAAGCCTGAAGGGAATGTAGCCGTCTTTCCGTGAACAATGATAAGTTCAAGTTCAATGATAAGTCAAAGATAAGTTCATAAGAGTTCAAAGAGTAAGCCCCAGGCGACTGTGCGAGAACTAGCCTATCTATGCAGCAGTAGGGGCCAGTGGCTGAAGTCCCAGGTGCTTGTGTGAGAGCTGGCCTGATTAAGCAGCACTAGGGACCGGTGGTTGATGTCTCGGTGCTTGTGTGAAAACCGACCTTTTTATGTAGCACCTTTGAGGCTACAGTTAGTAAGTGAGCTAGATAGTCAGTGGAGGCCAGTTGTTGAACATATTTATCTAGCAAATGGTATCCTTTTCATGGACTTATGTGATCATTTTGCCCTCTTGATCATGTTCATAAGCAGCTTAACTCTTTTCCAGCAAACTCATCCTCCTGCTGGTTGAAAATACCCGAAAAGAAAATACTTGAAGCTACTACAGTCTCCTTCAGCAACTGAAGTGCCTTCAAGTATTTTCCTTCCTGATCCCTTCTTGCATGTTACCTCCAGGACCCTTTTTGTCTTCGCCTTGCAGACAATTAAGTAACCCGCAAACCAGATATTATAGATCAAATTATAATTGCATTTTCTGCTAACCTTAGTGTTTTGACGTCAAAAGGTGATTCCATATTCACCATCACCAACTCCACCTTCTACGGGCAGGATTACCAGTCCTGAAGGAGTTATGTGTGATCTTATGCCCTGACGTGTCCTGTGTTTAGTCCTCTGTCAGGTGGAGCTGGAGGTGCTCTCGGCGCTCTCTGTGCGCGTGACGCCGCCGTCCGTAGTGGTGGACGCGGGCGCCCCTGCTCACTTCACCTGCGTTATCTCAGGTGAGCCTAAAGCCTACATGGTTACCGTGGAGACTGTTGTAAGGGAGACTGTTACTATAGACAATGCTACCAAAGAGACTGTTACCAGGGAGATTACAACCAGGCAGACTGTTACATTGGAGACTGCTGCCAGAGGCTGTTGGTATGATGAATGTTACCATGGAGACTGTTAGTATAAAGAATGTTACCAGGGAGACTGTTACCAGAGTGACTGTTAGCAGAGTGACTGTTAGCCAGAGTGACTGTTACCAGAGTGACTGTTACCAGAGTGACTGTTACCAGAGTGACTGCTACCAGAGTGACTGCTACCAGAGTGACTGTTTGCATGAAAAATGGTCCGAGAGAGAGTAGTGGTTACAATATTACAGTAGAGAGCGGTTAGTGGTGTTATGTTAGCTTGATGGTTAGTGATTTATTAGTGAGAGTAACTTTGTGTTTTAAGCGACTTAACTGAAGTGGTTAGAGTGACAGTAGTTAGTGGTGAGAATGGCTTAGTGGTCAGAGTGACGTAGTGATGACAATGACATAGTGGTGACAGTAACTTTGTGGCTTGAGTGACTAAGTGGTGAATGTAACTTAAAATATCTTAGTTATTAAAGTGACTTTGTGGTTTGAGTGATTTAACGGTGAGAGTAACATAGATTAAATGTGTGGTTAGAGTAACTTAGTGTTTTTTTAGTAACTTAATAGTTTTGTTATACTAAATTGTTAGTGACTTCGTGATTACGCAAGCTTAGTGGTTAGAATAAGTTAATGGTTAGGGTGACTTAGACTGAATTAGTGGTTTAAGTGACAATGTTTTAATGACTTAGTTGTTTGAGTAACTTTGTGGTGAGTGACTTGGTGGTTAGAGTAGCTTAGTAACTCAGCCTGACTTACTTTCACTCTACCACACACGCCCCCCTCTCCACTCTAGGTCAGCGTCTCCAACTAACTCTCCCCTCACCCCACTCACCACTCAACCACCATCTAATCATCTCATGTATTCGACCGTCAAAAAGGGTCGAACGCGATTTTGATTAGCTATTAGAGGGTGCTACAGCACTCTCTCTCTCTCTCTCTCTCTCTCTCTCTCTCTCTCTCTCTCTCTCTCTCTCTCTCTCTCTCTCTCTCTCTCTCTCTCTCACTCTCTCATATCCCTGGTTACTCCTGCAGGGTCCCCGGTCAACCAGGTAACCTGGCTTAAGGATGGCAATATATTGCGGCCCGGGGCGCGCGTGAGGATGCCTGACGGACGCGGGCGTGTGCTCAAGATAGAGGGCGTGGGCGTGGCAGACGTGGGCGTGTACCAGTGCCGGGCTGAGGGCCATCATGACTCCGCCCTGGGCATCTCCGTCCTCACCCTTGGAGGTAAGCCTCATCTTATATCTCAAGTACCAACACGTGTTGCAAGTGTCGCCACGTACATCTGCGAGAAAACAAAAACATATATTAATATATCTTTTCTTATTAAAGTATTGTTAAGCAACGTGTTTCGGGCCTCCTGTCGGAAACGCTGTGTGCGTGTGGCTTTACAAGAATGTAACATCAGTGTTATGTACCTTGTGTGTATACATCTCTCACCATCTCCCTTCTCCCAACAATCTCTCACCCCCTACCTTCCCCCCCCCCCACCCCTCCCCCAGTAACGATGCAGTAACCTCGTAGTGAAGGGGTCGTGTGCAGATTGGGTAACAAAAAAGAAACTGTTAATGTTGCTGGTGAGTATCGAGAATAGAATTGTGCGAATGTTGGGTGGCGCGCGAGATACGCCGAGCCGAGTTGGGCCAGTGTGTTTATAGCACAGGGAGAGAGTGCGGCTAGTTACGAGTCTGTTTGCAATATATTTTCTCTGTGAATACCCAAGTCGTATTTACGGGGATCGAGCTTCAGCTCCTGGGACCCTGCCTCTATTGTCGTCGGCCACTTAATACGGTGACTCCCAGCATGAATTTCAATGGATACCCTAATGGATTATTTGAGGATATTATTAAAAGGAAAGTAAACCACCGTGCTACCTCTGACGAAAAGGCGTTACTCACTGCCCATGAGAAGTGGCTGATGAGGGCCCACAGCAACAAAATCCATCCACATGGCCCACAGGTACAGAGAGCGGTTAAGAAGGATCCAAATGTAACCTCCCCCCCCCCCCAAACAAAAAAGAACACGTGGATGAATTGCATAACATAAGGTTATTAAACATATCAACATGGGCAACTTATGTTCCCAAGAACATAAGCTTGGGATTCTGGCATGTGCCAGAATTTGATGAAAACTGTACCCAAATGGATCCACGAGTGTCGTCGGGGGTTGATTAGTCGTGGAGCCTAGTCAATAAGCACCAGGACTGACCAATCCTTATAGACGACCATTGGTGCGGTGGTTACGGTACTGTGTACGTTTAGAGGTGATCCTGGACGGCATGGTTCACTCCAATGTTTGTCGGCTTAGTATATACGCACAGTGAACATATATAAAGATATACATATTCTTCAATTTATTTAGAACGGACATTTCAGAGTCAATACTCCATCATTAATACTAAAATGAATTATTAGATACAAAGCAGAAGGCAAAAATCAATAACAGTTTTACAAATAAAACATGAAAAGATTCGATAACATACTTCAAGAAGATGACACTTGGTGCGTGAAGAGTGTTGGGGCGGGGTTTGACGTATGAGGTTCCACCCACAACTGCGGCTATTGTCATTCGCAGGATTGGAGTTGTCCTGCAGTGTAGATTATGCTGCTGTGAGCACTGTGTTGGTAGATGTACTACGCTCTCCGCTGAATGATCTCATTGGAATACAACGATTGCAGACTGGCTGGGTAGTAGTAAAGTTTAAAACAGACGGTTGATACCCAGGTTTGTGGACCTGTGTGAGAATCAGGCGTTTCATGCCTAATGAAATGGGTACTAAGTCACGCTTGAGCAAAGTTTACACGAATGTATTGATGAGGAAGGCGTCATTTGAGATGGATAACTGTCTGATATCTGGAATTCTATTGTGGCGTGGTAGAGTGCACGGAGTACAAGTTCACGTCTGGCCCGGCTGAGGGAATATTCAATGGGAATCGGACGGTGCGAGTACAGCTGTCCAGAAATGGGCCTTTTGCTGTGTCGGTCATGGGGCCACAACTTGCATTTCTTGTATACAGGACAGTCCAGCACCTGCTGTAAGTCCGGGTTTCCGAGACATGTTACAGCGGCTTGTCGTGTGGGACAAGAGGAAAAGTAAATGTTTACAGGGAGAGTGACTTTCGCCCTTTGCCCAGTGGTGTTCCTGGAGTGTACGAAGCCTAAAATGTTGGTGCTGGTGACGGGGTAAATGGAAGTGTTACTGAGCTGAATTTTGTGGGTGGGCGTCACATTGATACTTGAATGGTACCACCACTACACTCTCCCCTCACCACCACCACTACCACACTCTCCTTTCACCTGCACCACCACCACCACCACACTCTCCCCTCTCCTGCACCACCACCAGCAGCAACACCACCACCACTACACTCTCCCAGGCCCCTAGAGGCCACTCTCTCAGCCGGTAAATTGGCCAAGTAATGATCAGGCAAAATGCAATACACCAAAGGTTCCGATTGGCTCCTCCTCGGTGGTAGGGAGGGTGAGAGAGGGGGTGTGAGGGGTAGAGGTAGGGAGGGCGAGAGCAGAGGGAGATGAAAGTGAAGAGAGAGTGCGAGGATTGAGAGATAAACGGATACAGTTAGAGGGAGAGAGAAGAGGAGGTGAAAATGAAGAGAGGGGTGAGAGAAAGAGACGTGAGAGTGATGAGTAAACGAAAGAGAGAGAGAGAGAGAGAGAGAGAGAGAGAGAGAGAGAGAGAGAGAGAGAGAGAGAGAGAGAGAGAGAGAGAGAGAGAGAGAGAGAGATGCAGAATATTAGGAAAGTTAACATTAGGTGTGGAGTACCAGGGCTGGAGGGCAGAACATGGTGATCAGACACATTATAATGGAATGAGAAGAGTGATATATAAGAGGGAAGAATGAGAGGAGTGATATATACGAGTGAATGATGTCGAGGAAATTTAGCATTTAATTATTAATTGTAAGCAGAATGAGACACTAAGAACTCTATACGTGTCTAAGAACTTGTCCAAACACGAGGACAGACACTCTCACAAAGACACAGACACAAATTATGTCTTTCACTGCAAGACATTAAATATCTAATAGGCTTATCAGGACACGGTCAAGGGATTTAGTAGGCTTGTCCAGGATAATGATTATATATATATATATATATATATATATATATATATATATATATATATATATATATATATATATATATATATATATAATTATAATATGTGTGTGTGTGTACTCACCTAGTTGTATCAAATATGACTATCATATCTACATTTGAAACTGTGTATGGAGTCAGCCTCTACCACATCACCTCCTAATGCATGCCATTTGTCAACTACTCTGACACTAAAAAAATTATTTCTAATATCTTTATGGCTCATTTGGGCACTCAGTTTCCACCTGTCCCCCCTAGTGCGTGTGCTCCTTGTGTTAAATAGCCTGCCTTTATCTACTCTGTCAATTCCGTGTGTGTGTGTACTCACCTATTTGTGCTTGCGGGGATTAAGCTCTGGCTCTTTGGTCAATGATGAGTGTGTGTGTATGCAGGATGTGTGGAAGGTGGTCAGAATTACATTTCACCTTTGTAAACGCACATTAATGATACTATGTAAAAAGAGACCTCGAACACTGTTTATGTAGGACAGACGTAAATCTGTGTATTTATGTATGTAGGTAAGATTAGCATTTTAAAAGCACTACAATCACCTTCTGTAGTTGACTGTTCAATAAATCACTGAACTATAGATCTCTAACCTTGTTCATGGAGGACAGAAGAACATGTTTATATGATGGTTAGCATTGTAAATGTTGGCCACGTCTGTGGCAGAAAATAATGATAAAAAACAAAAACAAAATTTCTACTGCCTCCCATCAAAGTTTCCCTGTCACCCCCACCAATGTTCCCCTGCCACCCCCACCAATGTTCCCCTGCCACCCCCTTCAAAGTTTCCCTGCCACCCCCACCAATGTTCCCCTGCCACCCCCACCAATGTTCCCCTGCCACCCCCTTCAAAGTTTCCCTGCCACCCCCACCAATGTTCCCCTGCCACCCCCACCAATGTTCCCCTGCCACCCCCTTCAAAGTTTCCCTGCCACCCCCACCAATGTTCCCCTGCCACCCCCACCAATGTTCCCCTGCCACCCCCACCAATGTTCCCCTGCCACCCCCTTCAAAGTTTCCCTGCCACCCCCACCAATGTTCCCCTGCCACCCCCACCAATGTTCCCCTGCCACCCCCACCAATGTTCCCCTGCCACCCCCTTCAAAGTTTCCCTGCCACCCCCACCAATGTTCCCCTGCCACCCCACCAATGTTCCCCTGCCACCCCCACCAATGTTCCCCTGCCACCCCCACCAATGTTCCCCTGCCACCCCCACCAATGTTCCCCTGCCACCCCCACCAATGTTCCCCTGCCACCCCCCCACCAATGTTCCCCTGCCACCCCCATCAAAGTTTCCCTGTCACCTCCCACCAATGTTCCCCTGCCACCCCCATCAAAGTTCCCCTGCCACCCCCACCAATGTTCCCCTGCCACCCCCACCAATGTTCCCCTGCCACCCCCACCAATGTTCCCCTGCCACCCCCACCAATGTTCCCCTGCCACCCCCCCACCAATGTTCCCCTGCCACCCCCATCAAAGTTTCCCTGTCACCTCCCACCAATGTTCCCCTGCCACCCCCATCAAAGTTTCCCTGCCACCCCCACCAATGTTCCCCTGCCACCCCATCAAAGTTTCCCTGTCACCTCCCACCAATGTTCCCCTGCCACCCCCTTCAAAGTTCCCCTGCCACCCCCATCAAAGTTTCCCTGCCACCCCCATCAATGTTCCCCTGCCACCCCCATCAAAGTTTCCCTGTCACCCCCACCAATGTTCCCCTGCCACCCCCTTCAAAGTTCCCCTGTCACCCCCACCAATGTTCCCCTGCCACCCCCATCAAAGTTTCCCTGCCACCCCCCCACCAATGTTCCCCTGCCACCCCCATCAAAGTTTCCCTGTCACCCCCACCAATGTTCCCCTGCCACCCCCATCAAAGTTTCCCTGCCACCCCCCCACCAATGTTCCCCTGCCACCCCCATCAAAGTTCCCCTGTCACCCCCACCAATGTTCCCCTGCCACCCCCATCAATGTTCCCCTGCCACCCCCATCAAAGTTTCCCTGTCACCCCCACCAATGTTCCCCTGCCACCCCCATCAAAGTTCCCCTGTCACCTCCCACCAATGTTCCCCTGCCACCCCCATCAAAGTTTCCCTGTCACCCCCACCAATGTTCCCCTGCCACCCCCTTCAAAGTTTCCCTGTCACCCCCACCAATGTTCCCCTGCCACCCCCATCAAAGTTTCCCTGTCACCCCCACCAATGTTCCCCTGCCACCCCCATCAAAGTTCCCCTGTCACCTCCCACCAATGTTCCCCTGCCACCCCCATCAAAGTTTCTCTGTCACCCCCACCAATGTTCCCCTGCCACCCCCTTCAAAGTTTCCCTGTCACCCCCACCAATGTTCCCCTGCCACCCCCATCAAAGTTTCCCTGTCACCCCCACCAATGTTCCCCTGCCACCCCCATCAAAGTTTCCCTGCCACCCCCACCAATGTTCCCCTGCCACCCCCTTCAAAGTTCCCCTGTCACCCCCACCAATGTTCCCTGTCAACCACACTCTTTTCCTTAGTAACCCCCCCCACCCCCCCACCCCACTCCAATGTCCCCCTTCCATATTGCTGGTTCAACACAGCAAGAGATTGTTTCCTCACATGTCGCGCATATAAACTGGTACAAAGACTCATGCTGTGTAATTTGTCGCCTCTGTATTCCTCCCGTGTTCCTTGTGCAAACTTTGGCCATCCTTAACTGATGCCGTAATGACCACGGTTCTCTCCTGGCCCTCGCTACACCACCATCCTCAACACACCCGTACCCCAGTAATATATTTCTGTGCCACAGGTTCACGGTTCTCCCCTCACCCACACACACATTCCCCTGGTTCTGTCACAGGTTCATGGTTCTCCCACAGATACCCTCCCGGTTCTCAAGTACCGGTTCATCGAGCAGACTCTCCAGCCGGGACCTTCTGTGAGTCTTAAGTGCATCGCTTCCGGAAGTCCAACGCCATCAGTCACCTGGACTCTTGATGGCTTCCCAGTGAAGCACTCGGACAGGTAAGAGAGAGAGAGAGAGAGAGAGAGAGAGAGAGAGAGAGAGAGAGAGAGAGAGAGAGAGAGAGAGAGAGAGAGAGAGAGAGAGGAGAGAGAGAGAGAGAGAGAGAGGGGGGGGAGAGAGAGAGAGAGAGAGAGAGAGAGAGAGAGAGAGAGAGAGAGAGAGAGAGAGAGAGAGAGAGAGAGAGAGAGAGAGAGAGAGAGAGAGAGAGAGGGGGGTGGAGAGAGAGGGGTGGAGAGAGAGAGGGGGGGGAGAGAGAGGGGGGGGGAGAGAGGGGGGGGGGAGAGAGAGGGGGGGGGAGAGAGAGGGGGGGGGGAGAGAGAGGGGGGGGGGGGAGAGAGAGGGGGGGGGAGAGAGAGGGGGGGAGAGAGAGAGAGGGGGAGAGAGAGAGAGAGAGAGAGAGAGAGAGAGAGAGAGGGGGGAGAGAGAGGGGGGTGGAGAGAGAGAGGGGGGGAGAGAGAGAGAGAGAGAGAGAGAGAGAGAGAGAGAGAGAGAGAGAGAGAGAGAGAGAGAGAGAGAGAGGGGGGGGGGGGGGAGAGAGAGGGGGGTGGAGAGAGAGAGGGGGGGAGAGAGAGAGAGAGGGGGGAGAGAGAGAGGGGGGAGAGAGAGGGGGGGGGAGAGAGAGGGGGGAGAGAGAGAGAGAGAGAGAGAGAGAGAGAGAGAGAGAGAGAGAGAGAGAGAGAGAGAGAGAGAGAGAGAGAGAGAGAGAGAGAGAGAGAGAGAGAGAGGATCAGAGACTGACAAACAGAAACAGAGGTTGAGGATATGGGGATGAGCCTACAGGTAGATAATTTAACAGACTTATATAAGAAACAAATACATAGAGGCAGACAGATCATTGTGATTACTGCTAAACATTTTATTATTAATTGAATGCCTTCATATAACAATAATTATAATATAATAATAATTGGTATTATTATTATTGTTTTTAGTTTTATAACTACTGCTAATATTACCTTTTGTTCATTGTTCATTGGAGGAACACTGTGAACATTGTGTTCACTGAAGGAACACTGCATTCACTAAAGGAACACTGAACATTGTGTTCACTGAAGGAACACTGCATTCACTAAAGGAACACTGAACATTGTGTTCACTGAAGGAACACTGCATTCACTAAAGGAACACTGAACATTGTGTTCACTGAAGGAACACTGCATTCACTAAAGGAACACTGAACATTGTGTTCACTGAAGGAACACTGCATTCACTAAAGGAACACTGAACATTGTGTTCACTGAAGGAACACTGCATTCACTAAAGGAACACTGAACATTGTGTTCACTGAAGGAACATGAAAAATTATTCAACATAATTGAACGAAAAGTCGATGATTATGTCTTTGCATAATCGCTATGCCACAAACGCTATGCGTGTTAGTGGCTTTACAATAATGTAAAAACATCAATGCTATGTACTCTCATAAACATAATGTATCTTCTAGTATATACATAAATTAATAAATAAATAAATACAGTTTTACTAATCATTGCTCCTTTTATTCTTCCTCCATATCCTCCTCCTGTTCCCTTTCTCTCACTTCTACTCGCATCTCCGTCACTTTCCTTCTTTTCCTGTTTTGTACATGAATTAATTTGGGGGGGCTTCTTTAAATGTTTTCAATTCCCTTCCTCTTCCTCTCTTCTCTATCTCCGTCTCCCTTTCATATTCCTTGCTTCACCTACCCATCCCCTGTCACTCCCTGTCTCCACCACAGGCTGGTGCTGGGACAGTATGTCAGCGTAGACGGGGACGTCATCTCCCACGTCAACGTCAGTAACGTAGCGGCCGTTGATGGGGGTCTGTACCGCTGCTCGGCCACCAACACCGTGGGCACCGTCCAGCACGGAGCCAGGCTCAACGTCTACGGTTAGTACAGGAGAGATAGCCAGAGACTGTGGCAGACACACACACGCAAAGAGCGGGAAAACATGTATTATGTTGAAGGAACACTGCAGACACGACTTTCATGAAGCGAGACTCAACGCTACTGTGTGTGAAAGTGAGAACAAAAAAGGGGTGAAAGAGGGAATGGACAAGAGGGTGAAAGCAAGGAGAGATATGGTTGTGCGAAATCGGGGATAAGAGAAATAAGTGGAAGGTGAGAGAGGTGTTGATCTAGGGGATTGCAGATAAATCAGAGAAACGGGTGTGGGAGAGGAGAGAGAAAGGTGCGTGTGACTTTAAATATAAATATAAATGATTGAAGAGAATGTGAAGTGTTTGAGACAAAGGAGAAAAGGGAGAGGAAGAGAAATGGACAGAGATGAGAGACAATAGTTCAAGGGAAAATGAGACAACAAAGGACAAAGAACACTATACAAAGGTCAGTTGCTGTTAACAAAACTACTCTCCGCCTTCAGTACTGTGGGTATAGAGCTGGCCTAGCTGGACAACTGCACACATAGGACAGAAAATGTGTGGTAGAGATTATGGTGTGAGGCGTCAACGAGTATACACAAAGAAGGGGAAAAGGAAACTGGAGAAGAGAGACGAATTTGGAACAGAAGGAACAAAGCAGAAAAGGGAAGGTTATAACTTTCTGGAAAATTTATTTGAAGTGAGAGATGGAGGTACGAACACTTAGCATGTGTGAGGGTGGGGAAAGAAACAATTTTAATTGAAGATAAAAAATAAGTGACGGAGGAAGATAAGAACAGGACAAGGAGAAAGAAGGAAATGAGAAAAAATAAGTGGAATAAGAGGAAGAAGAAGAGGAGGAAAAGGAAAATGAAAAAGATCAGGACAAGAAAAAAGTAAAGCAGAATGAATAGGACGTCGTAGGACAAATTTAAAAGGGAACAAGGAGGAGTAGTGACGAGAAGAAAGAGGAATAGGTAAGGTACAGAGAGAGAGAGAGAGAGAGAGAGAGAGGAAGGGGAGGGAGGGAGGGAATATATACATGTGTGGACGGAGGGGAGAGAAGGAGCCAGGTACACACAGGGAGTAAACAACAAGGTTAGACAGGGATCAGCCCGGCAAGTACCCACATTAGACACACCATACATGAACACAAGTAAGAAAGAAGTCTTTGGAAAACGAACTCCTTCGTTTTTCTTTACAACTTGTTACTTGAAACGAGCCCCTTAACTTAACTTCTCTCTCGATCGTCAGAGAAAACGACCTCCATCACAGTTTCCCTAGAACTCGCCAGAAAGAAGGCTATTTCTTTATCACTCCAGAGAAAACGAGTTCGCTCACTTTTCCTCCCCCTCCCCAGAGAAAACGAGTTCCCTCGCATTTCCTTCCCCAGAGAAAACGAGTTCGCTCGCATTTCCTTCCCCAGAAAAAACGAGTTCCCCCCCCCCCTCGCATTTTCTTCCCCAGAGAAAACGAGTTTGCTCGCTTTTCCTTCCCCAGAAAAAACGAGTTCGCTCACTTTTCCTCCCCCTCCCCAGAGAAAACGAGTTCGCTCGCTTTTCCTTCCCCAGAGAAAACGAGTTCGCTCGCTTTTCCTTCCCCAGAAAAAACGAGTTCCCCCCCCCTCGCATTTCCTTCCCCAGAGAAAACGAGTTCGCTAATTTTTCCTCCCCCTCCCCAGAGAAAACGAGTTCGCTCGCTTTTCCTTCCCCAGAGAAAACGAGTTCCCCTCGCATTTCCTTCCCCGGAGAAAACGAGTTCCCTCGCATTTCCTTCCCCAGAGAAAACGAGTTCCCTCGCATTTCCTTCCCCAGAGAAAACGAGTTCCCCTCGCATTTCCTTCCCCAGAGAAAACGAGTTCCCCTCGCATTTCCTTCCCCAGAGAAAACGAGTTCCCTCGCATTTCCTTCCCCAGAGAAAACGAGTTCCCCTCGCATTTCCTTCCCCAGAGAAAACGAGTTCGCTCGCTTTTCCTTCCCCAGAGAAAACGAGTTCGCTCGCTTTTCCTCGCCCTCCCCAGAGAAAACGAGTTCGCTCGCTTTTCCTTCCCCAGAGAAAACGAGTTCGCTCACTTTTCCTCGCCCTCCCCAGAGAAAACGGAGCATCTCGAGTCTGGCCAACAACAGGACGTAGCGTGAGGAACCCGAGGCGACGAGCCCCGCTCCAATCAGACCACGAATTGAATTTTCCACGACTAATTTCCAGATTCTCGTTCCTTCCTGATTATAGTACGCCCGACGAGGATGGCATTGCCGTGGCCATATTGATTAGCCCTAGCCCGTTTGTTGAGCCCGCAGGCGGATGTATAAAGTAATTTGTGGATTTTTATTTCGCTTGATGAGGCGTCGGTGTTATCAGGAAGGCGGCAATGCGGATGATGCCGGCAGATTGGTCGCTGAAAGTGAGATCGTCACTGAACTTAAAGGCGCAAATCCTTAACTGTAGCCTCTGTTTAACTCAACAGTAAAATGTGTACTTGGTTGTAACAACGATTCTTCGCGGCGGGGATCGTATTCCAGGGACCATAGGATTAAGGACTTGCCCGAAACGCTACGCGTACTAGTGGCTGTACAAGAATGTAACAACTCTTGTATATATCAAAAAAAAAAAAAGATTATTGACGCTGGATGTTAGTAAAGTGAGTGTACTATAGACTGAATCTCGGTCGCTGGATGTGTTAGGGTTAATGTAGACTGGATCTCGGTCGCTGGAAGTAAGTTAGGGTGAGTGTAGATTGAATCATGATCGCTGGAAATGAATTATGATATACACAACCATTTATGAATAAAGCATTTTACTTGATTGATGTGTTAAGTATAGAGAAAGTATTGAGGCTTACTCAGTACACAGCTTCAAAAGTTTATATAATAAGAAGAAAAGGTGTCAAAGCATCTTTATCAAACTACCGATATATATATATATATATATATATATATATATATATATATATATATATATATATATATATATATATATATATATATATATAAAAACTGCAAGATAAAGCTCGACATAGGAATCATTCCTAGGTGTGTTTTGTTACATAAGCTCTAAATCACTACGGTGGCGCCAATATTACCAAGAATTCCATCAGTTTCCCTTACTTCATAGTGCACGCAAGAATATTCAACTACACACGCCGGAAGGTGGTGTTTCATGTCCCACACCCTGGGAGGTGCTGGTATATGTCCCACACCCTGGGAGGTGCTGGTATATGTCCCACACCCTGGGAGGTACTGGTATATGTCCCACACCCTGGGAGGTGCTGGTATATGCCCCACACCCTGGGAGGTGCTGGTATATGTCCCACACCCTGGGAGGTGCTGGTATATGTCCCACACCCTGGGAGGTGCTGGTATATGTCCCACACCCTGGGAGATGCTGCTATATGTCCCACACCCCTGGGAGATGCTGCTATATGTCCCACACCCTGAGAGGTGCTGCTATATGTCCCACACCCTGGGAGGTGCTGGTATATGTCCCACACCCTGGGAGGTGCTGGTATATGTCCCACACCCTGGGAGGTGCTGGTATATGCCCCACACCCTGGGAGGTGCTGGTATATGTCCCACACCCTGGGAGGTGCTGCTATATGTCCCACACCCTGGGAGATGAAGATAATGTCCAAGCCGTTCATTATGCTCCAGCCGAATATAGACCAACACGAACACATTCGGACAGTGACACAGGCGCCGGTGGCTGTGTGGATAGCACGCTGGACACGTGATCCGGTTCGATTCCCGGCGCCGGCGAGAAACGATGGGCAGAGTTTCTTTCACACTGATGCTCCTGTTACCTAGCAGTAAATAGGTACCTAGGAGTTAGTCAGCTGTCACGGGCTGCTTCCTGGGTGTGTGTGTGTGTGTGTGTGTGTGTGTGTGTGTGTGTGTGTGTGTGTGTGTGTGTGTGTGTGTGTGTGTGTGTGTGTGTGTAAAAAATAGTGTTAGTAACAGTTGAGAGGCGGGCCGAAAGAGCAGAGCTCAACCCTCGCAAACACAACTAGGTGAATACACAAATGGAATGCATTAGGCAGTGATGTGGTGGAGGCTGACTCCATACACAGTTTCAAGTGTAGATATGATACAGCTCAATAGGCTCAGGAACCTGTACACCTGTTGATTGACGGTTGAGAGGCGGGACCAAAGAGCCAGAGCTCAACCCCCGCAAGCACAACTAGGTGAGTACAACTAGGTGAATACACACGGACAGTGACACAGGTGGATGTGGAGCAGGACAGGTGGATGTAAGCCCAGAAAAACACAAACACTGGAAGTAAACAAAGACATACAGAAGGAGCAGTACTTCCCAACAGTTCCAGAACTTAGTTGTAACTTCTCCTGAATAAGAACAATAGCTTCCTGTTCTATCAAGTTAGGCGCACCACAACTCTTGCTTTACCACCAGGATTTTTCTGGGGCCCTCTGCTTCTCTGTTGCGTTCCTATCTTCCTCTTTATCCTCTCCTCTCAGTCTCATTCAAGAGTAACACTTATATTCTGTGTTTACTATAACCTGCAATATTAAATGTGATTCTTGTACTGTGATTTGTGGATTTGTACTCACTGGATTTGTGCGTCCCTTGAGGGACTTGAAATAAAGGTAGAAATAGCCTAAACTACTCTATCCCTTTGTGGTGTATTTTATTGTTTCAATAAACGTACTTGAACTGTTTCATTTGTATATGAGTTTGTTTTCAGTGCCTCTGTCCTATTTTCTGTCTCTCAGTTTCTCTCATAGTCTATTTCTGTTTTTCCTTTCTTTTGTAATTTGTTTCCTTATTTTCTATCAAACTCAAAACAAACAAGATAGTTCACAAACGCGTATCAACCAAATAAAATATAACAGAATCTTTTCTTACGCAAATATATAATTCTTCAAAAATTCTGTCACTTTACCTTTATCGACTTTTATTACAAGAAACTTAATTTTGTCAGATTTCACACTATCTTTATCAGTGTGTAGCTCAGCCAGACAGTGGGGTCTGCTGCATGATGCCAGGAGGACGTGTTGCTCCGCATCTTCGTGTTTGCACGTGGCTGCTGCAGCTGGATATTGTGAATCTGTTCTCGACTGTTGCAGTGATACAGTGCCTTTGTGTGTCGTGGAAATGGGTGAGGTGGTCTGCCTAAGTGATAGACGACATGAGAGTGAGGATGACAGACAAGATGATACCAGGCCGTATCAAGCAGTAATGAGCAGATATAAACGGCGAAATATTCACAGACAGCGAGACAGTGACAGTGAAGATGAAATAACAAAGAGACCAAAAAATGAAACCATACTCAGCAGGACGCAAGAGATGCAGACTAATGGAAGGAAGAGGCTGATATTCCCTACAACGTGTCAACTGAACTTTCATCAAAAGCTGGAGTGGACGGTTCGTTTGGCTAAGGATTTTTTTTTAATATGAACCACTATTCAAGGAGGGTGCTCACCAGCCCTACATATCAGTTGGGACAGAAGAGGCCGTGGAACACCTAACGACAGATGGTTTTGAGAATATTGTGATGGTTACTCCTGAAGAAGGTATGATGCACACCAAGATCATAGCTTTTAAGTATCCAACTTATTTGGATCCTGATTATCTTCTTCTCAACAATGATAGTGTTGTTTGGGCAAAGAGGAACAGTGTTCGTGGTGAAAAACAAAGCCAGATTGTTGCCTTGGTAAAGGGTGAGGCTCCAGAAAGTATTTTTGTGCAAAGACTAGGCTACAGGAAAGTTGTGAAATACATTGAGGAGCCCATATTATGCATGAAGTGTTCTCATTGGGAACATATGGCTTGGAAATGCCAGTTTGACCCCAGGTGTCGGTACTGTGGTAAGAAACACGACTCTCGAGAGTGTCAAGATTAAAAACAGTGAAAAAATCGTCCCATCTTGTTGCAATTGTCGAGGCAGCCACAATGTTGGTTCCTATCTATGCCCCATGAAGCCTCTTCTGAGAAACTCCAGGACGGGTCCTACAAGTAGGATAGATGTATCCTCGAAGGAAGGAAAGATTGTGCAGCAGGAGCATGGAGGAAACAACTGGAAGCCAACGACAGCCCCTATGAACAATGTGTGGGAGAAAGGAACGGAGACACTTTAAGGCGAGCCTAGGGAAAGTAGGAAATGCAGCTGAAAAAATCAAACCTTGTGGAAACAAGGTTCAGGACAATATAGTGAACTCTGAGGTTGGTACTCAATTATTGGAATATCTAAAAAAAAAAAACTAGACAAAAGGATTGAGGCATTAGAAAAATTAGCTGTGAAGGGTAGACGGGGTGAAGATGGTGGTGAAACAGGACGTGAAATGGAAAGTGAAACAGGACGTGAAATGGAAAGTGAAACAGGACGTGAAATGGAAAGTGAAACAGGACGTGAAATGGAAAGTGAAACAGGACGAGAAATGTAAAGTGAAACAGGACGAGAAATGGAAAGTGACACAGGACGTGAAATGGAAAGTGAAACGTGCGTAGAAGAAAGTAAGAACAACATGGTGTATTGATGATAGAGGATAGTCAGGAAAATGAACTTTCTAGTAGTGATAGCGGTGTTCAACCTTCTGTAGTGACAAATGTTGAAACAAAGGTTAAAGTAAAAGGGTATAGAGAATTAAAAACAAAAATAGATATGAATAATACTACCTTTGATGTTAGTAGCTGTTGTGCAAGTGAGGAGAAAGCAAAAATGTTAATATTGGGAGAGTGTTTAAGAACCTCTAGTATCTCATGGAATGTGACGGACAGGGCAAAGGTAGTTTTATTATTAATCATGGATGAAAGTAGAGTGAGGATATTATCTTGGAACGTTAATGGGTTAAAATCAAGTGCGGTGGATGTACACTATTATACTCTTAGAGAGTAGTATATTAACCTGAAATGTTAAATGGGATTCTTGTATTGTGATTTGTGTTTTTGTAATTACTGAGTTACAAAATTCAATATAAGTCGTCACATCAACAATGGGTTCGAGATCGACCTCAAGTACAGGTTCTAAATTAAGCAACTGACATGTGGAGAGCTAGTGTCAAAATTGATATGTTTGTCCTGCACTCCGCCCCCCATCCAGTGGGCAGCGGTGGATAGGTTACAATCACTTAGTTACTACCTACAGTAAGCAAACTGGGGATATTTGGCTAAATTTTGTAACTAGCTCATCAAGATTGTAACTTGCTTAGCTAAATGAATTGTGGGGTTCAGTCCCTGAGCCCATTATGTGCCTCTGTAACCCTTTCCACTACCGCTCACAAGATGGGTATGGGGTGCATAATAAATGAACTAAACTAATAATTACTGAATTTGTGCGCCTCTTGAGGGACTTGAAGTGGGGGGGGGGGGTGGTAGAAATAGTCTAAGCTACTCTTTGAGATGTATTTTTTGTTCTTGTCTCAATAAACATACTTGAACTTTAAAGAACATTATGTATTAGAGTATCAACTTAGTGATAACTATAGAAATATGGAAATAAGTAGTGTACCACATCAAATTGTTTGAATGTGTGATAATGGTATGATAGACAGTATACTTAGGAGTTATAAGAATTTTGCCCCAATGAGTGTAACGCCTATATGCTGTGCTTACTATATTAACCTGCAATGTTAAATGGGATTTTTGTATTGTGATTTGTGTTCACTGAATTTGTGCACCCCTTGAGGGATTTGAAATAGAGGGGGGGGGGGGGGGGAAGAGGTAGAAATAGCCTAAGCTACTCTATCCCTTTGAGATATATTTTTTGTCTCAATAAACATACTTGAACTTGAACTTGCTCAGCCAGATAGCTCTTGCTCAATACCTAGTAATATTCCCTCGTGGAAGCGCTCACTACAAGGTTTCCACCAGATACTGTTTGGGTCCCCCTCTCCCCACTCAACCAGACACAAATTACATAAATTAATATATATATATATATATATATATATATATATATATATATATATATATATATATATATACATATATATATATATATATATACATATATATATATATACATATATATATATATATATATATATATATATATATATATATATATACATATATATATATATATATACATATATATATATATATATACATATATATATATATACATATATATATATATATATATATATATATATATATATATATATATATATGTCGTACCTAATAGCCAGAACGCACTTCTCAGCCTACTATTCAAGGCCCGATTTGCCTAATAAGCCAAGTTTTCATGAATTAATGTTTTTTCGTCTACCTAACCTACCTAACCTAACCTAACCTAGCTTTTTTTGGCTACCTAACCTAACCTTACCTATTAATATAGGTTAGGTTAGGTTAGGTAGGGTTGGTTAGGTTCGGTCATATATCTACGTTAATTTTAACTCCAATAAAAAAAAATTGACCTCATATATAGAGAAAAGGGTTGCTTTATCATTTCATAAGAAAACAATTATAGTAAATATATTAATTCAGGAAAACTAGGCTTATTAGGCAAATCGGGCCTTGAATAGTAGGCTGAGAAGTGAGTTCTGGCTACTAGGTACGACATATATATATATATATATATATATATATATATATATATATATATATATATATATATATATATATATATATATATATATATATTTTGTGGCGATAATCTCTTTCAAAAGAGATCGAGCCTGCTCTTCTCTACATAAAGTTACTTATATATATACAACAATAAGATGCTACCTTCAAGATACGTCTACCAGTAGCACAAAACGTTTTGACCAGGAGGCAAACGTACCCAAAACTCCCCCCTACTCCACACTCCCTCCATCCTAGCTCCGTCATCAACCAGCAAACTACCATTCCTAGCCTGCCTGCTTCTGATTGGTGACCCGCCGACTGCACACCTGCACCTCAGCGCCCTCTACTTAGTCGATGTCTGGGCTTGAACCAGTCATTGAAGTTAGAATATCTTGTGCTCTCAAACTGTGAACAACTAACTGATATTCGCTCTGTCTATCAGGTGGATGTTTCTCAGCACCTGCATATTTCATTTTGTCTTTATATTATTATAGAGTAACGTCATTCCTGTTCTTAATTTTTATGTTATATTTTTTTACTTGTTTGTTTACACTGTACATAGCCAAGGAATTGTCTTTGTTTTTAATTTGTTTTCAAAGTTAATTAAAGTTTCATTGTTCATACTATTTGTTTTGTGTGTCTTCCTGTCTTCCTTTATTTTACCACAGACAACAGCCAAGCAGTCTTATCTTTTTTTTGTAAATGTGACTAGGCATTGACACCAGCCATTAGGACTGCCAAACATCTACACTCCTACACTTTCCCATCACAATACATATATATATATATATATATATATATATATATATATATATATATATATATATATATATATATATAATATATATATAATATATATATAATATATATATATATATATATATATATATATATATATATATATATATATATATATATATATATATATATATATATATATATATATATATATATATATATATATATATATATAGTATTACAGTATATAAAACCAAAGAACTCTTCCTCGTGAAGGATTCAAACTGTAGAATGCATGGTGCATCAAATACTCCAGCATAACCAGTATAATTTAAGGTCATAGTTCATACCTCCCCTCCTCGTGCTCTAGAATCGTATATATATATATAAATGTTACAGCTGTAATTCTGGAGACACTGGAAGATCCATTCGGAACTTTAAGATTAGGATACTGGAGCACCGGGAATACCATTCAGGACTGACTTACCATTGCCCAAACCAGCATTCTCAGAGATTAGAAATTTTGTAATGAAGTGAATCATTTATTGTTGGAATCCAATTTTAAAATCTTGGACACATGCACGACTGGCCAGTCGGATTTGAGAATAATGGAATCCTTATATAGAGAGCTGCGGCCTCTGCTCGTGCAAGGTGTTTAACTGGTAAACTGATTTAAATGATTAGTTTTATATAATTTTTCTGTAAGTTTGTAGTTATTATTATAATTTTAAGTTAGCTTTTAGTATGTTTATTGACGTTATCAAATTCAACTTAGTTCAACTTACATGAAGTGATTAAATTAAACTGTCTTATTTTATATCTAGTGTCTCTTTGTATCTCTTATTTTTTAATAAGATATCTTGTTCAGAATGAATTCTTTGTTTTGCTAGTTATTTTAATGCATTTTTGGTATTTTAGATTTGGTGATGAATACGATAATATTCAAAACGTCTTGAACTTTAATTAAAAGTAAAGAAGTACTATGACAAGATGTTTGCTATGTCAATGGTTCTCCTATTTATTATGAAATTAATTATTAAGATTAACAAGGGAACAGCTATCTTGAATATTTTATTAACATTAATTATAATTTTTCAGCAATGTTATTTGTAACTGCTACTACGAGTTACTCACTTGACCTCGATCATCATCTTATATTGAAAAAAAAAAGAAAGACGTAATACGATGTTGTCTACTAGCTTGCATCCCTATTTTTACCTAAATACTTTTTTAATATATAAACTAGAACATACCTTATATTATTACGAAATGCTTAGCAAATCAACAGGTGTATCATCGCAGGTGTGCCAGTCGTACGACCAATGGATGACGTGAGCGCTGTGGCCGGAGAAAGACTCGTACTGACGTGTCCGGTTGGGGGGTACCCCATACACTCCCGCATCTGGTTAAGAGGTCAGTCACAAGGTGTTAAATTGTGTTAAATTGAACGAGACATGGCAGCAGAGGTAATTTTATTACTAAGAAAAGTCAATTAATCAACCTATATTTCTCTCCCTCTCTCTTTCTGTAAGGTACAGGATTAAAAGTCGTACCTTTGAGTATCGCTAACAACACCCGCTCTTACTCTCTTATAAGTAATGAGAGGGATATATTATATATATATATATATATATATGTATATATATGTATATATATATATATATATATATATATATATATATATATATATATATATATATATATATATATATATATATATATATATATGTCGTACCTAGAAGCCAGAACACACTTCTCGGCCTACTATGCAAGGCCCGATTTGCCTAATAAGCCAAGTTTTCCTGAATTAATATATTTTCTCTAATTTTTTTCTTATGAAATGATAAAGCTACCCATTTCATTATGTATGAGGTCAAATTTTTTTTATGGGAGTTAAAATTAACGTAGATATATGACCGAACCTAACCAACCCTACCTAACCTAACCTAACCTATCTTTATAGGTTAGGTTGGGGTAGGTAGCGGAAAAAGTTAGGTTAGGTTAGGTTAGGTAGGTTAGGTAGTCGAAAAACAATTAATTCATGAAAACTTGGCTTATTACGCAAATCGGGCCTTGCATAGTAGCCAGAACGCACTTCTCTGCCTACAATGCAAGGCCCGATTTGCCTAATAAGCCAAGTTTTCATGAATTGTTTTTCGACTACCTAACCTACCTAACCTAACCTAACCTAACTTTTTCGGCTACCTAACTTCACCTAACCTATAAAGATAGGTTAGGTTAGGTAGGGTTGGTTAGGTTCGGTCATATATCTATGTTAATTTTAACTCCAATAAAAAAAAATTGACCTCATACATAATGAAATGGGTAGCTTTATCATTTCATAAGAAAAAAATTAGAGAAAATATATTAATTCAGAAAAACTTGGCTTATTAGGCAAATCGGGCCTTGCATAGTAGGCCGAGAAGTGCATTCTGGCTGCTAGGTACGACATTATATATATATATATATATATATATATATATATATATATATATATATATATATATATATATATATATATATATATATATATATATATACTGTATATATATATATATATATACTGTATATATTTATTTATTTATTTATTTATTTATTTATTTATTTCACACTCTATTACTCCCTCATCTATCCTTATCTCAACTGTGGTATTTGTGCTTGGGGTTCTACTACCCAAAATCATTTACATCCTCTAATTACTCAACACAAAGCTGCTATTAGGACAATATCTAACTCTGGCCCCAGACATCACTCGGTACCCTTACTCAAATCTCTGAATATGTTAGATATTAAGTCACTGCACATCCTCTCATGTGTACTCTATATATTTAAAACTCTGAATTGTAACATCAATCCTGACCTTAAAAGCTTCTTAGGAGGTTGTAACAGAACCCATGAGCACCACACCAGAAACAAATACCTATTTGATATTCCAAGAGTGCGACTTAATCAAACTAGAAATGCTTTACAAATCAAGGGACCTCGAATGTGGAATGACCTTCCCAATCATGTTAAAGACTGTACCTGTCTCAACCAGTTTAAGATGAAAACTAAGTACTACCTAATTTACTCCATGTAACATACCTTACCTCTAAATGTCAACCCATGTCTTACTATTTAAAAAAAAAATGCTATTTGTTGACCAACTTGTATATTGTCTATTTTCTACCATGTTCTCCCCTTTTTTATCTTTTATTTTTTTTCTTTCAACGCAATTTATACTTTAAGCTCAATTACATTTAAGTTTTAGTCAAAGTGTTTTTCCCCACCTCACCTTGCCCGAAATGCTATGCGTACTAGTGGCTTTAGGTATTGTATGTACTAGCTCTATTTATGAATCAATCAGAATGTTTGTAACTCTGCATCTATGTATGTACTTTTCCTTAATAAAATATTATTACTGTATTATTATTATTATTATTATTTTTATTATAAAGCAAAGCTACAAAGCAAAGCAAAGCGAAGCAAAGTGCCTATGCTACAGTCCCTGTGGTGTAGTGGTAAGACGCTTGCCTGGCGTTTCGCGAGCACTTTGTCCTGGGTTTGTATCCTGGTTGGGGAGGATTTACTGGACGCAAATCCTTAACTGTACTGTATTACTATTTCCACTAAGGTTACCACTACTATTGTTATCATTGAGAAAATCAGTTATAGCCATGCAGAGGATTTGAACCTGCACCATAGGTACTTCCAAGCACATGCCTTAAACCAATATACTGTACTAAGAAACGCTATAAGTACTAGCCTTGGGAGTGCCCATGGTGCAGATTAGAATTCTCTGCATGGCTTCCATTAATTTTCTCATTGATACATTGCATTCATGTGATTTCTTTGTGCACTATTACCATTGCTACTGTTACCACTACTGCTAATTGTCATATTACCTATAATTCCTCAGCTCATCTCCCACACCCTGTAGAAGGTATCTCCTGCACGTAACATTAACACAGCGTGGCCCTGTTCCCCCTCCTGACGACATTTCTCCTTCCTGCAGAAGGTGTTCAGCTGCCGGTGAGCCGTCGGCAGGTCATTCACACCAATGGGTCCCTTGTGATTGATAATGTCCAGAGGGAGACGGATGCTGGGACCTACTCCTGCACTGCCTCCACTAAGCATGGGGACAAGAGCACCCAGTCTGTCCAGGTGAAGGTGCTCGGTACGTAGGTTTCCGGCGATGGAGAGGTGTTGGGAAGTGATGAGGACTAGGGAAGTGTTTGGAGATAACTGGGAAATGGTAGATAGATGTTTGGGAACTTATGGGGGAGGTGATGGAGACATGTTTAGGAAGTGATGGGAAGGTAATGGGAAGATGTTGAAGGGGTGAAAAAGAGATATTTCGAAAGTGATGGGGAGGTGAAGGGTGTGTGTGTATGTGTGTGTTGCAAATATTTTACTACTGTGTTCCTCTGGTTTTAATTAAGTTAGGGCTATACATTCTCTCTAATCTTTATTTTTCTCTGATACTGGAAACTATTTTTAATTATGCTTGCCTGTATTGTCCCTGGTTGCATTTTTTCCTGCTCTTATTCTCATTACTTTGCATTCTTCAGGGTTAAAGGTCTCCCTGTAACCTCCCTCACCCGTCCTGTTATAATTCTTTTCATTAGCTTGGTATCAACCGAGAGCAATAATAAGAATGATACTATTTTATACAGAGAATAATATGACTGATACTATTCAATACAGAGAATACTATTCTCTGCACCAAGTCTTTAACTACATCATTTTTTTAAGGGCTTCTAGCCGGATGGTCTCCGTTTTTTTGACAATGTACCTCAGTGATTCCTGCCTTCCTCTATTTGTCCATATGTATATGAATCACATTTTCTGCTCTCTTTGTACTGTATTTTCATATCTTCTTGCTCCTCCATTTACCTTCTAGCCGCTGCATGGACTAGTATTACGTTTTTCTTCTTAATCTTACAGGGAAGTGAAATATGCCTCTGTTCCCTAACATTGTCTTGCTATGGAATTCATTATTTCATATGCAATTTTATCCTTCAGTTCCCCTTATTTATTTTTTAAAATTTATTTACAGTATTTATATATTCAAGAAGGTACATTGGGTTTATGAGAGTACATAGCATTAATGTTTTTACATTCTTGCAGAGCCACTAACACGTATAGTGTTTCGGGTGTGTCCTTAATCTAAAAGATAATTTAAAGTAGGTAATTTGTAGCAAATTTGAAGAATATTAATAGGTACAGTACATTGTAAGAAAATTTGAAAAATATTAATAGATACATTATAGTAAAATTTGAGGATTATCAACAGGTACAGTGCAGCATAATTTGAGGACTATTAATAGGTACACTGTAGCAACATTTGCGTTCAACATATCAACTATAAGTTGATAGCAGTCATTACATTGGTGAGGTTGTCTGTCTTAGGCACATACAGTATATTAGGAGAGTGGGTAGCACAGGATACAGTGCAAGTTTGAAGCACTAGGTATGTTTTGCCTAGCACTAGACACTAGGTCTTGGTGTGTTTTATCAAATAATTATCTGGCTTTCATATAATCCCCTCTGCAGTATGTGTGTTTCTTTCTTCTGTTATGCATGTTTCTTTCTTTTGATATTTATCTCTCTTTCATTGATTTTCAAATACATCTGTATTAAACGATTAGCAGAGTTGTTGCTCAAGCCACCGGCTTCCTGTCCTCGTCGAGGCCACTAGTGTTAGTGGCTCTCAGGTAAACTCAGACAAACTCACTCTCAGGGGTATTTTGTATTCTATATTTTTATGTTATCCTTAATTTATGTAAAGGGTCCTCTCTGGAATTACAGTACTTTAATTTATTTGTTTTCCTCCCTAACATACTGACTTAGAAAGTTACCCTATCTGTCAAATAGATATATCGATTCCAACTCAACTCTCTCTTGATTTAAATCTCTCATGACTAGTATCTTTACTCTATATTAATTTATTTTTTCTGCTATTTTATTGAGGATGCCATTACTGGCTGCATATACTTTGTGATATTCCTGTTTGTATCTGCTGTTATTTTAAGGAGGGTTGCTCCATCTACATCATCATCTTCTCTGGTTTTGCTATTATTAAGGAAAGGTGTAAAACACCAACCCCACTTGTTTCTCTCCACTCATTCAGCCCTTCTAAGATATTTTCCAGAAAGATCACATTCCTATTAATAAAACATTCTAATCTGCTTCCGTTTGTGTACTTCCCTCGTGTTGTCCTGTGTCTTGAAAAAATGAAATTTCAAATAATTCAAGTTGGCTTTGTTTCCAATATTGCTACTATGTCAGTGTCCATATCCTCTATTCCCTTTCAACTCATCTGTCATGTTTGTTACTCAGTTCGCATTTTTGTACTAAATTTTAAAGCTCTTTCTCCATAGTCAGTTTGGGTGGCCCTTATTGGTGCTATGGTGTTGAGTGGAAAGATGGTCACGTGGTGGCTAGAACTGGCATTGGAGGAGAATGCCTGGAGTGGTTTCAGGGAGAGGAATCAGTTATCTGTAGTACCCGCTGCAAGGTGGGGGAAAGGTTGGGGAAGGGTGTGGTGGCTCTTCGAGGACATGAGTGAACTTGGAAGTAAGCAGTTGTGATGTGAGGAGATTAGGAGAGGGGTTGTGGGAAAACTTTTGAAGGAGGGTATTTGTGGAACTTTAGAAAAAGGGAAGGGAACTATAAGGAGAAAGCAACACATCATTACAACTACAGTATATAACACTTGGAAGGGATCAGGATAAGGATTTGGGATGGGACGGGGAGGTGGAAAAGGAATGGTGCCCAACAGGGAAGGGAACAGGGGTTCATTTAGATATGGAGAAATGAACAATGGATGGGTGAGTAGGGAAGTGGCGAGAGGTCAAGGAGCATGGAGGAATATGAGGGATCAGTAGTTGGAGAAGGGGGTGAAAATGGCAGGGGTTCATTGGTGTAGCATGGGGAAGGAGAGTGGTTGACTGGACTGAAAGAGAACTTCAGTTGGGCCTAAGTACATACTGGGGCTTTTGAGTGTGTGTATGTATGTAGAAGGTGTTAGCAGCTGTGTAGGGCTAAGGAGTGGAGAGGCAGTGACTGCATTTTGTTTGGGAGAGAAGAATGAATGGTATATAGAGGGAACGAGAGGGGGTGGTGTTGCATGGACAATTTGTTACCTTGGCTGCTTTATCTCTTCCGGGCAGTGGAAATCTTCTCTCAGCTTCAATGCACTGGCTAGTTATGACATCCATCATGCCTCATGTTGTTCTTCTCTAAGTTATATCTCCCATGGTACCCTCTTTTAAGAATTCTCTAACCTTCTGGTACTCGCCTGTATGGAAAGTATGTCTCCCACTATCTTTTTCTCTTCCTCTTGTCACTGCCTTCATATCAACTGCATAAACAAAGATGAAAACAATATTGTCACTTGCCCCATTGGCAAGTGACCATTAGAGTACATGCTCGAGTCTACATATGTGATGGAGTTAGCGAGTACATCGCCATTCATGTGTGTTAGTGAGTTCAAAATAATGCATGTCAGAGTGTGTGTGTGTGTGTGTGTTAGCCCATACACAGTCATGTGTGAATATATGTTAGAGGGAGTGTATTAGCGAGCACACAGTCATGCATGTGAGTGCTAGTGAGTACAGCCAAGCAAGCCAGAGTAGAGTGACGTGACCGGGAGGCACACCCAGTGCCGCCTCGCATTCTTCCCTTCAACCAAGACCACCACCTGTCTGAGGGGAACCGCCTGACACTGACGTGCGTGGTGACAGAGGGAGACCTGCCCCTCACCATCACCTGGTACAAGGATGGCCACAAGTTGGAGGGTCGGGGCCACGCCACTCAGCATGCCTGGGGAGACTTCAACAGTCACCTGGGTATTGCTCATGTCCTTCCCCACCATGCTGGGAACTACACCTGCAGAGCCAGAAACCGTGCCGCTTCCGACCATCAGACTGCAGCTCTCTTTGTTAATGGTAAAAAAAGATTTAATTTTGTGTTCCCTTTCCAGTAACCTTGCTTCTCATTCCAGTGCCACCCAGGATAGGACCTTTTACCTTCCGTGAGAACGCTGCTGCTGGAATCCGCGTGTCTGTCAGCTGCAGCCTAGAGCAGGGCGACTTGCCAGTGACTATCCGCTGGCTAAAAGACAGTGAGTTGCTGACCTCTGACCCTCAGGGCATCGTGAGCCCTCACCGGCCTGGATTGCTGGCTCGGCTAGATCTGGACGTGCGGTTCCTGGATGCGTATTCCAGCCAGCTGGTGATTCCCAACTTAAGCTCCTCTCATGCTGGCAACTATACGTGTCAGGCAACCAATGCTGCTCGCACCGTCACCTACACTGCCCCTCTCACAGTCAGCGGTAACGTAGCCCATGAGTCGTGTCAGCACCGTCACACGCCCGCACCTGCACCGTCACATGCCCACACCTGCACCGTCACACGCCCGTTGTGCTGCTGACGCCCACTGCATGGTGCCGTAGGGGTAGTGGCGCCCACATTGCACTGCACCGTATACAGTAGTTGCTTGACCATGCACCGGCCGCCACCAGCAGCCCAACACTATCCTCACAATCACCACATTCAAACTGGTGCCCCCTCACAACCACAATCATCACAACAATACTTTCACCAGACTAGCCAGGCACCACAGCCGCCCCGTGATGCTCATCACAGTCGCCCTGCTTGCGTAGGCCTAGTCCACTATATATAAATCAAACTTCGAATTGGCCGCACCCGTGATATTCAATGGGGGAGGTACTGAAGAAATTTTCATCATTTATCAATTTAATTATAGTTAAGATAATCGGATAAAAACATATTGAATGCTTTTATCCTATTAAATTATTTTGGAATTGTAATTGTTAATCATTTCTAGGAGTGCAGAAACGTAGAGAAAATGTTAGGTACAGACCTGTTGAGTCTTGACACAGTAACTGTGAAACTGGGAAGATGGGACACCACGAGCGTAGCTCTCATCCTGTAACTACACTTAGGTAATTAACACTTGGGTAATTAACAGATATCTGTCACTCATGTCACCCAACATACAACACAAGTAAAAGGTGTAGACCTATTGGGAGGGAGGGTAGGGAATGTCACAGGGGGTCTTCCAGCTCAAAAAGCCATAGTGTATGATAGAAAATGGGGTATTTTTTTCACCCAAAGGGTTTTTACCCCGTCCTTCTAATACCACGTCACATTTTGACATACTTTACCTAAGGCCAAAATCTGTCGTACTAGAAAATAGTAGCGACTCGCAAAATTAACATAATGTCCTGTTTTCTGTTCATGGGACCTGAAGTATGTTAGGAGTATGCTTGTGAGTACATGCTGGGTTATTAACCATGGAATCGCCTACCTGCATAAGTCATGAATGCCAAGACATTAATTTGTGCAGTTTAAAACTTATTTAGAAAAAATCCTCAGGAACAGTGGTGAGGTGCCTTTGGTATGGTGCCGGTTTCCTGTCTTGGTCATGGGCACTGGTGAGATATTGGCACTTAGGTGCCATCAGGCCAAGGGGCCTGACAGCTGAGTGGACAGCGCTTTGGATTCGTAGTCCTGAGGTTCCGGGTTCGATCCCCGGTGGAGGCGGAAACAAATGGGCAGAGTTTCTTTCATCCTGATCCACCTGTTCACCTAGCAGTAAATAGGTACCTGGGAGTTAGACAGCTGCTACGGGCTGCTTCCTGGAGGTGTGTGTAACAAAAGGGAGGCCAGGTCAAGGGCCAGGCCGTGGGGATGCTAAGCCCTAAAATCATCTCAAGATAGGTAAATTTGGGTATATTAATTCACCCTCCTCACTTACTATCCAAACCGTGCTGTCAGTTATATACACACATACACGCGCTTACACTCACACACAAACTAATGTAAACCCGCACACTCACAGTGTTGATGACCCAAGTACAGTACAGTACTGTAAGTTGTATCTGGCTACCTTCATCACGCCTCCCGTGCGTGTTAAATTTTGTCTGCCAACCTTAGCTTGTTTCCCCTGTCCTCACCAACTCTCCCCTATCTTCATAACCACTACCAACACACAGCTGTTTCTTTTCATGTCCTCACCAACTCTCACCCAGCTTCACCACCACTACCACCACACAGCTGCTGCTCTGTATGTGTGTCTTTCGTTCACAGCGAGCTGGGGAGGAATGGGGAAGGCAGTCTGCTAGCTGGCCCAGTAGCCTGTTTCTCTTGTCAAAGCTCTGCTCAGCTCAGCACAGCACAGCACAGCACAGCACAGCACAGCAAGCACAGCACCACTTACTGCACCTGTAGCGACCAGCACTTCTTCAAATTGTGTGTAATTAATATATATATATATATATATATATATATATATATATATATATATATATATATATATATATATATATATATATATATATATATATATATATATATATATATAATATATATATACTGTATATATATATATATATATATATATATATATATATATATATATATACTGTATATATATATATATATATATATATATATATATATATATATATATATATATATATATATATATATATATATATATATATATATATATATATATATATATATATATATATAATGTGGAGCTGCACATATCACGAGCCCTTGTTCTTATGTATAAAAGTACTTTGTGTTTGTAAACATCTAACTCCCATCTCAGCACTTTGCCTCTTAATCTGGACTGATTTCTATATTGTGGTTGTAGGTATGCAATTTATAACTACAAATTAGTTTCTAGATAAATTTTAACTTCACTAGAGTCATACGAATATATGAATATGAATATGTTTATACAAAAATAATCACAAGAGTATGTGATTTACTTATACATAAAATATCAACAAGGGAAAAGAGGAAAAAAGTGCTATAGTGTATTAACACATTTTCAAGGAGTAAACTGTTAAAATGTGAAAATATACGAAAGCGCTAGAATTTTTTTTTAATATTTCCTCATTTATGTGTATAAGGAATAAATATATATATATATATATATATATATATATATATATATATATATATATATATATATATATATATATATATATATATATATATATAATATATATATGTGTATGTTTATTCCACTCCACTCCTTCCCTCCTCACAACTCTACTCACCTGCCCTCTTCAACCACAGTTCCCCCACGCTGGGTGTCGGAGCCAGAGGACCAGAGCGTGACCAGGGGCAGCGACGCCCTCATTAGGTGCCAGACAGAAGGCTTCCCTCCCCCGAAAATCATATGGAGAAAGGCTCATGGTTAGTGTTAAACTTATCATATAATTGTAACATATACTAATATATATATATATATATATATATATATATATATATATATTATATATATATATATATATATATATGTCGTACCTAATAGCCAGAACGCACTTCTCAGCCTACTATTCAAGGCCCGATTTGCCTAATATGCCAAGTTTTCATGAATTAATGTTTTTTCGTCTACCTAACCTACCTAACCTAACCTAACCTAGCTTTTTTTGGCTACCTAACCTAACCTTACCTATAAAGATAGGTTAGGTTAGGTTAGGTAGGGTTGGTTAGGTTCGGTCATATATCTACGTTAATTTTAACTCCAATAAAAAAAAATTGACCTCATACATAGAGAAATGGGTAGCTTTATCATTTCATAAGAAATAAATTATAGTAAATATAATAATTCAAGAAAACTTGGCTTATTAGGCAAATCGGGCCTTGCATAGTAGGCTGAGAAGTGCGTTCTGGCTACTAGGTACGACATATATATATATATAGCAAGAACGCACTTCTCGGCCTACTATGCAAGGCCCGATTTGCCTAATAGGCCAAGTGATTTTCTTTATATTCAAGATATTGTTTCCAATTGGTTTATTTGAAATATTATTATTATGTTTATTTGAAATATTATTATTATATTATATTAAGAACATAAATTATTGACTTAGTTATGTAAGTTTAGGTTAGGTTAAGATAGGTAGGGTTGGTTAGGTTCAGTCAAATATCTAAGTTAGTATTAATTCAGATTAAAAAACTTAACCCATACATAATGAAATGGATAGCTCTATCATTTCATAAGAAAAAAAGTCGAAAAATATTTTTATTCTGGAAAACTTGGCTTACTAGGCAAATTGGGCCTTGCAAATTGGGCCTTGCAAATTGGGCCTTGCATAGGGCCTTGCAAATTGGGCCTTGTTGTAATTAAACACAACAGTATTGTGACTATTGTTAATTTCCTTCTGGATATTTTTCATTCTACATGAATTCCTTCTTCTATTTATTTATCTATTTATTTTATTTATTTATATACAAGAAGGTACATTGGGTTTGTAAGAGCACAGAGCATTGAAGTTTTACTTTCTCGTACAGCCACTAGCACGCATAGCATTTCCGGCAGATCCTTAATCTAACACACAATTTTAAGAAGGTAATTCTAGCAAAATTAAAAAAAATGTTTACAGGTACATTGTAAGAAAGTATAAAAATACATTGTAAGAAAGTATAGAAATGCATTCTAAGAAAATATAAAAAAAACATTGTATAAGAAATTTGACAGAAAAAAGTAGGTACATTAAAGAAAATTTAAGGATTATCCACAGCTACATTGTTGCATAATTTGAGGAGTATTGCAAGGTATAATGTAGTAAACTATGTGTATAACATGATATAAGATAAGAGCAATGATTACAATGGTAAAGTTGTATGGCATAGGTACATATATTGGGGAATTGGGTAGCACTAGATACAGTGAGAGTTTCAAGCACTAGGTAGGAAACTATGAAGATGAAATTAGGAACTTTTTGCTTTTATTTTTGTATAAGGCAACAGTTTGACAGCTTTTCAATTCATTAGGGAGTTAGTTCCATAGACCAGGTCCCTTTATTTGCATAGTGTGTTTACTCAGATTAAGTTTGACTCTGGGGATATCAAAGAGATATTTATTTCTGGTGGAGTGATTATGTGCCTATTACATCTGTCAAAGAGAGTTTCAGAACAGGGTTTTGTAAATGTAAATGGCACAAGAGAATTCAAATTCAAATGTTTATTCAGATAAAGTACATACATACAAGGGGTGATACAAATATTTAGAGGGTGAAGAAACACTAAACCACTTAATCTTTGCATTTGATTTCTTTAAGTCTCATCAACAATGTGACATCTTTATGAATAAACACTTTGACATTAGGGACACAGTTATACAAATTTTTAATATAAAACAAACATTTATAAGCATGAGTACACCTCATGCTACGATTATGTAGTCCCTAATTGTAGAGAGGGATGAAGGTTTAGGCGAGATGATTGCTGCCTCACTCTGGCTACTAGTTGTCTCCTGGGTCTGCTATCTTCTCTCTGGGTCAAAGGAGAGCCATCAAACCATTGTATGCTCAAAGTCTAATTCACTTGAATGTTGATTTCTGGTGTCAGTTCTTGAATGAACAAAGCTTCAAGTGTATGGAGCCTCCTTCAGTGATGTGAAGGAGCGTGTGATTATTGTGACATCCTTCACTATGTCCTGATGATTCAGGATGGCATTGTGTTGAGTGATGTTGCTTAGTTCCTCCTTCCTGCAAATGATGTGTAAGATTCTTATCTTAAAATGCCAAAAGCATTGGAGATAGAACTCCTAGGCCACAGCCAGAGAGCATGGGGGCAATGTATGAAACCCTGATCAGGCTTCAGTGGAAGCCACAGAACCCCTAGAGGATTCAGTTGAATCCCATATTGCATTGCTTTTGACCTTGTTGTGGGGTTGTTGTACTCCCAAGCATGTGCTTGGAAGTACCCAGTGTGCAGGTTGGAATCCTCCTCAGGGGGTCCTGCAGATTTTCTCTCTGGTAACATTAGGTTAGGTTTGGGTGGACGAGATAGGCTATTCAATTTATGTGTAAGATGTTGCTTTAGAGACCATGTTTTGAAAACTTATTCAGTAATATTGTTCAAAGAAATACATAAGCAGTTTGGTCATTGTATGTGTTAGAGATGTAACAGAGAAAAGTTATGCTTGTTTAGTTTGTTATAACATAAAGAAGTTATGTTCGAGTGAAGGCATTACTACATAATGTTTATATTAGTTATGAAAAGTTTACTAGCTGTTATTTAAAGAGTAATGTTAAATAAGATATATTACAAGAAAGATACCCTCTTTTAGTCTGTTCCTGCATAAAGTAGTAAGCATAGTTAAGATATCATACAAAAAGATTGTCATGTCTCTATGACAAGAACCTACATTTATTCTCAGTTTGACAAACTTGTTGCACACAAGTAACAACATTTCTGAGTGCACGTTTGAATATTCCATTTTCTGTGTTTGAGGACATTTATCCATGCACTTAACTTTTTTTCCTCTGTAATTTTCCTATCATTGTTGCTTATTATTAGCATCTTTAATATATAATTTTTGGAGAATGACAAAAAATAAATTGATAACAGTACTACTTTTAGGTTTACTTTACCCTTGTGTTGGTGTATCAAATATAATCCCAGTAACCCGACACAAGGGAGTGTCAAATATTACTACAGAAGGCATGCTGGTGCCGGAAAATATTAAGAAACGATGCTGTATCGTGTCTGGTTCCCACGTCCCCTTCATCTAAGCTGTCCCTTGTGTCCCTGTTGCAGGTGCAGCGCCGGGGAGCTACCGGGACCTGCTGGGCTCCAGCGGCACACAACAGCTGACAAATGGCTCCTTGCTCCTGACACAGGTCACCAAAGATGCAGAGGGACGCTATCTGTGTGAGGCCACCAATGGCATTGGCGCCGGTCTCAGCAAGGTCATTCAAGTTACTGTTAACGGTAAGTAGATCAAATCACCATTTTCGTAAGAAAGGCTGGGTCTCTGTTAACTGCAAACAATTCAGGTGGTTGTTATCGGCAAGGAAGGTCATATTACTGTTTCAGGAGAGGAAGTGCAGGTCAGCTTAAGAATAGGAAGGCCATGTCTTTTTTTTTCAAGAGGAATGTTGAGTCTCTGTTTCAGGAGAGGAATGTCAGGTCTGTTTCAGGAGTGGAAGGTCAGGTCTTTGTTTAAAGAGATGAAGGTCAGCCTCTGTTTCAGGAGAGAGGAAGGTCAGGTCTCTATTTATATCTTGGCAAGACAAATGCCGAGGTCATTATGTCTGATTAACTGTAGCACAAAAATAATTATTTGACTCACACATAGTATTTGATGTACTGCCAGTATTTGACTTACATGCAGTATGTAACTTATACATAGTATATGACTTATATGCAGTATTTGACTAAATGCAGTATTTGAATTACACTGATTGGAATATGCAGCAGTTCTATGGTGCACAAATCTCTAGAAGCACAAAGAAACTGGAAAAAGTGCAGCAGCATGCTACAAAATAGCTTCTCGAAATGAAAAACAAGAGTTACAAGGAGAGACTACAGACATTAAATATGCCAAAATTAGCACATAGAAGAAAAAGAGGTGATATGATTATTGCATACAAAATTCTAACAGGAATCGACCAAATTGACAAGGAGGAATTCCTGAAACCAGCAATATCATGAACAAGAGGACACAGATTCAAGCTAAGGAAACTGAGGTGCCCCCAAAAAATTGAAAGTTTTCTTTTGCAGAGTGGTAGACAATTGGAAAAAGCTAAATGAGAAGGTGGTGGATGCCAAAACCATCATTAGTTTCAAAATGTTATATGACAAAGAGTACTGGGAAGAGACACCACGCGTGTAGAATGGAGCAATGGCCTATAGAAACCCCCATGTGGTTGAAAGCATTTTATGTCTGCCATCGACCGGGTCAGGCATCCAGAAAGGTAAGCGCCCCAACACAAACCCCCCTTAATTGCTAAAAAGAGCCGAACAAATGGACAGAACTCCCCAAATGAAAACAAGCAAACTAGCATGACGTTACCACGTTGCCATGCCACTGTCTGTGCACCCCCCCTCCCCAGGAGGGGGAAGGGGAAGCCCCAGACCTTCATGCCACCTACCCACCCTACAGTTCTTGGCTGATGTGACACTGGCAAGGTCGTATGCTTCTGGCTCCATCAAATTGTTTCAATTCTGTGCCTTGTGGTGTGGTACTGTCTCTACTGTCTGTGTGTGTGAGCCAGGAGTAATTTCTTCAGTACTCGGGGTGCATGCACTTAGGGTTTCCTTCCCTAGGTGTCCTATAAGTACTGCCTTTGGGGCCTGCGGCCATCTTTCACAGGTCGCCTTGGGATCTACCTCTGCTGTGTCTTTTGCTGCTTGGTGATTGACCGCCCTTGGAGTCCGCTGTGGTTTTCCGTGTTCCCCTGTTTGTCTCTGGGTAGGGGTAGTTTTCGTCACTGGTAGGGGCGTAGGGCCCTGGGCTGCTAGTTATCACCTCACATAGCGGCCGGCTCTGTTCTGCCTGGGTACGTTGTCCTCTTGTGGGATTTTTCTTTTTGTCTAGCTCCCTAGTGGGGGATCTGCCACTTGGTGGTCATACCCTTTTGTTACTTGGTGGTCCTCTGCTAGGACCCCACTTGGGTTTTTGTACCCTCAGAGTGGGGCTTGGTGTTATATGGAGTGGGGTTCTCTTATTCTCCCTCTTCTTACAAATTGGATTTGGCGTCTACCCCTCCCCGGGTTTGGTTCTGTGATCACTTGGGTTTGTTGGTTCTGTCTATCCGGAGGTTTTCAGACTCCTGCATCCCGCCCCATGTGGTGCGGGAGGCCATTGCAGCTTACCCCCTACGCGACCCGGATTACGCCTTTGTAATGGATCCGATTTCTTTAGTGTATGGATCATCACTTGGTGTACGTGTATGGATCATCATAATGAACCCTTACTGGGTTCATTATGAGGTTCCGGAGTCTTCCTGGTTGGCAGACAGCCCTATCTTCTCATTGGAGGCTTGGCATGCGTTCTGTCGGTCTCGTACTCTTGAGTGGCGGGAAGCTCATCGTTTGTTTTGGAGGGAAGGTTAATCTAACCCAAGTATTGTATACAAAGTACATGAATTATGTTTAATATGTGCTCCAAATAATACCAGTATGTATGTATATTTAATTTAAAGATTAAAATGTTACTGACATATCACATTGAAAGCCAGTATCTATGGAAATGCATTTCCATAGATATGTTAATGTTGGTGATCTAAGTTTGATGGGAACTGAAGGAAAATCAAGAGAAGGAAATGCTGACATAGAATACAAAAAGACCTTTCATCAAAATTAAAATATAATTTTTTTTAAACTGCAAGAGCTAACAAAATAAGAAAGGCATGTGCTAATTTATAGGAGTTACATTAAACAAAATAAATTATTCCTATAATTTAAATTTTCTCAATTTTCTCTTACCATGAATTGAGGGATATATTCACAAACATTACCATGGTTCTGAAAGTTTTTTAAATTGACGTCAAAGCTTGTTCAGCCCCAGCTCCCGACGCCCTATACAGGATTATAGTTCAAAATAGAACTACAGTACTGGTATAATTTTCTTTTGACCTTTTTTTGGTCAAGTAATATTCACTTGTGGTATTATGAGCAGTTGTCTTAATGTTAAATATTTTGTAATTTCACTTAAATAAGTTGATTTTATTTTGCATCTCCATTCCCTCCCTTCTCTCCATTACTACTCTCCCTCCACTCCCTCACTCCTCTCCATCACTACTCTCCCTCCCTCCTTTCCATCACTACTCCCACCTCCCTCCTCGCCATCACTACTCCCACCTCCTTCCTCTCCATCACTACTCTCACCTCCCTCCTCTCCATCACTACTCCCACTTCCCTCCTCTCCATCACTACTCCCACTTCCACTACTCTGGTGGCACCTGCAGCACCTCCACGATTCAGCAGCAGGGGCAGTAACGTTAGTGCGGGCACGGGAGGGCACGCCCTGCTGCGGTGCCCAGTGACGGGGGACCAGCCCATGAAGCTGTCCTGGCACAAGGACGGCAGGATCATCACGCCATCAGAATCCTACAGGTGAGGGAAGAGCCTGCTCTCTTGCCCTCTGGCAAACACTGGTTTGTTCTTGGCTTCTCTCTCTCTCTCTACTTCTCTTTTCTTGTGTTAGTTGATTCTTCAACTAGATTCTTGAAGAATCAACTAACACAACACCTGTACCGCCTATTAGATTGTTTTACAGGAATTTCTTTTCGACGGCTCATAAAACTGAGGAAAGTGTCCTGAAAGATATTATTGATAGGAATGTTATCCCCACAAATCAGAAGATATAGTTAACAATTTACTACAAAAACCTCATATAATACATAATTATAAATATACAGTGGTACGTCGGGTTACCAAGGTCCAGGTTTATAAACTTTTCAGGTTACAAGCCCGATTTGTTCGGAAAATTTGAATCGGGATACGAACTTTGCATTGGGATACGAGTTTGCTGATATGCGTATGGCCGACCTAGCGCATGGTGGTACGGCGATTGCACCTCAGTTTACCAGTGCCTCGCGCCCTGTGACTATCCCGCCTGAATTCTTCACAAGAATTTAGAGTTTTTTGTCAGATTTTTGGCCATTTGAGCATAAAAGTTGTTATTGTATGTCTCGCCATGGGTCCCAGGAAAGCCAGTGGTAAGGTTCAAGGCAAGAAATCACATGTGAGAATGACCATAGAGGGAAAAACAAGAGATTATTCGTAAGCATGAAAATGGTACTCGTGTTGTTGAACTAGCTAGGCAGTACAACAAATCTTCAGGGAAGGAAGAGGAGGCAGTAGAGAATGTCCCTTCCTCATTAATTAAGAAAATGTGTGCAGTATGGGAAGGACTGCAAAGTTTTGCTGAAAAGAATCACCCAGATAAAGCTGTAGTAGGCCGTCACATTGATCTTTTTAATGACAATGTGATGCCTCACTACAGACAAGTGTTGCAAAGAAGGGAAAAATAATCTTCAATAGAACATTTCCTTGTGAGAAAAGTGAGAAAATCAAGCAGTGAGCCACAACCAGGACCTAGTGGTATGCAGGAAAAACATGGCCGAGAGTGCACTCCAGAGAAATCTTCACTGCCTGATGTTATAATGGAAGGGGACTCCCCTTCCAAACAGTAACACCTCTCCTCTTTCCCCCCTCCTCACCATCTTCCATATGCCAACAGGATTCATCAGCAAGGGTAAGTAATAACTTCAACATAATTTTGTAGCGAAGATTTGGGTGAATTAGGTATAAAATTTACTTTGAAGTGAAGTTTTGTTGGAGTCAGGAACGGATTAATTCATTTCCCATTACAGTATTTCTTATGGGGAAATTTACTTTGGTTTATGAATTTTCGGGTTACAAACCGCCTCCAGGAACGGATTAAATTCTTAAACCGAGGTACCCCTGTATTTTGTTATATAAATTAAGAACCATATTTTCAAAACAATATTTACTAAGAGTTTCAGGAAACTAAACTTAATCAATTTGTATCCTTTGTTTTGTGTTCAAATCTTTTAACCCTTAAACAGCACAATACAAACATATACGATAGGAGTAACTTTCCCGCAACCGCATAATACATACATGTACGATTGAGGGTCTAGTGCACGATTTTAAATGTTCCGCGAGGGATAGGGGCAGCTATAGTCCGGAGTCTTTCCTCGGCCATGGTGTCCCGCACCTGCTGTGCTTCCATCCTGAGCCACAGCTCAGGATGGAAGCAAGTCGATGAAGAACACTGTAGGGTAAGGCAGGTCCTAGTCACCAACTGCTTCTCTAACGGTTTTGTTGAAGATAAAAAGAAAGGTGAAACGCCATGCATCCTCTGAAGAGTCAACCAACACAACACTTGTATCCCCTATTAGACTATTTTACAGGAACTTTTTTTCGACGGCTCATAAAACGAAGGAAAGGGTCCTGAAAGATATTGTTGATAGGAATGTTATCCCTACAGACAAAAATCAGAAAATACAATTGACAATTTACTATAAACCCCAAAAAACGGTCAATCTACTCATGAAAAACTCCCCAGACACTAAGCAGAATGCCTTGAAGGAAACCAACGTCGTCTATGCCTTTAAATGCCCACTTGGGGACTGTAAGCCCCAAAGAACTCAGAACATAGGCAAGACAACAACGTCTCTTTCCATGCGATTAACAATGCATAAACAACAGGGCTCCATCAAGGAACATATAATCTCTTCTCAAAACCAGACCATCACCAGAGAAATCTTAACAAACAACACAGAAATCATCGATAGATACAGCGATAGCAAGCGGCTCGACATCAGCGAGGCACTACACATCAAAAAGTCAACACCAGCAATCAACAACCAATTAATGCACAATTATATTCTACCCACCTCAAGACGCCGAAGCAATATGGAAGCAGCAAGAGGAAGTATGGACCAATAGGCCTTCTGCAGTTACAGTACTTCCATTTTTATGTTCTCATATCCAAGTTATACCCATTGTTTCGTGTTCTGTCTTGTGTTTGTCACAAGTTTGTTCACCTCACCCAAAACTTTTTGTATCATATCACCTCACCCTATAGAGTATAAGTACGATGAATTTGTGTGTAAATTAAGTCTTTGAAAATGTAATAAGCCATTACGAAATGCATTCAGGCGTCAGACCATAAATAAAAAGGAATTTTGGAGAATTGATATTTCCATTACCACCGACAGTGAAGAAAAACATAAGAAATATTGAGAAAATTCGTGTCAGAATTATTAATCTTACCTTTTCGGTCATATTCAATAACATATGTATACAAGAAAGACTGCTACCAAAATATACCAAAATATACTAACATTATATATTATATATATTATTATATATATATATATATATATATATATATATATATATATATATATATATATATATATATATATATATATATATATATATATATATACACACACATATATAATTATGTATTACACAGTATATTATGTCCAATAATTCATCAGTAGGAAAATATATTTAAAATGTGCATCTAAGGATCTACCATAGCTTTGGATTTCCATACAAGCATTTAACCAGCCACTATGACTGCATGGTTATGTTTCGCCAGACACGAGTTGCGAGAGAGCACCGCGGGTGGCGTTGGCGTGCATGTGGGTGGGGCCGAGGAGGAACGGGTGCTGGAGCTGGTGGTGACGAATGTGATGCGTGAGGACGGAGGTCAGTACGTGTGCACGGCCGACAATGCTCACGGACACGCCTCCACCACTGTGACTCTTCTCGTGCAAGGTGAGTGCAGATATTGAGGGTGTGTGGTGTGTGGTATTCTGTGTTGCTGTGGAAGTCTTGGTTGTGGAGTTGATAAAAAGCCATTGCTTGGTTACTGACTTTAATACTTATAATGATACATGACTAGCAGCATCCATGCGTGGCAGGCATCTACACGCTCTCCCGTTGTTGACTTACATGCTGGCGTATGAAACGCAGCGCATACAAAAGGATGGTGCCATTTTCTATGAACATGACAGGGTAGAAGGTGTAGGTGGGAGAGTTGGCGAGAAAGAATAAGCATCATCATAAAGGATATCCAAAGACAGTCGTCTCTCTAACTAGAAAATTATTCCCTGGATCAGCAGTGGAATATGTCATGACCTCACCTCAACCCTTGTACAGGGATGGACAGGCTGAGGTAGTATGTGACATGCCTAATGGAGTGCAAGGACTTGTCCAAGAATGTAAATTAGAAGGATCTCCAGCAAGATAGTTGGAGTGGCGTGTAAATGAGGAGCTAAGACCACAGAGAAGAATGGCAGACTAATCAAGAAAGTGTTCGTTGAGGAGTGGAACCACTTCTCCCTGCTATAGCAGTTGAACTAGAGCAAGAACTTACAGAAGAACCATATAAGAAGGATGCTCTTACATGAAGGTAGGAGGATATTGGATGCTGAGGATTCGAAGATGTGCTATAAGGACAGGGTCTTCTGCTCCAGGGATGCAACGAATAAAGTTAATGCATGTTTTCATGAGCAAGGAGACATAGGTTGTCAGACAATGGGATCAAGACCATTGTTTGCCTCTCAGTAAGTGGGAAAAAAAATTTGCCAAGGTAAGAGTTCAATCTCAATCTGTCTCAATCTGTTCTTGCTAGAGAGATGAAGGAGAGGGAGATTTGATCAAAGTCTTCAATCAGGTAGGAGAACAATCAGACCACATTAACTGATAATTAACTTCCATTTCACTGCTGACAATCATCAGTCATATACTAGCATGCTACCTTCCATCGATCCCAATAAACAGTGTCAAATTCTAGAATGTTTACAAACATTGTACTTTAACCTCACCATCCTCCACAGAACCCCCCGATCTGCCCCGGTCTCTCCACGTAATAGACAAGGGTTCACGGCACGTTCGGCTGGCCTGGGAGGTGCCTCAAGATGGCAACTCACCCATCACCAAGTATACCCTTCGATACACACGACTGGGAGGTATGTACACAGGTAGCTAGAGCTCACCCATCACCAAGTATACTGTACTCTTCAATCCACGTGACTGGAAGGTATGTACACGGGTATCTATGATGTGTAACTAAGTATAAGGTACCTTGCGGTTACCTTGCAGTGATTCCAGGGGTCAAGGTCCCACAGCCCGGTCTGTGACCAGGCCTCACCTATAACCAGGTAGGTGTCGTTTACTGTATGAGTGTAAGTTGTTGCACACTCCCTCTGCAACACATGGGCCTTGGAACACTAACAGCTTCCCCAAGGATCAAACTCTACAGAGAGTGGTGAAGAAGAGTCTGGAGGTCACTGACACGCCTCTGCCTATCAGATGACCCATGTTCAGCTAACCTCTCATCTTCTCGGGGTGTCTTCTCCACAACAGGCTGCCAACAATTCTTCAATATGTGTATCTTAGCTTTTAAACCCAGTGTTGTAACTAAATTGCTCAATATTACAATACTGTCACATTATATCATCACCAGTTATATATTCATGAATGCACCAATACACTTCAGTTGCATGCTCCAGTCCTACACCGAGGCTACTGACATTGGCAGTGAACACAGAGGAGAGAGGCTAAAGAAACACTGCCAAACACAACACCTGCCAAGGGTCACAAACCATGATCCACACCAGTGAATACTGGTCCACATCCTTATTCCTGAATGCCCAATCTCTGGAGACTTTCCTTATCTCTCAAATTACCAGCCAAAATGTTAGCCACTCATAACACTCACAAATTACCAAGTATGCACGGTAGGGAGTGGCCAACACTGGTTGTGTACTGTGGGGTTGGGCTATCCCATAAAGGTACAGTTAAAATAGAAGGGCACAGTACATACTGCTTTGGTGGAAATAGGTACCTCAAATGTGTCCATTCGTAGTTGGAGTGTGATGGATGCCAGCGTTCACCAAATGCTTGGCAAAAGCTGGCGCAGGTTGCCAGAGACATCAGGCTACCTAAAACCAACAAGCTGCCTATGCACCAGACTACATACAAACCGCAATCTAAGTACACAGACGATTTCTTCAACATAGCATCCACTTATAGCCAATACTAATTTGCATACACTTATTTAGGCTAAAAAAAAAATAACTATTTACCCCAAAGTTTAAGCTCAAATTAATATTCTATTACTTCAGCAGACTGGCAGCAGCAGCCACAGCAACAGAAGCAGCAGCAACAGCAACAGATGCTACAGATTCAGCAACAACAGCAGCAGGAGAAGGAGGAGGAGGTGGCAGTTGGCGGCCATGAGACAGAGGCCACAGTTGAGACCTTGACTCCAGCTACTCAATACCTCTTCACACTCTATGCCCACAATGCCATGGGCCCCTCCAAGCCCTCTGAGGTAAGGGGGAGGAGTTGGGTGCAGTGAGGGGCAAGGGGGGGGGGGGGGGGGGTGGAGGAAAGGGTAAGGACAAAGCATGTGTTTTCTTTATTGTCCCCTTTAAGTATCCTATAAGGTCTCCTGTTGTGAGTTAAGAGAACTCAGTATGAATTTAAAGGTAAATATCTATTTAGATTATGTGCTATATGGAGGAGGAGGAATCAATCAAGTTTCAAAATCAATTAATCAATCAATCAATCAATATCTATCTATCTCAATGTATATCTCTTAATATATATATATATATATATATATATATATATATATATATATATATATATATATATATATATATATATATATATATATATATATATATGTCGTACCTAGTAGCCAGAACTCACTTCTCAGCCTACTATGCAAGGCCTGATTTGCCTAATAAGCCTAGTTTTCATGAATTAATGTTTTTTCGACAACCTAACCTACCTAACCTAACCTAACTTAACGTTTTCGGCTACCTAACCTAACCTAACCTATAAAGATAGGTTAGGTTAGGTTAGGTAGGGTTGGTTAGGTTCGGTCATATATCTACGTTAATTTTAACTCCAATAAAAAAAAATTGACCTCATACATAATGAAATGGGTAGCTTTATCATTTCATAAGAAAAAAATTAGAGAAACTATATTAATTAAGTAAAACTTGGCTTATTAGGCAAATCGGGCCTCGCATAGTAGGCTGAGAAGTGAGTTCTGGCTACTAGGTACGACATATATATATATATATATATATATATATATATATGTCGTACCTAGTAGCCAGAACGCATTTCTCAGCCTACTATGCAAGGCCCGATTTGCCTAATAAGCCAAGTTTTCCTGAATTAATATATTTTTTCTAATTTTTTTCTTATGAAATGATAAAGCTACCCATTTCATTACGAATGCGGTCAATTTTATTTTATTGGAGATAAAATTAACGTAGATATATGACCGAACCTAACCAACCCTACCTAACCTAACCTAACCTATCTTTATAAGTTAGGTTGGGTTAGGTAGCCGAAAAAGTTAGGTTAGGTTAGGTAGGTTAGGTAGTCGAAAAAACATTAATTCATGAAAACTTGGCTTATTAGACAAATCGGGCCTTGCATAGTAGGCTGAGAAGTGCGTTCTGGCTACTAGGTACGACATATATATATATATATTATATATATATATATATATATATATATATATATATATATATATATATATATATATATATATATATATATATATATATATATATATATATATATATGAGATATACATTGAGATAGATAGATATTGATTGATTGATTGATTAATTGATTTTGAAACTTGATTGATTCCTCCTCCTCCATATATATATATACACACACACACACACACACACACACACACACACACACACACAAAAAAAAGTCAACAACAACAACATATGTTGTTGAATGTGACTGAAAGGGTAAGATTAATGATCCTAACACGAATCTTCTCAATATTTCTTATGTTTTTCTTCACTGTCGAGGGTAGTTGAAAAATTAACTCTTCAAAGTTCATTTTCACATTTTATTTACGGTATGATGTCTAGAAGCGTTTCGCTAGAACCGTCTTACATTTTCAAAAACAATTTTACATACTCTGTTCATGCTTATATTCATTTTTGGGTTAGGTGATAGGACACATTTGTTTTTGGTCAGTTGAATGATTGACAGTTGAAAGGCAGGCCAAAATAGCAGAGTTCAACCCCCGTAAGCACAACTAGGAGAATACATGCTATCTCCTCCTCCTTCCTGAAGGCGCTGCAGGTGACGACAGAAGGTGAGGCCCCTGGTGGACCTCCGAGGGAGATAGAGGTCACGCCTGTATCCTCCACCAGTCTGAAGGTTTCTTGGTTGCCACCAGACTCTTCCATCAGGCACGGCAAGATCCTCGCTTACTACATTACCTACGGCAACTCAGGGTAACTAGCCTGCCTGCCTTGCATGCTAGTGCATGAGTCTTTGTTATGGGAAGATCTTAAATTTGTATACAGACAATCACATATACACATACATATAAAGAAAAATGCACACACACATATTTTACATATTTTATATACACCAATGTATCAACACCTACATCCAGAGGAGCTCCAGCATATTTCAACAATCCTAAGTATTGTAGTACAGGTTGATGATAGTGAGAGGTGTCCCAAGGAACAAAGGTGTTGTGCTTTTGAAAAATAGGTGAGATAACACAAATGCGACAAGGGAAGTGAAAAAATTGGATGATAAATTATTGCTCTTGTGTTAACAATACAGACGACAACATTCAAGATGGCCACCGGCAAGAGGAAAAATAAAACAAAGCTAGAGTTTGGGGGATTCAATGAAGAAAGCAATGATATAAGCAGTCTACACAACAAGTTGGCAAAATTAAATATCATAGTGAACTATCATGTAGAAATAATCACTAAATTGAGAGAAAGTAATGACCACTTGAGTAGCAAAGTTTTAGGTCTTGAGGGGTTAGTGAAAAACTTATGCAAGGACAAGAATCAACTGGAAACATATTGTAAAGCTATGGAAGAGGAAAATAAACTCTTAAAAATAGCTTTGGAAGAGATTAAAGCAAATTTAAACATAAATGACTACAATAGGTTAGGTAAGGAAATTCAACAGGGAAAACATCTTTTGTAAATACATATGGAGGAATTTACACAGGGAATAGAACAATGCAAGAAGGATGTGCAATTCACTTATGCACAAGTGGCCAAGGAGAAGGAAAACAATAGAAGAGGCAGTAAAGGAAGCCAAACACTGCAGTAACCTGAACAAGACAAATATTAGGCTGGAAGTGAGAAAGGAACTGAAATCTAACCCGAAGTTGGTGCAAAACACAGTTGGTCGAAGTAAGTCCTTAATAATGTTTGGTTGCAAAGAAAAGGAGATAACATCTAGGTCAGAAAGAGCTACAGAAGAAGCAAAAGTAGTAGATAAAATTGTTGGCTTCGTGGAAGGTCTTACAACCATAGAGAATGTCTGGGACTACAGTAGGATTGGCAGGTACGTAAAAGGGAAAAATCTTCCTTTGAGATCACCCTAAATGGTGCCAAACAGATAGAAGAAGTACTAAGGAATGCTAGAAAATTACAAAAGTGATGAGGAAGGGAAAGTATGCTCGTTAAGATGAGATCTTTGAAGAGAAGAGAGAGAGAAAAGCTGAAACTGAACCTCGTAGTGGCAAAACGTCTAAATGAGAGCAGGGACGAAGAAGAAATTAATTCTTTATTCTACAGAGTGATAGGGGGTAGGCAGGCCAGTAAAATGGTACAAAAAGACAAACCAACAAAATTGCTAGAGAAAGGGGTAGTGAAGAATAAGGAGGGCGGGAACATATTCCTGAAAATTGTATACACCAACGTAGATGGAGTGAGATCAAAGATACTGGAGTTAAATGATGTAAAGCAGATGCCAGACATTGTTGCAGTCATGGAGATGTAACTTGAAGATGATATTTTAAACGAGGTCATATTCCCAGGGGGGGCTACTTAGTTTGGAGACAGGATAGAAAAATTAGGAAAGGCAGTGGTGTTGCTGTGCTGGTGAAAGAACACCTAAAGGCAAATAATATAATGATTATCAATCCACGAGAAGTTGACGTAATAGCACTGGAGATCTGCAATCGGGATGATAAACTAATGATCATAAATGCGTATACTCCATAGCCATGCAACACATGGACAAAGGAGAAGTTGGATAATAAACAAAAGGGACTCATAACAATAATGAGAGAGATTATAGTGAGAGCTGATAAAGATAGATCACGACTGTTGGTAGTCGGGGACTTCAACTTGAAATCCATAGACTGGGAAGTATATGAAGCTAGAACAGAGGACTTTTGGACCTGTAGATTCATAGATCTCATCCTGGAAACATTCTTGTATCAACATGTTAAACAAGCTACGAGGATGAGGGAAGGGGATGTTCCCTTCATGCTAGATTTGATATTTACCAGGAAAAAGGAAGAGATATTTGACATTCAATACCTTCCTCCCTTGGGTAAAAGTGACCATGTCTTTTTGGGGAATAAACTAACGCACCGAAAAACAGTGGAGTAATTTTCTGTGATTCAGGTCTTCAGGCCCTTAAAACCCAACATGCAAAATAGACACTAGGAATGTTGTAACATCCATTATAAACAACATTATTAATTCAAAGAGCAAGAGTATTAGAGTCTCATTTGTATGGATACCATCTCACATAGGTGTTGTCCAGCATGATGCCCGAAACGCTGCGCGTACTACTGTAGTGGCTTTACAAGAATGTAAATACTGTACTATCCAATGTATTCTCACAAACCCAATGTACCTTCTTGTATATATATAAATAAATAAATAAATGATGACACAGACAAGGCAGCTAAAACTGCATGTGATAAGCCTGAAGTTGAGTTGGATATGGCCATTCCGATTTTGATGCACATGAATATGTCAATTAAAATACTGTTAATACTGCTATTGGGAGAGTTTTCAGACAAACGTTTCAGGAATGGAATTCCCCCAGTTTGAAAGCCTCAATTTTTGCATTAATCCTGTCACTAACAAAGCTGTTTCAATATCTTTTATCTTTTATATTTAAATAAAATAAAGCCGATTTAATAGGCTTATGTTTATGTTTACATAACATCAAGTGTTCATCCAGATCCCTGTAATTTGGTGCTCAAGTAATGCAAAAGTAGGGAGAAATCTGTGGAAAGTTGGCAAATCCACACGACGTCAGATAATTTTGACAAGAAAAATTTCCATTCATCAAAAACAGATAAATATCTCTCAAATCACTAAACAAAACCTTTTTCTAAGCTGGTTAACACTTTCTCGCTCTCGGCAAATGAGAAAAAACTTGCCCATTGTGCACGCTGCGTTTCGCGCGGTCGAGCAGCAACACTGAAAAGTGTAAACTCTTTTCACTGTCCTGATCTTAATTTTCAATGTACGTATTTCATTTTTGTAGCAATGTGTTCGCAATAGAATGTTCTAGAAGAATATATGTATAAAATGTCACCAAAGCATGAGTTAGACCAGCACCTAATAAAGAACTACGTCGATCACTAGCCGTGAGCGCCAAACAGCGTTGAAATGTTTCTACGCTTTTCAGGGTTGTCAACTCCACACTTGTCCTACAGCGTTAAATTTAGTATCACTGAGATCGCAATAAAATTCCCTATGTGGACATATGCATATAAATGTATAATCATGGTCGCGGCCCACCCGCAAGAGTGTGGGAAGTGGCCGAAGTGTTACCCGTTACCACACACTCAACGGCACATCAGCGAGACCCCTATTGAAAAGTGTATACTCTTTTCACTGTTCTGACCTTAATTTTCGATGTACGTATTTCATTTTTGTAGCAATGTGTTTGCAATAGAATGTTCTAGAAGAACATTAGTATAAAATGTCACACAAGGATGCGTTAGACCGGCACCAAATAAAAAACTACGTCGATCACTAGCTGTGAGCGCCAAACAGCAACGAAATGTTTCTACTCTTTTCAGGTTTGTCACGTTTAGACTTGTTGTACACCGTTTTTATTTGTAGCACAATGATCGCAATACAATTCCCTACACGGACATATGCATATATAATCAAAATAATGGGCAAGCCCCACCTGTAGCAAAGCCCAAAGTCACCTTACAGCAACCCGTTAGCCACACCCGCTACACCCAAAAAAAACTTCATGAAGTTTCCCGTTTACTTATAGAAGTTTATGTGATACAGTGTTCATTTTGGTATCAAATTAGTCGCAATAAAATTGTCTACAAAACATATAAAACATAATATCTTATTTATAAAAACTTATACAAAGTATGTGTACTTACCAAGGGAAAGATGATGGTAGAACAATAAGTTGAGCATTTTTTTATTCCACTCCACCTCCTTCAGGTCAACTTTCCTGAAGTTGCTCAACAGATGTTTCGTAAGTGGAGTGAATCTGTTGCAGGTGGTTACTTCTTTTCCACCCAATACAGTATACCTTTTTCCGGTGGTATGTTGTGTAGCAAGGTATAACACACAGTCCAACATCAACGTTTTGCATCCTATGCTAGTGTCCCTCCTTATGCCTGACATGTAACAAACATGACACCTTAGACGTTTTGGTATTTTTACAATTTCATGTGTGAGCTTGAGACCACTTGCTTGTTTTTCCAAAGTATAATGAATGTGTTATCTTTGCGGCGGTGCAGGGTGGTATCCAATGGAAGTTTACCCGTTGCTTGCTGTTGCAGTTCCTTCGGTGAGCTACGTTGCAGTCTTAGTGTGCCACTGTGTAAATCCCAACTTCTTGTAACTTCTCTGTCAGGGTAACTGAGTTGTAGTACATCGTGTACAGATGATGACCCTTGTTCACTAGGGGCTGAATCAAGCCTATGACGGTTTCGATTGTCATTTTTCCAATGCCACAATATACATCAGTCATATTTGTAGCCAGATGTTGATTCAGCCAGCATGTAAAGTTTTACACCATATTTGTCTGGTTTGTTGGGATTGTACACATTGAAAGAGAGTTGGCCATGCCATGCCATTGTACCTTCATCCAAATACAATTCTTTCTTTGGAACGTAAACTTCTGCAAATTTTGTTTTCAAATAATCGATCACTGGTCGCACTTTTATCAACCTGTCAGTATTGTTCAAGGGAATTGCATTGTTATTATAGGTATGGAAGAACTGGCCAATATGTTGCTTTATTGCAACATGCCCAAAACACTTTGTGTAAAAGTGGCTTTAGGCTTTGTATGTACTAGCTCTATCTGTAAATTCATCAATATTTGTATCACACCCTGTATGTATGTACTTTGCCTGAATAAACATTTGAATTTTTAATTTTTTTAATTTGAATGTTGGAACCGTCTCGTTGCCATAAATATATTGAAGAAACGAGCATGCTAGGGTTTTTTTGTTTGCCAGTACACCCTCGTGGTTGGGAGCTTGTATATCCCCATCAATATAGATAGGCCCAAATATCTGGCCATTTCTTTTACCGTGACTGGTTTCCACAATTTCCTGACGTTCTCTGAAGCATTCCGTATAAGTTGTGAGGCATACAAGTTTGTTTCTATGGTTAAAAAATCAATAAACGCTCGTGTAAAAAATAGTTGAATAAATTGTATTGCAGTCGTGGGTGTGGGAATGGTTAGGCCTGGTGTTCCAGTAAAATCATCTACAATTGGTGGAGTGTTGCTACAACTACAGATATTACCAGCCTTAGGCTGTCGATTACGTACCGTACATGTTCGCTTTCGACTATGAGGCGGCGGGGCAGGTGCCTCTTCCTCACTCTCCTCCTCACTTGTATAATCGTCACTATTGCCGTTGGAATCACTGACAGGTTCTTCAGTTGGTTTAGTTTTCCTACGACAACAGATATTACCTGTATCCAGCTGAGCTTACATTCAGAACGTGTGCACTTTGTGATAGGCGGCAGCGGGGCAGGTGTGTCTTCCTCACTCTCCTCCTCACTTGTAGATACATCATATGCTCCTGTTTCATGTTCAGCATTATCCCTGTTGAAATCATCAAAATCAGGTTCATCCCCTTCAATATTATCCTCAATGTCAGATAATGCTGCAACAAGCCCCAGAATCTTTGTGGGTGAGAGCCTCACCCCACTGTACTTTTTGTAAATCATACTTATCTTCGTCTTCTTTTGATGAATTCTTCGCTCCTTTAGGCGTAGCACTGCTTGAGCCTTGACCAGGATCCACCGTAAATGTATATAATGGGTCAAAAACACACGGGAACGGGTATAAATACGGAAAACCGACCAAGTTTGGCGCGCAAGGGGAGAGCGGTGCGGGCACTCGTCGCGCATTTTGAAACTATCTTCTTGAGTTATTTTGAGAAGATTTCGGGGCTTTAGTGTCCCCGCGGCCCGGTCCTCGACTAGGCCTCCACCCCCAGGAAGCAGCCCGTGACAGCTGACTAACACCCAGGTACCTATTTACTGTTAGGTAACAGGGGCATTCAGGGTGAAAGAAACTTTGCTCATTTGTTTCAGCCTCGTGCGGGAATCGAACCCGCGCCACAGAATTATGAGTCCTGCGCGCTATCCACCAGGCTACGAGGCCATATCCCCAAGTCGATCGGATAAAATTGGATTTTTTAGAAATATTTTTTCTCGTAACGCGTGAGCGAGTCTACTAGTGGTTTCTCTATCATTAGTGTTATGATTTTTCTGTTCTCCCATTTATCAGCTGATCCACCCATCAATCATCTTAGCCATTCATCCATTGGCCCACCCACCCATCGATCTATTGTCCCACCAAACAATCTATTGGCCAACCCACCTATCTATCAGCTCATCTACTCATCTATCCAACCCATCCTCCTAATAGAACGTCGCATTTTGAAGTACTGTATTCTCTACCTAAGGCCAAAAATTGTCTCAGTAGAAAATGGTAGCGGCTCGTGAAATTGACATACTGTCCTGTTTTCTGTTTTGGATCCTCTGTTAGGTTAAGAGATAGGCACTTTAGTACAACAGTTTCTTGACGTTTTGAAACCTTAGGAGGGCTGATCTATCAGCTCAACCACCCATCTACTGGAACTCCCACACATTTATTGACCCACTCACCTATCTATCAGCAAATCATTCATCTATCAGCCACCCACCCATCTACATGCCACGCTCCTATCTAACTGCCCACCCACCTATACATATATATTACTTCCACTGACAGCATCGCCAGTGACCAGTACAAGAGCGTCACTGTGGAAGCAGACAACTGGCCTTCTTCCTCTTCATCCAGCTCCTCGCTGTCGTCATCGTCTCCTACATCATCGTCATTGTCGTCGTCGTCGTCGTCTCCGGGAGGGTGTTGCTCGGCGCTGGTGACGGAGCTGGCACCGTACACGGAGTACGTGATGGAGGTACAGGCAGTGAATGCCCAGGGGGCTGGCCCTTCAGCTCCTCCCGTTACTGCCACTACACTCGAAGATGGTAAGGCTGGAGAGACTACCAGTGGCCACAAAGCTGGGGTCCAAGAGCTAAAGCATAATTCTGTAGACACCTGGTTTCCATGACTCTGAGTGTAGAAGGGTTGGGGTAGTGCTGTGGTGAGCTTGGATGGTGACAGTGTGGCTCGATCTCTTAATTTTCCACTCCATAAATAATGGAATTGTTTTGCCTAACCAGTAATGTAAGAACCCAAGGGACTTCCCTAAGAAAATTAAATAATTAATTAATTGTAATCAATTAAATAATCTGGTGTAGGAACCTTAAGGAGACTACCTGCTTGCCTCTGTGATCTCTCCTAAAGGAACATATGGATTTAGTTACACTACACTTTACAGATATTGGTTAGAATATTTTGTCATCATATCTTAGGGAGAAGACACAGATAGGGAACACAGTTTTTCACTGCCTCTCTTACTTCATCTTTTTTTATCATCTGCCCCATGCTCATCTCTTTCCCCCTCTCTATCTCTCCAGAAGATATCATTATTTCAATCTTCCCCACAGTGCCATCGTCTGCTCCTGGAGCTCTGAGGTGTGCACCAATGACAGCCCACAGTGTCCTGGTCTCCTGGGATACCCTCCCACCTGCACATGCCCGTGGACACCTTCTGGGATACCGCATTCTCTACGCCCCTGCTGACAGAGGTAAGGGTAGAAGGTTGGATGTGGTGTACTTGGCAGTATACCAAGTCCAACTTTAAAGCACATCTAGTTTTGTCACCGCCCTTGCATCAACTGACAACAACAACATTCGAGCCTTGCCAAATTATAAACTTTGATGCGTCACCCAACATTAACCCCTCGTGCAGTCATTGGGAGAAGAAATTTTGTATTCAACTTGCACGTACCATAAAGAATGAAAAAGGAGTGACTGACTGTGAGGCAGGAGACATAATGTGCATCCACCCTTTCTAACTATAATCAACCATGCTACACAATAACCCACTGCTCCAGCAACACCTCCCTGAAGTGAACTCTCTTCTCTTCCCAGCCACAGAGCTGAGCGGAGAGACGACGTCCTCAGTGAGCGTGGCACTGCGGGGACTGCGGCCCTACACCAACTACTCCCTGCAGGTGGTAGCGTTTACCAGGGTGGGCGAGGGACCCCCAAGCGAACCCGTCTTCTGTACCACTGAGGAAGACGGTGAGTTGGCTCCTGTTCGCTCCTAGTCTCATCCACAGACAAACATAGTAAAATGTGTCCAGAAGTTCACAGCTGAATGTGTGGCATATCAATAGTGATGATTGAGATGACGATGCTTATAGTGATTGTAGTTACAACATAATCAATGCCTATTTAACCTTTTCTCCTGCATGTGGGACAGTGCCAGGGCCCCCGGCAGGCGTGAAGGCAGCACTGTCCAGGCCGGAGAAGATGGTAGTATCCTGGCTGCCACCTACTAATAGCAACGGTCGCCTGCTCACCTACACCATCACTATCAGGGGCAGAGATGTTAAAGTTAGTGCTTAAATTGATTTATACAACTGTTGTGTTGTGTTTCTTGTGTGATACAGTAATTGGATACATTCAAGTTATTTCTTAATAAACAAATGGTATCACTTGAGCTCAGTAGTGGCTTTATGACTTTTTTTTACCAGTTTATTTTTCATTAACCTTTTTCTCAACCATTCACTTTCTAATTTAAGGTTTTCTATTTTTCTGTCTATCTGCATTCACCTAATTGTGCTTGATGGGTAGAGCTTTGGCACTTTTGTCCCGTCTCTCCACTGTCAATCATCTGGTGTACAGGTTCCTGAGAATATATTTATTTACTGTACAAGAAGGTACAATGGGTTTATAAGAGTACATAGCATTGAAGTTTTTACATTGTTGTAAAGCCACTAACATGCATAACATTTTGGGCAGGTCCCTAATCTAACAGATCATTTTAAGTAGGTAATTTGTAGCAAAATTAAAAAAAAAAGGTAACAGGTACATTGTAAGAAAATTTGAAGAAAATTAGTAGCTATACTTTAGTAAAATTTGAGGATTATCAACAGGTACATTGTAACATACATTTGAGGACTATTTCTAGGTACATTGTTGTAGAATTTGCATACAACATAACAACCATGATACAAGATGATGGCAGTGATTACAACAAGGAAGTTATATGGCTTAGGCACATATTTTGGGGGTAGTACACCATACAGTGCGAGTGTGAAGCACTAGGTAGAAAACTATAAGGATGAAATTAGGTACTTTTTGGTGTTACTTTTGAATAAGGGGGTAGGTTGGACAGCCTTTTAATTCGTTAGGGAGTGAGTTCCATAGACTAGGTCCCTTTATTTGCATAGAGTGTTTACACAGATTTAGTTTGACTCTGGGGGATATCAAAGAGATATTTATTTCTGGTGGGTGGTTATGGGTTCAATTACATCTGTCAAGGAAGAGTTTCAGATAAGGTTTTGCATCTAGGAACAAGGTTTTGTACATGTAACTGGCACAAGAGAATGTGTGGAGTGAGTTTTATGTTCAGCATGTTGAGGGATTTAAATGGGGGGGTGTGTGTTGTCTGAAAGCAGAGTTTGTTATTGTTCTGATAGCATATTTTTGCTGGGTGTTAATGGGCTTGAGGTAGTTTGCAGTGATTGAGCCCCATGCACAGATACTGTATGTAAGATAGGGATAGATTAGCGCATAGTATAATGACAGGAGAGCCTTCAAGAAACTTGTGTAAGGAATAATTGACAACTATGGAACAATGTACATGACATATGTGAGACCAATCTTGGAGTATGTGGTTACAGTGTGGAGTTCGTATGTAGTAAATATTTGGTTCTATCATATCTACATTTGAAACTGTGTATCGAGTCAGCCACCACCACATAACTTCCTTATTCATTCCATTTGATAACTACTGTACTCTGACACTGAAAAAATATTTATAATGTTTCTTTGGCTCATATGGGTACTCAGTTTTCACCTGTGTCTCATTCTGTGAGTAATGCCCATGCTAAATAGTCTGTTATTATCTACCATATAAATTCCTTTTTAAATTTTATATGTTGTACACATGTCTCCCCTAACTCTTCTGTCTTTCAGCAATGTAAGATTTACATTACGTAACCTCTCTTAACTCATTCCTCGTAGTTATGGAACTAGTTTGGTAGCATACAATTGAACCTTCAACTTCGTCGTGTTATTGGCTTCATATGGACTCCACACTATAACCACATATTCCAGGATTGGTCTCACATATGTGATGTATATAGTTTCAAAGTTGTGAATTATTCCTTACACAAGTTTCTAAAAGCAATTCTTATGATAGCCATCCTCGCATATGCCACTGATGATATGCTTTTGATGTGGGCTTCATCATGATACAGGCTCTGTGTGATATCAACTCAATTATTTCTCTGTCCATTTCATGAAGGATTTTATATCCTATTTGGTACCTTGTGTCTGGCCTCCTGCTCCCTCCACCTAGTTTCATTATTTTACATTTACTCAAGTTAAATTCTAGTAGCCATTCATTCAATTTGTCCATGTCATCTTGTGGCCACTTGCTGTCTTCCTCTGTTTTAATCCTCCTCATAACATGAAGAGGATTTCTCTGTCTGTCTGTCATTCTCTCACTACCATATTCCTTCCCTTTTCTGTTTCCACATGATCCCACCATTACCCTAATACACACACACACACACACACATCTGACTCTCCCATCCTCCATCCTTGCAGCGATTTGCGGTTCGGGCACCAACTACTAAGCAGGAGCTGAGTGTGCCCAGGGATGCTGGCACTGTGCAAGTGGTAGTGGCAGCCAGCACCAGGGTCGGGGAGGGACCCACCTCCCCGCCCGTTGTCATCAACCCGGCAAGCACAGGTAGGAACGAGTCTCTAGCTGGTTTTATTTTCTAATTTTACCCCGGGGGGCCACTTTATTGGGCAGCATCACTCATTCTGTGAGTGAACATTACGCTCCAACAGTATATGTAACATCCGTCAATAGGAACCAAATTAAGGGCAACATTAAGAAAACATAGAGCACTATTTCCAAAATAATGCACTATTTTCCCTCACTCGTATCAGACCTCTGTGTAAGGTCTTCTTCTTGAGGTTATCTTGATGATTTCGGGGCTTTAGTGTCCCCGCGGCCCGGTCCTCGACCAGGCCTCCACCCCCAGGAAGCAGCCCGTGACAGCTGACTAACTCCCAGGTACCTATTTACTGCTAGGTAACAGGGGCATTCAGGGTGAAAGAAACTTTGCCCATTTGTTTCTGCCTCGTGCGGGAATCGAACCCACGCCACAGAATTACGAGTCCTGCGCGCTATCCACCAGGCTACGAGGCCCCTTCACTTCGATCTTTCTTTGGATCGTAGTCTAAGTCATCATCCATGGCACCATCATCATACAATATGTCGCGTATTTCCTCCTCAGAGAGTCATTTTGCATGACCGCGGCTGACCGTGGAGTGGGAGCTCGTAGATGATGCGTTAGACATGGTTGCTTTCTTGAAACTGAGGCTCCCCACGGCCCTGGGGCATGCTTTTTTTCAAAATGGCGGATGATCACTGGGGCCCAAAGGCATCCATTTTGTACCCGCATCACCATGCGCCAGTTTTGAATGGTACACTATACCTATAAGATCCCAGAGGCGCATTGCTCACCACCCGTCGAGCGCCTGCAGGTGCATTGTACAGTGCAGTGGTTAAAAGAAAGCATGAGTAATGCCAGTTCATAAAGGGTGGTGATACAGCAGACATAAACAATTACAGGCCAATATCAAATCTACCTATATTATCAAAAATATTTGAAAAAATTATTTACAAACAGCTCTACTCCTACTTCGTAAAATTCAACATACTAAGTCCCTGTCAGTTTTGCTTCCGCTCCCAAAAGAGTACTAATGATGCAATTATATGTCTGAATGATATCATTTACACAGCCCTTGACAAAAATGAGTTAATGAGTTCCCAATTGGACTCTTCATTAACCTGAGAAAGGCCTTTGATTCTGTTAATCATAACTACCTCTTACTTAAACTTCCCCATTATGATATCTGAGCCCTTGCCTTGAACTACAGTATATTCGACCTTATATTAGTGACAGACAATAATATGTAGCCATCAATGATATAACCTCCCCCCCACTCTACACATTAATCGTAGATGTGCCGCAGGGCAGCATCATAGGACCTCTCCTATTTCTTATATACATCAATGATCTGCCTAATGTCTCTAACATTCTTAAACCTATACTATTTGCTGACGATACTACTTTCATCTACTCAGACCCCAACCCACACACACTAAATAATGCTGTAAATAACGAATGAAAAAAAAGTCCACTCATGGATGTCAACCAACAAACTCACACTAAACATAGAAAAGCCCTACTACATTTTATTTGGAAGCAAATCAACAAATGCAATTCAGCTTTAGATAGACAATGTTAACATCAGTAATAAAATTGATGGAAAGTTCCTTGGCCTATACATAGACAAGAGACTCGACTTCAGCATTCACATACAACACATTACCAAAAATGTCAAAAAAATGGTCGGTATACTTTCTAAAATCAGATACAGTATTCTATTCCAAACTCTGCTCTCCTCTCATTATACTATGTGCTAATCTATCCCTATCTTACATACAGTATCTGTGCATGAGGTTCAACCACTACAAGCTACCTTAAGCCCATCATCACCCAGCAAAAATCTGCTGTCAGAACAATAACAAACTCTGCTTTCAGACAACACACAGCCCCAGTTTAAATTCCTTAACATGCTAAACATAAACTCGCTCTACACATTCTCTTGTGCCAGTTACATGTACAAAACCTTGTTCCTAGATGCAAAACCTTATCTGAAACTCTTCCTTGACAGATGTAATTGAACCCATAACCACCACACCAGAAATAAATATCTCTTTGATATCCCCAGAGTCAAACTATATCTGTGTAAACATTCTATGCAAATAAAGGGACCTAGTCTATGGAACTCACTCCCTAACGAATTAAAAGGCTGTCCAACCTACCCCTTATTCAAGAGTAACACCAAAAAGTACCTAATTTCATCCTCATAGTTTTCTACCTAGTGCTTTACACTCGCACTGTATGGTGTACTACCCCCAAAATATGTGCCTAAGCCATATAGCTTCACTGTTGTAATCACTGCCATCATCTTGTATCATGGTTGTTATGTTGAACACAAATTTTGTCTACAATGTACCTAGAAATAGTCCTCAAATTATGCTTCAATGTACCTGTCGATAATCCTCAAATTATGCTACAATGTACCTGTCAATAATTCTCAAATTTTAGTAAAATGTACCTACAAATTTTCTTCAAATTTTCTTATTGTGTACATATTAACTTTTTTAAATTTTGCTACAAATTACCTACTTAAAATTATTTGTTAGATTTAGGACCTGCCCGAAACGCTATGCATGTTAGTGGCTTTACAAGACTGTAAAAAAACAATCAATGCTATGTACTCTCATAAACCCATTGTTCCTTCTTGTGTACTGTATATATATAAATAAATAAATAAAAAACCTAGTACCACCTTTGCTCTGCACCTCATGACACGACAACCATGAGTACATGAGTATACTTGCTATATCCGTAGAGGCTCAATAGACTCTCTGCTGCAACACTCATATATGCCTTTTTACACCCCACCCCACAGAATAGGTATGGGTGCATAAAAAAATGACTAAATCAATCACTCAGCATTCCATTAAAAGTTCATGTAACACTCTAACACTCAAGTATGAATTTCTATAACACTCAAATATGAAACTCCCATATAACTTTCTATAACACATACAATTATATATATATATAACTAATTTGCACAATTATTATACATGGTGCAGTGGCAGCGAGGGTAGTGTCGTGGGGTGGGCTTACAGCTGTGCACTGGGAGGAGGACGTCAGTCTGAGGTGTGAGGCTGTGGGAGAGCCTCCTCCCTCCCGCTCCTGGTACAGAGACAACACGCTCGTCAACGACGCCTCTGACAGGTGGGTTGCCAAGCTGGGCTGTGTTATTAGCCTAAACAGACTCATCCATGTCCTCCAAAGATGAACATAATTATAGCAACTGTGGGGAAGGGGGGAAAATTATGTATTAAATGTGGATAGTTGTTCCCTCACATAAAATGGTACAAGGTTTGTACTATTGGTAAATTAATGGGTTTTAAAAAAATTAACGTCCTAACAACTCAGCCTAATCTGTCCTATGTTTAAATAAGCTTCCTCCCATTTAAATATGGTACTTCACATTGGCTTATTGGCCAAAGTGAGGCAGCTTCTATCCACCCAAATTCTCCTATGAATATGAGGAACTTTTGCTTGAAACAGTCAGCGATCTCAGGTCTCTTATATTACTTTGTAATATTTTTCGTATATCGACAACCCTATTCCAAAACCAGTGTTTACCAAAGCCTTTTCTGTATCTAAACTTGTCAATAATCCATTGTTTTGAATTCTATTTTGTGTTGATATATGAAAATATTAGGCCTAATTTAGGCATATATATACTCCACAAGGGACTTGGAAAGATTAGACTGGGTTGTCTTTTTTTCTTGGACCCTCGATAGAGACAATAGTACAAAACATAGACTTTTGGGGGTTCAACAGTCCATTCACAGGAGCTAAAGGTACTGTAATTGGGCGAGAGGTTGAAGTAGCATTGCTCATGGTGAACGCTTCTGTCTATCTTTGTTATCATGTGAGAGTATCGATATTAATGGTTGTGAGATTATATTAGTGAGTGTATGTACTGTACTAGTAGGGGTCTATAATATTAGTGAGTATAATACTGCATTCATGAGTTACAATAATATGTATGTGGATATACTACAAGGTGCCTGACCACTATTAATAAGTGAGAGATTTAAGAGTTCCATCTGACAACAAAATATTTCCCTTCAAAACAAAAAGTTCCACACAACAATTTCCTCTCCTGCAGCTTTCCATGTGGAAACCTCATGCAATAAACTGCCTCTGGTCCTCAGCTTCAGACTGATATATTCCTAGCGTAAAGCACCTGTTGACACCAGTGTTTCCCAAGTTACAAAATACTTTCTCTTTTCTTGACCAACTTGAATGTCAGTGCAGTGGGCATGGGAAGTTGTAGAGTGGTACCAACAACAATTGTCTCACCCCCTCCATACATATACAACGACAGGGCCCAAAAGACTGCATAACTGTGCTCTTGGTCTGTGTACAATTAAAAGTATTCATCCATCTTGTAGTCTCATGCTGTCTTCCTCTATCTTAATCCTTCTCATAATTATCATCATCAGCATACATTGAGAGGAAAGATTATTTTCCCTCTGGAAGATCATTTACGTATATCAGAAACAGGATAGTCCTGAATACATAAACCTGTGGAACTCCTCTGGAGAAATCTTTGTGAAATTTTCTTCACCAACTTGCATGGTATTTTTGTTAGGAACACTGGTCTGTAGCTCAGTTCATCTTGCCTCCCACATTTTTTGTATATTGAGACTATTTAAGCTGTCTTCCAACTTTCTGGAAGGTCTCTTGTTTCCAATGACCTATTACACATCATTGAGAATTGCACTCACAGTGCTTCTGCACCCTCTTTTAGTGTCCATGGTGATACTGTATTCCATCAGGCCCAACAGCATTTGTACCATCCATTTTCAGCAGATACCTCCTAAATTAATCTTCGATAATTCAGTTTGGCACCACATCTCCCAGCTCAGGGACTTCTGCTTTGTGTATAGTAAAGATGGTTACAGTGATGAAGAAAGTGTGTAGTGAAGATTATTATAGGGATGAAGATAGTGTGTAGCAAATATTGTTACACAGATGATGATAATGTTTAGTGTAGATGGTCACAAAGATGATAGTGTATACTAAGACTGTACTCCTCCACATAAGCCAGTCATGTACAAGTATGCAAAAAGACAGCTTTAATAGTTCATTTCGACATTGATACCGTAAGACTGTACAATTACCTGTAATGCCATACCTGTATGAATTTGTTATTTATATTACAAGTGTATGATTATGGTTGTTGGAGTTGGGTTATACTAGCATTTGAATGTTATATTTACAAGGACATTGTTATTTGAATGAATATATTACTATAATATATGCATAATATGGCTTACAAGAGTATGTAATTTATGTAAACATTAAACAGCATGACTTCTTAAGCCTCTATGGCATGTAGGTATTCAGATTCCAAGAGCATTATTTTGAGCAGTCAACCAGCTGGCCCATCACTGCCCTCACTCCAAGCTCTGGTACGAGGGTTCCTCACCATAGAATCCTGACTTTGATTCCTTCCTCTGCTAGGGCAGTGTCCAGCTACCCGGATGGCACGCTCGTCCTGAGGGACGTCCAGCGGAAGGACTCCGGCAACTATACCTGTAGAGTGGCGAACACCTATGGTGACGACCACATCACCTACGTTCTCGTCGTTCAAGGTAGGTGGCCCTAGCTGCCTCATCGCCTACCCTACCCTCATCATGATTGAGGGTAGGTGGCCTGCCTCTTCATGGTCTAGGGTAGGTCGCCTGCCTCCTCGTGGTCCAGAGTAGATTTACCTGCTTAATCACAGTCTTGGGTTGATGGCCATTTCAGTCCATTGGGTTGTCATCTGATATCATGGTTGTTGTATTGAGTACATATTCTACTGCATTATTCCTGGAAATGATCCTCATATTGTGCTTCAGTGAACCCATGTATAACCCTGTAATGTTATCCTAATGTACCTAGTAATCCTTGTTCATTATTGTGTAGTTATTATTGTTTATTATTCTAATCTGCTTTTGTGTCAAAATTTCTTGCAATGTACCTGTAATTTTTTTTTTACAATTTTACTATAATTATTCTACTTAAAATTATCTGTACCTGTAAACATTTTTTGTCAATTTTACTGTGAATTATCTAAAAATTATCTGTTAGTTTAAGGACTTGCCCGAAACGCTATGCATGCTAGTGGCTTTACAAGAATGTAAAATCAACTTAATTTCTATGTTCTCTGTTAACCCCCAATGTACCTTCTTGTATATAAATAAATAAATAATAAATGGCCTGCCTCTTTCTGGCTCAAGGTAGGTGACCTGTATCCTCACGTTCTGGGGTAGGTGCCCTGCATCGTCATGGTCTAGGGTTGTTGACCTGCATCTCACACAACCACTTGGGTGTGGTGAGAGGAAGACATTGGCCCATTAGCTTATTCCCATTTAATCTTCAATCCATCAGAATCTTCCTTCTCTATTTATCCAATATTTTGCTTATGTTTTCTGTCATCCACATCCAGCATCATTATCCTCCACCCTTCCTTCCAGTTCCTCCACTTCCTCCGCACATCCACGTGACGAGAACAGGAGCCACAACGCTGACGGTGGCCTGGAGGACAGGTGATGACGGCGGAGCACCGCTCCTGGGTCTCACTGTCTCCTACAAGAAAGACTATGGCGAATGGCAGGAGGAGACAGTGCCGCCTACCCAGACCTCACATGAGCTCCGAGGACTGTCTTGCGGCAACCACTACGACCTATACGTGACTGCATACAACAAGGTGGGCACCCAGGCATGCTATTTGCATTTTTGAATCACGTGCAAGGTGAATAAGAACCTATAATTAATTTGCCTTGCTGATCTGAAGTCCCCCACAACTGTTGATTCACCCCTAGGTTCATATTTACTGCTAGGTGAACAGAGGCATTGAGTGTAGTAGAGAAACGTGCCTGAGCCCACTGCCCAGAAACCAAACCCAGCTGCCTGTGCTTACCATTGCCCTAGAGGTAGGTCACTTGCATTGCTGAGCCAAGGTGTACTGCTTCTACTATTTAAGAAAGCTTACAGCTGTACCTTCTGTTGCCATGTCAGAGCAAACCAGTGTGAATAGATGGTCATGTGCATTACCTAAACTGCAGTTCCCAGTAATGTGGGTAGCCTACTGGGGTCCAATTTACAAATATGTTTTAAGAGCGTGTAACTTGGATTGCTAGTTAGACAAGCTGAGTTTCTGGGACAGTCTACAAGGTTATGAGGTCTACACAGCAGGTTGTGACTGTCTACAAGATTGTAAAAGTTAACAAGAAAGTTTTGAATATAATATATTTTCCTGTGCAGTGATTGTGCATCAACATATCTGTGTGTTGTTGTTGCATGCTTGGATACCAGAACAAATGTATTATTTTGTTTTTGTTTTTATGAAAGCATAAAAGCACGGATACGCAAGACCGAATTACCCAACTTGCTCACAGGTTGGAGATGGGCGTCACTCTGAGAACCTGAGGACTAAAACAGCTGGGTCGCCGCCCATCGCCGGTGGGCGCGAGGGCGTGGTGAGTGCCAACACCTCATGGGCGGCTGTAAGCCTGGCCCAGTGGAGCGATGGAGGGTGCCCCATCAGTCACTACAGTGTCGCCTACAGGAGAACCAGCAGCACTTCCTGGGTAGTTGGTGAGTCTCTCTCTCTCTCCCTCTTCTCTTTCCCTATCTTCCTCTTCTCTGTCCCTCCTCTCTCCCTCTCTCTCTCTCTTCACTCACTCACAGACACTCACAGACACTCACAGACACACACAGACACACACAGACACACACAGACACACACAGACAGACACAGACAGATACACACATCTATCTGGACCTAAAAAAGGCTTTCGACAGAGTTCCACATAAGAGGTTGTTTTGGAAACTGGAAAATATTGGAGGGGTGCAGGTAAGCTTCTAACATAGATGAAAAATTTTCTGACATAGAAAAATGAGGGCAGTAATCAGAGGCAATGTAGCGGAATGGAGAAATGTCACAAGTGGAGTACCACAGGGTTCAGTTCTTGCACCAGTGATGTTTATTGTCTACATTAATGATCTACCAGTTGGTATACAGAAATATATGAACATGTTTGCTGATGATGCTAAGATAATAGGAAGGATAAGAAATTTAGATGATTGTCATGCCCTTCAAGAAGACCTGGACAAAATAAGTATATGGAGCACCACTTGGCAAATGGAATTTAATGTTAATAAATGTCATGTTATGGAATGTGGAATAGGAGAACATAGACCCCACACAACCTATATATTATGTGAGAAATCTTTAAAGAATTCTGATAAAGAAAGAGATCTAGGGTGGTTCTAGATAGAAAACTATCACCTGAGGACCACATAAAGAATATTGTACAAGGAGCCTATGCTATGCTTTCTAACTTCAGAATTGCTTTTAAATACATAGATGGCGATATACTAAAGAAATTGTTCATGACTTTTGTTAGGCCAAAGCTAGAATATGCAGCTGTTGTGTGGTTCCCATATCTTAAGAAGCACATCAACAAACTGGAAAAGGTGCAAAGACATGCTACAAAGTGGCTCCCAGAACTGAAGGGCAAGAGCTACGAGGAGAGGTTAGAAGCATTAAATATGCCAAAACTAGAAGACAGAAGAAAAAGAGGTGATATGATCACTACGTACAAAATAGTAACAGGAATTGATAAAATCGACAGGGAAGATTTCCTGAAACCTGGAACTTCAAGAACAAGAGGTCATAGATTTAAACTAGCTAAACACAGATGGCGAAGAAATATAAGAAAATTCACCTTCGCAAATAGAGTGGTAGACGGTTGAAACAAGTTAAGTGAGAAGGTGGTGGAGGCCAAGACCGTCAGTAGTTTCAAAGCGTTATATGACAGTGCTGGGAAGACGGGACACCACGAGCGTAGCTCTCATCCTGTAACTACACTTAGGTAATTACACACACACACACACACCTGAGAACCACATTAGGAATATTGTGCGAGGAGCCTATGCAACACTTTCTAACTTCAGAATTGCTTTTAAATACATGGATGGCGAAATACTAAAAAAATTGTTCACGACTTTTGTTAAACCAAAGCTGGAATATGCAGCGGTTGTGTGGTGCCCATATCTTAAGAAGCACATCAACAAACTGGAAAAGGTGCAAAGACATGCCACCAAGTGGCTCCTAGAACTGAAAGACAATTGCTACAAGGAGAGGTTAGAGGCATTAAATATGCAAAAACTAGAAGATAGAAGAAACAGAGGCGATATGATCACTACGTACAAAATAGTAACAGGAATCGATAAAATTGATATGGAAGAATTCCCGAGACCCGGAACTTCAAGAACAAGAGGTCATAGATTTAAACTAACAAAACAAAGCTGCCAGAGAAATATAAGAAAATTTTCTTTTGTAAACAGAGTGGTATACGGTTGGAACAAGTTGGTGAGGTGGTGGTGGAGGCCAAAACTGTCAGGAGCTTCAAAGCGTTATATGACAAAGAGTGCTGGGTAGACGGGATACCATGAGCCTAGCTCTCATCCTGTAACTACACTTAGGTAATTACACACACACACACACACACACACACACACACACACACACACACACACACACACACACACACAGCTGCTCTGTATAATCTGATACAGTGTCTGGCCAACCCGTCCTCTTAAAAATAACGTCACTTTTCGCTCGTAATGCGCGCTATGGCCAAATTTGGACGTAATTTGAACTGAAATCGACTCACAAAAGTGACGTACTGTTCCGTTTTCTGTTTGAGTCGTCCGGCTTACTCGGAAAGCTTAGAAGAGGAAACTTTCCATCACCGTTTTTCATAACGATTTGAAACTTTATGAGAATTTCCTGCCCACCTAACCTATCAGAGGACCCTTAACTTACCGTTGTTGAAAACAAATTCCCAAATTTATTTTAATTTATTTTTTCATTTTCAAATTACGTCCATATTCGGCCATACGGGCAAACGGCCAAAAGCGACGTTCTTTTTAAGAGGACAGGTTGGTCTGGCAGTACTCATATTTAACGAGTTTGAGGATTAACATTTTTCCTCATAATAAGTATTTAATGGCCGTAATTAATGAATTTTATTTAATATTAAGTTACAGTCAGGACCTGGATGAAGCTGGAGGTCTCTTTCACATGATAGAGAGAACATGTTACAGATGCTTTAGTTGTAATAATAACAACAACAACAACAACAGCAACAGCAACAGCAGCAGCAGCAGCAGCAGCAGCAGCAGCAGTAATGATAGTGATCCAAGAGTAACTACTTCAGTACTAAACATTACCAACTAATGATTGTAATTTGGCCCACAGTGTCCGAGCGGGTTGAGGGTGGGCGGCCGTTGGAATTGGGTGGCCTCACCCCTTCCACCCCTTACACCGTTAGAGTCACTGCCCACAACTCTGCTGGGAGCACTGCTCAGGACTACCCCTTCACCACAGCTCCCATCACAGGAGGTAGGCAATGAGAGAGAGAGAGAGATATGATTATATATATACAATGGGGGCCTCGACTTACGATGCTAATCCGTTCCCAGAGACGGATCGTAAGTCGAAGCGATTTTTCCCATAAGAAATAAAGGGAATTGAATTAATCTGTTCCCCACCCTCCAAAATATTAACATACAAATACATTTTATACTGAATACAATGTTTTTTTCTAACTACTGAATTAGTAATTATAATAGTTGTAGCAATATTAATAACAACAATGCAAAAAGTAATAGTAGTAGTAATGCCAGTAGTAATAGTTGCACTTGTAATAGTTGTAGTAACTATAATAATAGTAGCAACAGACACAGCAATAGTAGTAGAGGTATGAGAAGTTGTAGTAGTAATAGTAGCATTAGGAAGAGTAGTAGTAATGGTAGCAAAAATAAGAGCAGTAGCAGTAATAGTAGTAGTAGGAATAGACAAAGCAGTAGTAGTAGTAGTGGTAAGAGTAGTTGTAGTAGGCGATGAGTCACAATAACGTGGCTAAAGTATGTTGACCAGACCACACACTAGAAGGTGAAGGGACGCGGAAGAGAATGGTCCAGGATGGACCGAAACGTCGTCGTCCCTTCACCTTCTAGTGTGTGGTCTGGTCAACATAGTTGTAGTAGTAGCAGTAATGATAATATTATGAGTATTAGTAAGAGTAATAATATAATAGTATTAGGAGTGCTGAAAGTAGTAGAAGTAATAACAATACTAATACTAGAAGTAGCAACAACAGTAGTATAATAATTAATGTTGACATGAGTGTATATTGTCTGCCCGTGCCGAAAGTCGGATGCCCAATGTCTGTCACTCCCGCAGGACCCTCGTCCCCGGGGCTGGTGGTGGACGGCGTGTACCTGACGGACGTCAGGGTCCTCCTGCCAGTAGTGGCCTCGTCTCTCGCCCTACTGGCCACTGTCATTACTGTCTGCGTCTGCATCAGGAAGAGTGAGTACTGGAAACTAACAGCAATTGTTGACCAATGACCGAAGGGAAGGGAAAAAAGTGGGTACCAAACAGCTTACCGGTATTTCATATAAAATTGTCAACCACTCTATCGTGGAAATTTCCATGATAATGTGGCTGACAATTTATATGACGTGGGCGTAGATCACTAAATGCCATGGACCTACACAGTGGCTGGAAGAAGTATAAAATTTCAGATGGGCAATGGTTTGCTTCTGGTTTATATGTACACACACACACACACACACACACACACACACACACACACTTTCAAAAGGTGACACCCCTAGGGTCAACACTTGCAGCAGAGGAGCTCCAGCATATTTCAACAATCCTAAGTATTGTAGTACAGGTTGATGGTAGTGAGTGGTGTCCCACAGAACATAAAGGTATAGTGCTCTTGAAAAATAGGTGAGATAACAGGAAAGTGCTAAGGGAAGTGAAAAATCAGATGAGAAAAAGTTGCCCTAGTGTTTACAGTGCAGAGAAGAACATTCAAGATGGCCACTGGCAAGGGGAAAAACAAAACAGAGCTTGATTTTGAGGGATTCAATGAAGAAAGCATTGATATTAGTAGTCTACATAACAAGTTGGTAAATTTAGATACTATAGTGAACTCTCATGTAGAAATAATTAGTAAATTGAAAGAAAGTAATGACCATTTGAATAGCAAAGTTTTATGTCTTGAGGGTTTAGTGAAAGACTTGCGCAAGGATAAGAATCAATTGGAAACAAATTGCAAAGCCATGGAAGAAGAAAATAAACTCTTAAAAATAGCTTTGGAAGAAGTTAAAGTAAATTTAAACATAAATGACTACAATAGGTTAGGCAAGGAAATTCAACAGGAGAAACAGCTTTTGTCAGCACAGATGGAGGAAGTTACACAGGGAATAGAACAGTGCAAGAAAGATATGCAACTCACTTATGCACAAGTGGCCAAGGAGAAGGAAAAAATAGAAGAAGCAGTAAAGGAAGTCAAACACTGCAGCAACCAAGATAAAACAAACATTAGGCTAGAAGTGAGGAAAGAATTGGCATCTAACCCGAAGTTGGTGCAAAACACAGTTGATCGGAGTAAGTCCCTGATCATTTTTGGCTGCAAAGAAAAGGTGATAACATCTAGGTCAGAAAGAGCTGTAGAAGAAGCTAAAGTAGTAGATAAAATTGTTGGCCTCGTGGAAGGTCTTACAAACAGAGAGAATGTGTGCGACTACAGGAGAATAGGCAGGTACGTAAAAGGGAAAGATCGACCTTTGAGGATCACCCTAAACGGTGCCAAACAGATGGAAGAAGTACTAAGGAATGCTAGAAAATTGCAAAGGGATGAGGATGGGAAAGGGTGGTCGTTAAGACGAGATCTTTCAAAAGAAGACAGAGAGAAGCTGAAACTGAACCTCGCCGAGGCAAAACATTTAAATGAGAGCAGGAATGAAGAAGAAATAAATTCTTTTTTCTACAAAGTGATAGGGGTAGGCAGACCAGTAAAGTGGTACATAAAGGCAAACCAACAAAATCAATAGAGAGAGGGGGAGTGAAGAATAAGGAGAGGGGGAACAAGTTCCTGAAGATTGCATACACCAACATAGATGGAGTGAGATCGAAGATACTGGAGTTAAGTGATGTAATACAGCTGCAGACACCAGACATTGTTGCACTCACGGAGACAAAACTTGAAGATGTAATTTTAAATGAGGTCATATTCCCAAGGGGCTACTCAATTTGGAGACGGGACAGAAAAATTAGGAAAGGCGGTGGCGTTGCTGTGCTGGTAAAAGAACACCTAAAGGTGAAGGAAATAATGACTGCCAATCCACAAGAAGTTGACATAATAGCACTAGAGATCTGCTATGAGGATGATAAACTAATGATGATAAATGCATATAGTCCACCGCCAAGCAGCACATGGTCAAAGGAGGAGCTAGATAGTAAACGTGAAGGTCTTATAACAATAATGAGAGAGATTATAGCGAGAGCGGATAACGATAGATCACGACTGTTGATAGTCGGTGACTTCAACTTGAAATCCATAGACTGGGAAGCATATGAAGCTAAAACAGAAGATTTTTTGGACCTGTAAATTTGTAGACCTCATCCTGGAAACATTCTTGTATCAACATGTTAAACAAGCTACGAGGATGAGGGAAGGGGACGTTCCCTCCATGCTAGATTTGATATTTACCAGGAAGGAGGAAGAGATATTTGACATTCAGTACCTTCCTCCCTTGGGTAAAAGTGACCATGTCTTTTTGGGAATAAAGTATGCAATGCGTTATAAGCTGGAAGAAAATAAGGAGGTTGAAGCAGTTGAAAAACCAGACTTCAGGAGAGGACATTATGGTGACCTTAGAAATTTTTTTAGTGAGTATAATTGGACAGACTTGATGCTAGGCAAGGAAGTGAATGAGATGTATGGCAAGTTTTGTGAAATATATGATAAAGGCACAAAAAAATTTATACCAAAACAGAGATGCAGGACCAGAAAACAGGATTGGTTCGACAGAAATTGTGAGAGGGCAAGAGACCAAAAGACACAAAAATGGAATCAGTATAGGAAGAGGCCAAACCCCCAAACATACCAGCGATACAAAGATGCGAGAAACAATTATACAGCAGTAAGGAGAGAGGCAGAAAGAAATTTTGAAAAAGGGATAGCAGATAAATGTAAAACAGAACCGGGCCTATTCTACAAATTCATAAACAACAAATTGCAGGTAAAGGATAATATCCAGAGGTTGGAAATGGGAAACAGATTCACGGAAAATGAAAAGGAAATGTGTGAAACATTAAATGAAAAGTTCCAAAGTGTGTTTGTACAAAATGAAATCTTCAGAGAACCAGACACAATAAGAATTCCAGAGAACAACATAGAGCGGATAGAGGTGTCTAGAGATGAAGTGGAAAATATGCTAAAGGAGCTCGGGAGGAACAAAGCAGCTGGCCCAGATGGCGTTTCACCATGGGTTCTGAGAGAATGTGCATCTGAGCTCAGCATTCCACTTCACCTGATTTTTCAGGCATCCCTGTGTACAGGAATCGTAGCAGACGTGTGGAAACAGGCTAACATAGTTCCAATCTACAAAAGTGGCAGCAGGGAAGACCCCCTCAATTATAGACCTGTATCATTGACAAGTGTAATAGTGAAAGTATTGGAAAAGCTAATCAAAACTAAATGGGTAGAACACCTGGAGAGAAATGATATAATATCAGACAGACAGTATGGTTTTCGATCAGGAAGATCCTGTGTATCGAATTTACTCAGTTTCTATGATCGGGCCACAGAGATTTTACAGGAAAGAGATGGCTGAGTTGACTGCATCTATCTGGACCTAAAAAAGGCTTTCGACAGAGTTCCACATAAGAGGTTGTTCTGGAAACTGGAAAATATTGGAGGGGTGACAGGTAAGCTTCTATCATGGATGAAAAATTTTCTGACTGATAGAAAAATGAGGGCAGTAATCAGAGGCAATGTATCGGAATGGAGAAATGTCACAAGTGGAGTACCACAGGGTTCAGTTCTTGCACCAGTGATGTTTATTGTGTACATAAATGATCTACCAGTTGGTATACAGAATTATATGAACATGTTTGCTGATGATGCTAAGATAATAGGAAGGATAAGAAATTTAGATGATTGTCATGCCCTTCAAGAAGACCTGGACAAAATAAGTATATGGAGCACCACTTGGCAAATGGAATTTAATGTTAATAAATGTCATGTTATGGAATGTGGAATAGGAGAACATAGACCCCACACAACCTATATATTATGTGAGAAATCTTTAAAGAATTCTGATAAAGAAAGAGATCTAGGAGTGGTTCTAGATAGAAAACTATCACCTGAGGACCACATTAAGAATATTGTGCAAGGAGCCTATGCAATGCTTTCTAACTTCAGAATTGCATTTAAATACATGGATGGCGATATACTAAAGAAATTGTTCATGACTTTTGTTAGGCCAAAGCTAGAATATGCAGCTGTTGTGTGGTGCCCATATCTTAAGAAGCACATCAACAAACTGGAAAAGGTGCAAAGACATGCTACTAAGTGGCTCCCAGAACTGAAGGGCAAGAGCTACGAGGAGAGGTTAGAGGCATTAAATATGCCAAAACTAGAAGACAGAAGAAAAAGAGGTGATATGATCACTACGTACAAAATAGTAACAGGAATTGATAAAATCGACAGGGAAGACTTCCTGAGACCTGGAACTTCAAGAACAAGAGGCCATAGATTTAAACTAGCTAAACACAGATGCCGAAGAAATATAAGAAAATTCACCTTCGCAAATAGAGTGGTAGACGGTTGGAACAAGTTAAGTGAGAAGGTGGTGGAGGCCAAGACCGTCAGTAGTTTCAAAGCGTTATATGACAAAGAGTGCTGGGAAGACGGGACACCACGAGCGTAGCTCTCATCCTGTAACTACACTTAGGTAATTACACTTAGGTAATTACACACACATCATTTGTGTTGTGAATTTGAATTTGACATTCAGTACCTTCCTCCCTTGGGTAAAAGTGACCATGTCTTTTTGGGAATAAAGTATGCAATGCGTTATAAGCTGGAAGAAAATAAGGAGGTTGAAGCAGTTGAAAAACCAGACTTCAGGAGAGGACATTATGGTGACCTTAGAATTTTTTTTAGTGAGTATAATTGGACAGACTTGATGCTAGGCAAGGAAGTGAATGAGATGTATGGCAAGTTTTGTGAAATATATGATAAAGGCACAAAAAAATTTATACCAAAACAGAGATGCAGAACTAGGAAACAGGATTGGTTCAATAGAAATTGCGAGAGGGCTAGAGACCGAAAGACACAAAAATGGAATCAATACAGGAAGAGGCCGAACCCCCAAACATACCAGCGATACAAAGATGCGAGAAACAACTACACGGCAGTGAGGAGAGAGGCAGAAAGAAATTTTGAAAAAGGGATTGCGGACAAATGTAAAACAGAACCAGGTCTATTCTATAAATTCATAAACAACAAATTGCAGGTAAAGGATAATATTCAGAGGTTGAAAATGGGAAATAGATTCACGGAAGATGAAAAGGAAATGTGTGAAACACTAAACGAAAAGTTCCAAAGTGTGTTTGTACAAAATGAAATCTTTAGGGAACCAGATACAATAAGAATTCCAGAGAACAACATAGAACACATAGAGGTGTCTAGAGACGAAGTGGAAAAAATGCTCAAGGAGCTCGGTAAGAACAAAGCAGCTGGCCCAGATGGCGTTTCACCATGGGTTCTGAGAGAATGTGCATCTGAGCTCAGCATTCCACTTCACCTGATCTTTCAGGCATCCCTGTGTACAGGAATCATAGCAGACGGGTGGAAACAGGCTAACATAGTTCCAATCTACAAAAGTGACAGCAGGGAAGACCCCCTCAATTATAGACCTGTATCATTGACAAGTGTAATAGTGAAAGTATTGGAAAAACTAATCAAAACTAAATGGGTAGAACACCTAGAGAGAAATGATATATCAGACAGACAGTATGGTTTTCGATCTGGAAGATCCTGTGTATCGAATTTACTCAGTTTCTATGATCGAGCCACAGAGATATTACAGGAAAGAGATGGTTGGGTTGACTGCATCTATCTGGACCTAAAAAAGGCTTTCGACAGAGTTCCACATAAGAGGTTGTTCTGGAAACTGGAAAATATTGGAGGGGTGACAGGTAAGCTTCTATCATGGATGAAAAATTTTCTGACTGATAGAAAAATGAGGGCAGTAATCAGAGGCAATGTATCAGAATGGAGAAATGTCACAAGTGGAGTACCACAGGGTTCAGTTCTTGCACCAGTGATGTTTATTGTGTACATAAATGATCTACCAGTTGGTATACAGAATTATATGAACATGTTTGCTGATGATGCTAAGATAATAGGAAGGATAAGAAATTTAGATGACTGTCATGCCCTTCAAAAAGACTTGGACAAAATAAGTATATGGAGCACCACTTGGCAAATGGAATTTAATGTTAATAAATGTCATGTTATGGAATGTGGAATAGGAGAACATAGACCCCACACAACCTATATATTATGTGAGAAATCTTTAAAGAATTCTGATAAAGAAAGAGATCTAGGAGTGGTTCTAGATAGAAAACTATCACCTGAGGACCACATAAAGAATATTGTGCAAGGAGCCTATGCTATGCTTTCTAACTTCAGAATTGCATTTAAATACATGGATGGCGATATACTAAAGAAATTGTTCATGACTTTTGTTAGGCCAAAGCTAGAATATGCAGCTGTTGTGTGGTGCCCATATCTTAAGAAGCACATCAACAAACCGGAAAAGGTGCAAAGACATGCTACTAAGTGGCTCCCAGAACTGAAGGGCAAGAGCTACGAGGAGAGGTTAGAAGCATTAAATATGCCAAAACTAGAAGACAGAAGAAAAAGAGGTGATATGATCACTATATACAAAATAGTAACAGGAATTGACAAAATCGACAGGGAAGACTTCCTGAGACCTGGAACTTCAAGAACAAGAGGTCATAGATTTAAACTAGCTAAACACAGATGCCGAAGAAATATAAGAAAATTCACCTTCGCAAATAGAGTGGTAGACGGTTCGAACAAGTTAAGTGAGAAGGTGGTGGAGGCCAAAACAGTCAGTAATTTCAAAGCATTATATGACAAAGAGTGCTGGGAAGACGGGACACCACGAGCGTAGCTCTCATCCTGTAACTACACTTAGGTAATTACATATACAGTGGTACCTTGGTTTACCACTGCCCTAGATTACGATTTTTTGGTATACAATGTCAAATACCTCGTAAATTTGAATTGCTGTTGGTGTATGACGTTTGCCTTGGAATAAGATTCATCTGTTGATACCTGTATGGGTCGAGTGAGCATGTGGTGCCACTGGGTGCAGGTGAGGCACTCAGTTTACCAGTGTATCCAACCTAGTGATGACTGCACTTGAATTTTTTGCAAAGTATTTCATTGTTTTTTCTGCTTTTTTAGTTTCTGAACATTAAAGTTCTTATTATATATCACGCCATGGGTTCCAAGAAAGTCAGTGGTAAAGTTCAACCTAAGAAAATATATGTGAGGATGACGATAGAGCAAAAATAAGAGATAATTCATAGTGAATGAATGTGATGTCTCACTATAGACAAGTGTTAAAACGTAGGGAAAACCAAGTGTCTTTAGACAGATTCTTAGTAAGACAAGCAAGCAGTGAGCCACAACCAGGACCTAGTAGTATGCCTACAAAACATAGGAGAGAGCACCCCAGACATGTCATCAGTGCCTGATGTTATAATGGAAAGGGACTCTCCTTCCAAACACTAACACCTCTTCTCCTCCTCCACCCCCCTCCTCACCATCTACCATACCCAACAAGAGTCCTCAATAAAGGTAAAGTATATTAAAAAATATGAGTAGTATCCTGTATAAAATGTATTTTTATGTTAGTATTTTTGGGTGTGTGTGGAATGAATTAATTCAATTTACATTATTTCTTATGGGAAAATTTGTTTTGGTTTACAATTTTTTATGTACGATCCATCTTTTGAAACGGATTAAAATTGTAAACGACAGTACCACTGAATATATATAAATGAGGTTGGGTTGATATAAATAGGCGCTAACTCGTGTGAACCAGTAAGCTTTTTCAGTTCCTTAATTTTTAAATTCTAGTGTTATGATGTTCATACTCTATCCACCATAGCTCTGGGACATGTTGTGTTGCAATTCTATGAAATTTTTAAGCGTTTTTGGAAGTTGGGATTTCACATCAGAGTTGCATACTCTAGTGCAGGTCTCACATAGGTGGTATACTGTGTTTTGAATGCCTCCATATTAATACTCCTGAAGGCTGCTTTATGTGCACCAATTTCTTTTATGTCACCGACATCATCCTGTTTAGTGTCTGTGGTGAGACTTGGCATTCTATGTACAGTACTTCACAAAGTCTTTTACAGTTCTGATTCTGTAGACACGTCACTGCCATAGAGCAGAACATTACGGATCGTGGGACTGATCCTTAGTAACTTCTCTTGTTGCAATGCATCTGTTCGGCTTTTCCCCACTCACTGTAACTCTCCATCTCTTGTGTGTCAGGTATTCTCTCGCTCATTTCCCTCCTCTTCTAGTTACCCCAGCTTATTTCTTAAAGTTGTGTCATAGTTTCAAGTATGAAACTGCTTTATTGTGGTAGAACTTTAGTTGGTTTACAAATAAAATTCCATGAAGATATTCCAATGCAGTAATCTGAGCTGTAATATTTATTCAAGCATTTCACAAGGCATGCTTATCAGTGATACTGGTCTGTAATTCATTGTCTACTTAATGAAAGGAAGAGATAACAGAGATCTTGGCAAACCAGCTGGTTGAGGTAGCCATCTTAAAGCAAATATAAACTTTCGATGTAGTTGGACCCTAATTACCATCATTAATCGTTCCCTTTCTCATTAACTTCCCCGATCCATCACCTGCCACCAAGCAGAGCCGCCCCCAGCGTCCCCCCAGAGTGTGGTTGACAGCACCGGAGCAGCAGTTCAGGACAACAAGGAAAATATGAAGCAGCGGGAACAGTACTATGCCACCGTTCGCAAGACATCACCCCACCGGGACCCAGCGGGCCTTGAACGCATACCAGGTAGATCACTAGGCAACCTAAGCATTGCATTTTCAATGGGTTTGAACTAATCAACAAAATTGTGAGATTTTAGTCAAAATTAAATTGGTTAAATTGTGAGCACGAGGCAGCAATGAGCACCTAGGACATTAGGGCTGGTGGGTCATGGAGCAGCTAGGACATGGGGGCTGGTGGGTCATGGAGCAGCTAGGACATGGGGGCTGGTGGGTCATGGAGCAGCTAGGATATGGGGGCTGGTGGGTCATGGAGCAGCTAGGACATGGGGGCTGGTGGGTCATGGAGCAGCTAGGACATGGGGGCTGGTGGGTCATGGAGCAGCTAGGACATGGGAGCTGGTGGGTCATGGAGCAGCTGGGACATGGGGGCTGGTGGGTCATGGAGCAGCTAGGATATGGGGGCTGGTGGGTCATGGAGCAGCTAGGATATGGGGGCTGGTGGGGTCATGGAGCAGCTAGGATATGGGGGCTGGTGGGGTCATGGAGCAGCTAGGATATGGGGACTGGTGGGTCATGGAGCAGTTAGGACGTGGGAGCTGGTGGGTCATGAGCTGGTAGGACATGGGGGGCTGGAGGGTCATGGAGCAGCTAAGACATGGGGGCTGGTGGGTCATAGAGCAGCTAGGACATGGGAGCTGGTGGGTCATGGAGCAGCTAGGACATGGGAGCTGGTGGGTCATGAGCTGGTAGGACATGGCTGCTGGTGGGTGATAAAGTTAGTTGCATCATGAGGCACTTGAATTATATAGTGAGGAGAGTCAATGAAAAGATACTTGACGAGGCTCTTGGTCATGTTTTTTGTAAGTCTTTTATGAGGTAATTGATACAGTGTGTGGGGCATGGTTTATGCTGTGCCTCATGTCCATATAGCTCTAAGGTCAAAGTGATCACATAACTGGATCACTGGTCTGCAAAATCACAGGTCATTTCCTTTAGGTTGGTCCTAAAGGAACTACATGTTCCTTTAGGACCAACCATATGGTGTAAAGCTATTTGATGATCTTATTGGTTGTTTCATAACTCAGTCACTCCATTTCTTGCAGAGTATGCTGACGACATCTACCCCTATGCCACCTTCCAGATGAACAACAGTCAGCAGCAGCAGCAGCAGACCCAGCGCCCTCGCCTGCAGCAGCCCACACCGCAGACACACCACAACCCCTCACATGGTCACTATCAGCCCTGCCCCTACAAGGACGTCATGGCCAGCAGGGAGGTGAGGCCTTCTTGCTCCCCCCCCCCCACTTCCCACAGTCTCTACCACAACACCCCTCACAGTTAATATCAGGCCCCCCACAGTCACTCCCAGGCCCTCACAGTCACTCCCAGGCCCCCACAGTCACTACCAGGCCATCACAGTCAATATCAGGTCCCCATAGTCACTACCAGAAGCCCCACACAGTCACTACTAGGCTACCAGTTAATAATAGGTCCCAACAATCACTACCAAGTCTCCACAATCACTACTAAGCCCCCCACAGTCACAACCAGGCCCTCGCAGAAAATACCAGGCTCCCCACAGTCACTATGAGGCTCCCACAGTCATTACCAGGCCCTCTACAATCAGTATCTGGCTCCCACAGTTTGTACCAGGCCCTTGCAGTCACTACCATTGTGGTGGTGACTGCAGGAGCCTTGTAGCGACTCCTAGGTAAGCCCCACAGTCTCTACCAGGCCCCAGAGTCACTATCAGGCCGCTTCAGTCACTACCACATCCCCACAGGCACAACCAGGCTCACACATTCACTAGCAGGGCCCCTCCCCCTCAGTTACTCCCAATCTCCACAGTCACTACCAGGTTTGAATAGGCACTAACATACCCCCCCCAGTCTCACTCCATTTTCTGAGTGAGACCCGGAGGCTCCCTGACAACCCTCCCTCCTTGTCTGTGCAGCTACCCCCTCCCTGGAAGGTGGAAGGGGGAGCCCCAGACCCCCCACATTGGCTATCCACACCCCTAGTTCTGAGGCAGGATGTCAAAACACACGAAAAAACTGCCGAGGGGAGCGAGGGAGGGTTGCCAGGGAGTCTCCGGGTCTCCCCCAGAAAATGGAGTTTCATTACATCCAACACTGGTTTTCTTGGGAGGGAGCTCTTTCGGGTCCCAAGAGCTACTTAACCAAAGATAAAACAAGAGGGACTTACCTGGGAGGCGGTCACCACTCGCTCCTCAACTCAGTCGAAACAACTGGCTGCAACCACCAGCCCAACGCGACACATGCCCTCCTAGGCCCTGGAACATTGACAAGATAGCGAGCAGTCAGGACCCTGTTCGATCTTCAAAACCTCTCGTGTCAGCCCAAGACATATTACCGAAGACGGCATCCAAAGCAGCAAACTTACGAATGTCATGGACACAAGGATAGACCGCAGGATGGCTAGACCGTATAACCTTTCAGATGATCTGTGAGACCCGAGCCCTGAAACAGGGAAGTAGGGAAACTGGGTCAACCCAAAACGCATCCCCGGCCATCGAAGCCATGGCACGCAAGTAACGGCGAAGAGCCGCAACCGGACTCGAGACATAATGCACCCCCATCCAAACCAACTGAGCATCAACAACCCAAAGACCCCTCTGGAATGCACCTGCTTGATGGGGTTCTGGGAGATCTTCTACTCCCCAAGCCTGGCCTGAGACCAGGCTTGACTTGTGAGAGTTTGGTCAACCAGGCTGTAATGTCTACAGCAGAGATAATTTTCATGCTGATTTTTGTATCATCTGCAAAGGATGACACGAAGCTGTGACTTGTATTTTTGTCTATATCTGATATGAGAATAAGGAACAGTAGTGGTGCAAGGACTGTACCTTGAGGTATAGAGCTTTTAACATCGCTCGGACTCGATTTTACTTGATGGACTGTTACTCTTTGTGTTCTGTTCGACAGGAAATTGAGTATCCAGCATCCTACTTTACCAGTTATACCCATTGACCTCATTTTGTGTGTAATCACTCCATGGTCACATCCGCACGAGATGCAGCAGTCTCATTTTTCGCCAGAAAAGGAGACAGCTGCAAATGAACAAACCTGGCATCGGTTGGCATCGTTATAATATAATGATGCCAACACAGAAGACACTGCTCAACATAACAGGCCTATTACACCTGATTAATCTTTGTATGTGCTTTGTCCCTCCATTTATCCCCTATTTATCCCCCTTGTCTTTTCCTTTATTTTACTTGTTTATCACCTGACTCCGTACTGGTATAAATTAACAAGTTCTGTAATTTCTTTTCACTTGAGAATGAACCATGGAGGTTCAAAACGTTATGCGATTTTGTAATTAATGTAATATATTCTTCAGTTATTCAATTCTTTTCTTCACTTAAAAACAACATGACTTTTGGTGAACTCCTCTTCCAGCTGAACCCTGATGCAGGAGCATTAGTAAGAGGGATAGAAGCCCTAAATTAGAATATAGTAAATATGGAATATGCTGTCATATATATAATATATATAATATATATATATATATTTGTTTTTGTATCATTCTCCAACCTTACTTTTTCTAGCACATATCAACTGGCGAGACCTACTGTCGCATTGGTAGTGGAGGTGGTGGCGGAGGCAACAACAGTAGCAGCGGCGGAGGTGGTGGCGGCGTTACAGGCATCCGTGGTCGCCACCCGACTCCGGGCCCGCGCTCTGTCAAGTCTGAGAGTGAGGAGTATGACACGTTCGGCTCCGACTCCGACACAGACCCTCCTGCCTCGTCCCGGACTGAGTCTTCGAACCAGCTGGACCAGGACAGGTCAGGGCCGATGAGAGCTGTGCATCATAGTAAGTCCCACCCATGACACGCCAACTTATTGCACCCACACTCCACCCACGACACGCCCATTTATTTCATCCACACCCCACCCACGACATGCCCACTTATTGCACCCACAACACAGCCAATTATTGCACCCACACCCCACCCACTTATTGCATCCACACCCCACGCACTTATTGCCCCACATCCCACCCACAACACGCCAACTCATTTCACCCATACCCCGCCCACGACACGCCAACTCATTGCACGGACACCTCACCCATGACACGCCTACTTATTACACCCATACCCCACCCACTCATTGCACAGACACCCTACCCACGACATGCCCACTTATTGCCACCACAACACAGCCAATTATTGCACCCACACCCCACCCACTTATTGCATCCACACCCCACCCACGACACGCCAACTCGTTTCACCCATACCCCGCCCACGACACACCCACTCATTGCACCGACACCCCACCCATGACATGCCTACTTATTACACCCATACCCCACCCACTCATTGCACAGACGCCCCATCCACGACATGCCCACTTATTGCACCCACACCCCACCCATAACATGCCCACTCATTGCACCCTAACCCCACCCACGACACACATACTTATTGCATCCACGACATGCCCACTCATTACACCCACACCCCCCACCCACTTATTGCACCCACATCCCACTCATTGCACCCCAATTATTGCACTCACAACATGCAAACTCACTGCACACACACACACACACACCACCCATGACACGCCCACTCATTGCACCCACATCCCACCCATGACACCCCAATTATTGCACCCACAACATGCCCACTTATTGCATCCATGACACACCCACTTATTAAATAAAATAAGTGAACATTTAACCTCACTTTACCTTTACTGTGGACTCTTGGTGGCGTATGGGAGATGGTGAGGAGGAGGGAGGGAGAAGCTGTGTTGGTGTATGAGGAGGGCGAGGTGAAACCGTTCCCTGCTCGCCTTAAGAGCATTCATATCTGCATCACTGGTTCCAGATTTTCCTTTCACACATTTCACTGCATCTGTTATGTAGCAGCCACTCAGAACTAGTCACTTAAGTCACAAGTCAGTCAAGCATTCACAGTCAAGATCAGTCAAAGGCAGTCATAACCAAAGGCAGTCACTCATTCATAGTCGAGACCAGTCACAGGCAGTCATAACCAAAGGCAATGTAGCATTCACAGTTGTGGTAGCAACCAGTTAGGTATTTAGTCATTCAGCTATTTACAGTTAGTCAGGCCTTCACAGTCAGTAAACAACAAGAGTTTAATGTCATGCAGTCTGCCTCATGATCAACCAGCTGGTAGCAACGAAGCCCATATTAATACCGTTCAGATGTGGCTGGTATAGCTGGGGAGGGAGGGGGGGGGGGGGGATATGGGAGTTGGAGGTTGCGGGATGGGGGAGGTGGGGTGGGTCCAGTGGCAGGATGGGGGTTAGCAGGGAGGGTGCGGTGTGGGGGATGGAGGTTCACCCCACCATCCATCCATCCAGTCCCCTCACCATCCATCCATCCAGTCCCCTCACCATTCATCCATCCAGTCCCCTCCACCATCCATCCAGTCCCTATCCATCCATCCAGTCCCTATCCATCCATCCAGTCCCCCCCCACTGTCCATCCGGTCCCCATCCACCATTCATCCAGTCCCCTCACCATCCATTCATCCAGTTTTTGTTGCCGCCGCCGGAAGCGGCTAGTTTATTGTGCACCCCATACTCATCCTGTGAGCAGTAGCACAAAAAGCATTACAGAGGGCACAAAAGGTCTTTACCAGACCTCATCTTAGATTATTACATAAATAATTTCATCTATCATTCACACCTTATAGATACAATGTCAGCTAGTTACAGAGAAAGTGCTATTTCAAGAGCTATATATTTACAGTAAGTCATTATACATTAATGGTAGGTCTTATCACTAATACATAATAGTTTGACCAATGGAGATATTACAGTCATAGGGGAGCTTGTTTATTATTCTTCTTCACCATACACTACTTGTTTCTTAATCTCATATGTCGTTTATCTACTGGAAGCGAAATATGGATACAGTGAAAGGATTTCAGGTATTTTATCCATGGTAATAAGATAGGTTGCCATATCATATAGCGTGAGCTTAGATTTATCTCTAAATGGCTCAATTTTACTATAATCCAAGATACAGTGTTCAAGTGTGTCCCTGGCTTTGTCCACACACTTTATACTTTAATTCATCTAGATCCCTATACAAGCCGAACTGCCAGAGATACTTGTAGCCAAGTCTTATACGAGCTGTGACAACATCTGTTAGTCTACTTACTTTGTTACTTGCCCCATACACATGTTTTACTTCACACATTTCACTGTGATGAACAATGGACCTGCTAGTTCCAGTCTGCACTGTTCTACTTTCTTCAAATTCATCCACAAGTTCACGTCTAATAACACTTTTAAGGGACCTATTTGATAACTCAAGATTCCGTTCAATACTGTCTATTTACTGCAGCCTTAGCAAGGGTGTCAGTTTTGTGATGTTCCTGCAGGCCAATGTTAGAAGGAATCCACAACATTTTTATATTTACTCTCTTTCTAAGTATTCTTATACATCTACATCTAGCTTCCAAGGCAAGCACATTATTACTTGATTGCAAACTGTTTATTGCTCGTAGTGAGGAAAGGGAGTTGGAAATAATTAAGCTGTCTACTTGTGTTGTCAATAATTTCAAGTGCTACCAGTATTGCTACCAACTCAGCTTGCATTGTGGATGCCCCTCACCATCCATCCAGTCCCTATCCACCATCCACCCCCTATCCATCCATCCAATTCCTCCCCTCCATTCATATATCCAGTTCCCCCCTCCATCCATCTGTCCAGTTCTCCCCACCATCCATCCACCCCCTATCCAACTATCCAGTTTTCCTCTCCTTCCAATCCCCCTCACCATCCATCCAGTCCTCTCACCATCCTGGGACCCATGGCATGATATATAATAAGAACTTTACTGTTCAGAAAACAAAAAAAGCAGAAAAACTATTAAATTCTTTACAAAGAATTCAAGATAGGTTGTAGGAATAGACTTGCAAACAAACCGAGAGCCCCTCACCCTCAGCACCACGTGCTCGTTCGATCCATACGCGTATGAACAGACGTCGTCTTTCAAGTAAACTGTCATCTTCCAATTCAAATTTTACAAGGAATTTGACGTCGTGTTCCAAAAAATTCGTCTTCTAGGGCAGTCGTCAACCGAGGTTCCACTGTATTTTTATAATAAAATGTATGAATCGTCACTATACTCAAAATTATGGTGTACATATTAGTGATTCAATTTTTATGTTCATAAAACAATAAACAAATACTTTTGCAGTTATTACACTATATACACAGTTTATATATGAGTTTCTGTATGTTTTGTTCACCATAACTGTACAACTAAGCTGATATGGTGAGTTCAGACTGACAGAGGTCGCCACACACCCTGCCTGGTTCAAGGCCAGATGCACTAATATTCCTCCTCCAACTATACTGTTTGTGGTGTTATTACACTATATACACACATTATATATAAGTATCTACATGTTTTGTTCACCATAACTGTACAACTAAGCTCGTATAATGCCCAAAAAGCATAGTGGCCACCCTTAAACAGCATGACAAGTCATGCAGATGATGCCACCTCCCTCACCAAAATGGCTTCTCCCAACATACTCCTTTTGCTGTTATTACACTATATATACACGTTATATATAAGTATCTTTTGTACATTTGTGTTCACCATAGCGAACCATTAAGCTGGTATGGTGAGTGCAGACAGTAACAGGTGGCCACACAGATTCGGCAGACGATGCTACCACCTTCCCTCCTTCAACATTACTCCTCCCACAATACTATGCACAGCACAAATTATCACAACAATCCTGTTATTATCAGAATCCTGGTCATTTTTATCACAGTCAGGGGTCTTCTGTAATACTATCCTCGCTAAATAATACCAGTTACATATGTATTTTAAATTTTTTTATGCAATGCTGTGGTTACAAGCAGAACAGCAGTGCTGTGAGCTCATGCTGCATGTGCCAGCCTTGGTGGCTCACTCAGTACTGGGGCTTTCACACCCATGAATGTTGCCCACAATTTAAAAATGAAATGGCGTCTGTTTACAAGAGCCCTGAAGAAGCTGATGTTAACCCCATGTAGCCGTAGGACTTTTAAATCTTGTGTGGTACTCCAAAACATCATATGATGTGGTGCGCAATTTTCCGACAGTTACTCAACACATCATATGATGTGTTGCACAGTTTATAGGTTAATAATGTTTATGGTATTATATGGTCCAAAGTCATAGTCTATGTTTTCTTTACCGCAAGCTTTATTGGCCAGTCGATCTCAAAAGTAATGAATACCAACCCAAACATGGGACAGGATCCACACAAATTTCATTCAGTAGTTATTATCATTGGCAAATGACCTTCCATTTAATATTATAAGCTACTTCAGACATTAAGTGTGATGGGTTATTTAATTAAAGATTGAAGAGCACTTTTCGATTCACAAAATACCACACCACCCCTATTGAGTTTAAAGTATTCAGTGGCTAGATAAATACCCAATAGCTCTGTGTTGTGCTGCCCAGTCATTCAGTCCCTGCATGCTAGACATGACCATTTAATTTGCGTTATAAACTGCACATGCACAACCTGCTCTACTTGTGCCCACTTGAACAGAACTATCAGGAAAGTAACGAACAAATACATGATAATTTGTATATGGACAAAAATATTGGCTAATAGATAAATAAATAAATAATTCATTTATTTATATATACAAGATTTCTTACGTTCTTTTAAAGCCACTAGCACACACAGCATTTCGGGCAGAGCCTTAATCCTACTTTTCCCTTGAAAATGACCTGCAAAATCATTTAACAACCAGGTACAGGATATGAACCCTGCCAGTGCTTGCAAAGTGTTGGGCGAGTGTTTTACCACTGCACCACGGGGACTGCTAATTTAAACACTATAATAGCATATAAGCGAGTGCTCTAATTTCCTTCCTTAACTATAGGGCCCTCCCACTTGGAAGAAGATTTATAACAAATTTAGAGTGACTAACCAATTGTGTTTCTCTTCCTCTCCAGATCTTATCTACCACGCGGCAGAGTCTAGTACGTCAACGGAAGCGTCTCCCACCTTACCCCGACGGTCCTTCCACAGAAAGCGTGAGAGGTCAGTGGGGATGAAAACCGCTGTAATCCAGGAGGAATTATTCTATTGAGTTTCTGAGTGAATGACTAAAATCTGATAGGCACAAAGAAAAAACTACACAAAGATTTTGACATGAACACCATTGTACTTGTGTTGCACAACAATGACAAAGGGACAGAAGATAAAGCTGGAATGGAGGTTAGGGAAAAGGTCAGTAGTTGGCCTTATGGGGACCTCGATAAGCCGCGCTTCCTCTCCCCGACGTCAGGAAAAAATAACAAGATGGTAAATTAAAAGTTTTGTGAAGTTACTGAACAAGATAAAAAGATCAAACAAAGAGTTAGATAGATAGAGAGTGTGTGTGTGTTGAAATGAGTGAGGATAGTAGGGGAGACTCACGCAAATCGTCTCTCCCCTCAGAATGGGCTTCACGCGGGGAATAGGTGGTGGCATCCACACACTCCTCAGTCCACCACGCACTCCATCCTCTATCCTGGGGATGTCACCTGTGCCACTTACGCCGCCCACGCCACCCACGCCCTTCACAGATGCCCACGAGCTTAGCGAAACTGAATGCGACAGGGATGTCCGGAGGACCTTCCTGGCGGTGGAGAGGGGTAGTACCATCAACGTGTAGAGTGACACCAACAAACCTAAACACAGTGCTGGTACCTAAACTACTGACAAAACTTATTTAAAGCTGAATATTTCACAGTTGTAGCTAGACAGAATGAACCACGCTGTTAAACACTCCATGGCCAAAACACACAACATTGGTACCTGCAGCCTGGGATGCAAAGCCCGAGCTGTGGATTAATTAATAACGGTCACACCTACATCCTGGGCAGAAAACGGTAGGCAATTATCAACATCGTTGGCAGTATACATCACTGGTAGGCCTACCTGTAGAATGGACAAAGCACAATTAAACTTGAAGGCCTACCAACAACCTGAACAGAATACCCTGTATACCCAGCTGGTACCTAAATTTTTGATACAGCTTAATTACGACATTCTGGTGACACTTTCCCGCATTGGAATTGAACTACCAGTATTATTATTTTACGGCATGCGTAAGCTGGTGTCATGAAGAATGTGACCTTACTCCATCAAATTAAGAAAGAAAGAAAAATAGATAATTGCATTGCTAGTTGTAATGCAAAATGTTGATGCTTGCCTCACGTTCCACTGCCGGAGTGCGAGTGCGTTGAACTGCCGTATTAATGCGCGAGTACATTGCACACACACACAATCTCTGGGTTGCGACTTCTGAAGCTCTGCCAGAGGGTTTGTTGTGTGTGTGTGTGAGTGTGACAGTGTGCTCAAGACTAGCGTGGAACTTTTTTCCTGAACTCGAATGCTTCTCAAAAGTCATTGAAAATGAGGAAATATACATGAGTTGAAGATGGCCTCTAAGATACAAGGTAATTGTCAATGACTCCACTCATCTGACTCACCAGTTACATTTTCTCCATGATAAGCACTACAAAATGTAACTGAAATTGTGTTTGTATAAGTAATTTGCCAGAAAATGCCTCAAAATCTTTCCGTACGTATAGCTATAATGATTAATTATTAGGGAAACCAAGCCTTTAATATTGTGTGACGCATGAAGGCTTTACTGTGAAGTGCGGATTCAATGACTTCGAATTAAACATAATTCGCAAAGGTATAGAGTAACAAAACGTAATTTTTTCTAAAGTCCAATGGAAAATAAATTTTCTTTCTACTTCAAGTGAAGGAATCTGAAGGTGATATTCCTCACACATTAACAAACAAGTGCAGTTTTTAGCCTTTGTTCTATATTAAATATTGATATTCTCTTTCTCATTGTACAAAAAAATCTGTAAATATAAAATTTTTGTCAGGAGCGTTTATATGAAATTTAATAATATATATATATATATAATGTTGTTGAATATGACTGAAAGGGTAAGATTAATGACTCCAACACGAATCTTCTCAATATTTCCTATTCCTTCTGAACCTGTATTATTAAATACGAAAGTACTTAGGGAAATTCCTGTTTCAATTCTTCCTCTGTGGTCTGACACTGTCATACATACATACATAATATATATACATACTGTATTATATATATATATATATATATATATATATATATATATATATATATATATATATATATATATATATATATATATATATATATATTTATTATATTATATTAAGAAAAAGAATTGAATAACTGAAGAATGTATTACACTTATTATAAAATCACACGACGTGTCGAACCTACATGGTTCATTCTTAAGTGATGTTACAGTACAGAACATTATATTTTATACTAATAATGGGTCAGGTGAATACAAATGGATCGAACAATGGGGTCAGGTGTAAACAAAGGGTATAACATTGGGTAGACATGAAGGAGAAAAGAATACAATACATTCTTCAGTCATTCAATTCTTTTTCTTCACCTTGAAAACGAACATGACTTTTGGTGAACTCCTCTTCCAGCTGAACCCTGGTGCAAGAGCACTAGTAAGAGGGATAGAAGCCCTAAATCAGAAAATAGTTAATATGGAATATGCTGTCATTCAATGAGATGTGCATAAAAGAAAACCTGCTGCCAGTATACACCAATAAAAATAAATATTTTATATATAATATATATATAATTATATTATATATATATATATATATATATATATATATATATATATATATATATATATATATATATATATATATATATATATATATATATATATATATATGCGGAAAATCCACAGAGAAATATGAAATGAGGTGAACGTTTCAGCTTTGTTAAAGCCTTTGTCAACACCAGACTGACCAACTGGCCTTTGTCAACACCAGACTTTGGGTCAGTCTGGTGTTGACAAAGGCTTTAACAAAGCCGAAACGTTCACCTCATTTCATATTTCTCTGTGGATTTTCCGCATAAAATGATCAGTGTTTTGTGATCGTCAATTGCATATATATATATATATATATATATATATATATATATATATATATATATATATATATATATATATATATATATATATATATATATATATATATATATATATATATATATATATATATATATATATATATATATATATATATATATATATATATATATATATATATATATATATATATATATATATATATATATATATATATATATATATATATATATATATATATATATATATATATATATATATATATATATATATATATATATATATATATATATATATATATATATATATATATATATATATATATATATATATATATATATATATATATATATATATATATATATATATATATATATATATATATATATATATATATATATATATATATATATATATATATATATATATATATATATATATATATATATATATATATATATATATATATATATATATATATATATATATATATATATATATATATATATATATATATATATATATATATATATATATATATATATATATATATATATATATATATATATATATATATATATATATATATATATATATATATATATATATATATATATATATATATATATATATATATATATATATATATATATATATATATATATATATATATATATATATATATATATATATATATATATATATATATATATATATATATATATGTCGTACCTAGTAGCCAGAACGCACTTCTATGCCTACTATGCAAGGCCTGATTTGCCTAATAAGCCAAGTTTTCATGAATTAATTGTTTTTTGACTACCTAACCTACCTAACCTAACCTAACCTAACTTTTTCGGCTACCTAACCTAACCTAACCTATAAAGATAGGTTAGGTTAGGTTAGGTTGGGTTGGTTAGGTTCGGCCATATCTCTACGTTAATTTTAACTCCAATAAAAAAAAATTGACCTCATACGTAATGAAATGGGTTGCTTTATCATTTCATAAGAAAAAAATTTGAGAAAATATATTAATTCAGGAAAATTTGGCTTATTAGGCAAATCGGGCCTTGAATAGTAGGCTGAGAAGTGCGTTCTGGCTACTAGGTACGACATATATATATATATATATATATATATATATATATATATATATATATATATATATATATATATATATATATATATATATATATATATATATATATATATATATATATATATATATATATATATATATATATATATATATATATATATATATATATATATATATATATATATATATATATATATATATATATATATATATATATATATATATATATATATATATATATATATATATAAATAAACGCAGAGAGGACAAGGCTACATGGGTGATGGCTTGTGATGGTCTCTAGAACACAATGCCATGAGTTTGCAGGTTCTTTGTTGTAATAAACTTGGAAAGTTTGTAATGTTCCTCTTCATTAGTTTATTCAGAATCATGATTGTTTATTTGTTAAATTCTCACATATGTGAAATATAATTTATAAATAGCAAATTATCACTGTACACCTTTTCTCATCATCACTATACTGTAAATGTATGATATATTTCTACATAATAAAGAAGATTTTTACGTACATTGTGTTTGTTTTCTGAGCATACAAAATGTATGCACCTCAAACACATTCTCCTACTGTAAACACCCATGGTATTGCTACTGCACATTACACAGAGATCACAGTTCAGTAATATATCTCAATGAAAAAATCCACCGGAGCTGTGATGAGGATTCGAACCTATTTGCTGGGTATTCTTAGATGCATGCTCTAGACGACACTGCCACGACATGGTAAAAAAAATTGCAACCTAGGGTTCTGCTGAACCCACGAGGATTCAAAAGGCTTCCTCAGAAGCCGAACCATGATTTCACACAATTCCCCTCATGCTCTCTGGTTCTGTTTTCCAGTAGTCCTACCTCTGACACTCCTCTTTCAATACACAAAGAAATCACATCATTGCCTGTATTTGACTGATTTTGCTATTTCCCTGTGGTTGGCCACACCCACCTGCTTGATCAGCACTGAAGTGTATATAGGTGTCAGCCAGGGTGGAACAGATTTGTATGAACATGTTTGCTGATGATGCTAAGATAATAGGGAAGATAATAAACTTAGATGATTGCCATGCCCTTCAAGAAGACTTTAGCAAAATAAGTGTATGGAGCACCACTTTGCAAATGGAATTTAATGTTAATAAATGCCGTGTTATGGAATGTGGAATAGGAGAACATAGACCCCCACACAACCTATAAATTATGTGAGAAATCTTTAAAGAATTCTGATAAAGAAAGAGATCTGGGAGTAGTTCTAGATAGAAAACTATCACCTGAAGACCACAAAGAACATCGTGAAATGTATGCTACACTTTCTAACTTCAGAATTGTTTTTAAATATATGGATGGCGAAATACTAAAGAAATTGTTCACGACATTTGTTAAACCAAAGTTGGAATATGCAGCGGTTGTGTGGTGCCCATATCTTAAGAAGCACATCAACAAACTGGAAAAGGTGCAAAGACATGCCACTAAGTGGCTCCTAGAACTGAAGGACAAGAGGTTCTCTTGTCCTCTAACCTCTCCTCTACGAGGAGAGGTTAGAGGAATTAAGTATGTCACACTAGAAGATAGAAGAAAAAGAACTGATATGATCACTACGTACAAAATTGTGACAGGAATTGATGAAATTGATAGGGAAGAATTCCCGAGACCTGGAACTTCAAGAAGAAGAGCTCATAGATTTAAACTAAACAAAGCTGCCGAAGAAATATAAGAAAATTCACTTTCGTATACAGAGTGGTAGACGGTTGGAACAAGTTAGGTGCGAAGGTGGTGGAGGTCAAAACCATCAGTAATTTCAAAACGTTATAAGACAAAGTGTGCTTGGAAGATGGGACACCACAAGCGTAATTCTCATCCTGTAACTACACTTGGGTAATTACCATAGAACACCCAACAATAATACTTGCACACACTCCCCCTCCTTTAAAACACCCCCACAGTAATGATGATGATAACCTACCCATGTAACACCAGTCGATGCTCTCTTGTGTTTATTCCATCTGCCTTCATAAGTATCTGACATGTATTTTCATTCCTTTTTTCTTGGTGTACTTACAGAAGCATCTTCTGTATTGAGAACAGGCTTCTGTGCTTCCTCACGTCTATAGAAGAAATTAATAGAGAACCAAACATTTTAGTGAAGGATATCAGAGGGAATACATGAAAGTATAAATCATTTTAATAATATTAAGGTATTAATCAGTTTATGTACAATATACAATAGACAACAATAATTACAGTTGCTAATATACATAAAATACTGTATAATTATTTTCTTTCTGTAGTTGTTATATAAATTTGATAGTTACAGTACATCAAATATCAACAGTGAATAAATACATGTTCTTTACCTCTCGAGGAGTGCAGATCAAAGAGGGTGGGACAGCATACAGGGGACAAGGAAGGGTTTATGACGGCGAGGGAAATAAGGTTTAAATCAATGACTCAAGTAGGGATCCTCTTTATATTTCCTAGTTTCTTATTCACTTCAAAATAAAGTTAAAAAATTAACTCTCCAAAGTTTAAATGGGCTATAAGCGTTTTGCTACGGTACAACTTAGCATCAGAGATTGTTTGAGGCTGAGTGCTTCATATCACTATGCTTCTTATCAAAGCTAGGAACATTATAGATTCAATCATACTATGTGAGAATTGCTAGTTTTCAACCCATCTACCGCTCCCACTGATTGTTGAGAATGCAGGACACAGATTACCCAGTCTTCTTGAAAGGGAAACTGCCTCTCTTCTCATCTCCAAAACATGGAATATATTTTACTGTATTTATCTTTTTTATTTATATTCACATGCCTCCTGAAATGTGTCAGGCACAGAGAAAGTGCAATACAGTAATAGCTTTGAACAATTAATTTTTCTACTTCCTTTCCAAATGAAGAACAAATTACGAAATAACAAAAAGGTTCGTACTAGAATCATTTATCTAACTCTTTTAGTCATACTTTAATGCACATGCACACATATATACACACACACTGTAAAGTGTAACTTAACAATATGCTAATGTGTGCAGATGATGCAAACCTAATGAGGAGGATTGAGACAGACAACGATTGTAAGATTCTTCAGGATGACTTGAACAGGTTGCAGAGCTGGTCCAAGACATGGCTGCTAGAGTTCAATACCAGCATGTGTAAGGTGATGGAAATGGGGTCAAGAGCCAGGAGACCGAAAGGCCAGTACATAATGAAGGAAAACTATCTCCTTATAATGACTAGGGGAGAAAAAGACCTGGGAATCGACATAACACTGAACCCAACTCCAAGCGGCACAGAGGGAAGCTTGAGACTCGGATATGTTAGAAAGTTTTCCTTTAGCATAAGGGTAGTAAATAGAATGATTTAAAGGAGCAGGTTGTAGAGACAAATTCTATCCATAGCTTTAAAAGCAGGTATGATAGGGAGATAAGTAAGGAATCATTACATTAGACAACCAACGGATAGAAAAATGGTGTCCAAGACCTAGAGCTCGATCCTGCAGGTATAAATAGATGAATGCACACACACACACACACACACACACAAGAAATATAAGAAAATTCACCTTCGCAAATAGAGTGGTAGACAGTTGGAACCAGTTAAATGAGGTGGTGGTGGAGGCCAAGACCGTCAGTAGTTTCAAAGCGTTATATGACAAAGAGTATTGGGAAGACGGGACACCACGAGCGTAGCTCTCATCCTGCAACTACACTTAGGTAATTACACTTAGGTAATTACACACACACACACATGCTACTAAGTGGCTCTCAAAACTGAAGGACAAGAACTACAAGGAGAGGTTAGAGGCATTAAATATGCCGACACCAGTAGAAGGAAAAGAGGTGATGTGATCACTACATACAAAATAGTAACAGAAATCGATAAAATTGATAGGGAAAAATTCCCGAGACTTGGAACTTCAAGAACCAGAGGTCATAGATTTAAACTAGCCAAACAAAGATGCCGAAGAAATATATGAAAATTCACTTTCGCAAACAGAGTGGTAGACGGTTGGAACAAGTTGAGTGAGAAGGTGGTGGAGGCCAAGACCGTCAGTAGTTTCAAAGCGTTATATGACAGAGTGCTGGGAAGACGGGACACCACGAGCGTAGCTCTCATCCTGTAACTACACTTAGGTAATTACACTTACAACTTTTGTTAGACCAAAGCTGAAATATGTAGTGGTTGTATGGTGCCTATATCTTAAGAAGCACATCAACAAACTGGAAACAGTGCTAAGACATGCCACTAAGTGGCTCCCATAGCTGAAGGATAAGAGCTACGAGGAGAGTTTAGAGGCATTAAATATGCCAAAACTAGATGATAGAAGAAAAAGAGGCGATATGATCACTATGTATAAAATAGTAACAGGAATCGATAAAATTGATAGGGCAGAATTTCTGAGACCTGGAACTTCAAGAACAAGAGGTCAAAGATTTAAACTAACTAAACAAAGATGCCGAAGAAATATACAAAAATTAACTTTTGCCAACAGAGTGGTAGACGGTTGGAACAAGTTAGGTGAGAAGGTGGTGGAGGTCTAAACCATCAGTAATTTCAAAGCGTTATATGACAAAGAGTGCTAGGAAGATGGGACACCACGAGCGTAGCTCTCATCCTGTAATTACACTTAGGTAATTACACACACAAACACACTATGGTGTGTAACTTAAAAATGTTATACTGTCATGGCACAAATGTGGGGGCAAGAGAGGCAATCCAGCATTACCAAGAAAATCAAAATACAGTGGTACCTCCGTTTATGAATTTAATCCATTCCCAGATATGGTTTTTAAACCAAAATTTTTTAAATTGAAACGAATTTTCTCATAAGAAATAATGTAAACTGAATTAATCTGGTCCACACTTCAAATATTTATCTTGAGGTTATCTTGACATGATTTTGGGGCTTTAGTGTCCCCGCGGCCCGGTCCTCGACCAAGCCTCCACCCCCCAGGAAGCAGCCCGTGACAGCTGGCTAACACCCAGGTACCTATTTTACTGCTAGGTAACAGGGGCATAGGGTGAAAGAAACTCTGCCCATTGTTTTTCGCCGGCGCCCGGGATCAAACCCGGGACCACAGGACCACAAGTCCAGTGCGCTGTCCGCTCGGCCAACCGGCTCCCCTTAATTAATTTAAAAATACATTTCATACATAATACTACAAATATTTTGTAGAACACTATGTACAAGTTATATCTTACCTTTATTAATTACTTGTTGGTACAGTATATGGAAGACTGTGAGGAGGTGGGGAAGGGGGGTGGAGGAGGAGGAGAGGTGTTACTGTTTGGAAGGAGAGTCCTCTTCCATTATAACATCAGGCAGTGATGACATTTCTGGGGTACTCACTCTCTCTTATGTTTTGCAGGCATACCGCAAGGACCTGGTTGTGGCTCACTGCTTGCTTGTCTTACTAAGAATCTGTCTATATACACTTGTTTTTCTCTACATTTTAACACTTGTCTGTAGTGAGATATCACATTGTCTCACTATGAATGATCTCTTGTTTTTGTTCTATCGTCATCCTTACATCTGATTTCTTAGGTTGAACCTTACTAATGTCTTTCTTGGGACCCATGGCATGATATATATAACAATTACTTTTACGTTAAGAAAAAAAACAGAAAAACAATGAAATTCTTTACAAAGAATTCAAGCGCGATTGTCACTAGGCGGGAAGCACTGGTAAACTGAAGCACACTTGGCCCTTACACCAGGAACCACGCACTCTGTCAACCCATACGTGTATCGACAAACTCGCCAAGCAAAGGAGAAGCAAGGCAAAGCTCGTAAACCTAGTCTAATATTTAGAAGAAATTGAGCTGGTAAACTGAACAAATTGTAAAAAGTGAGACATTCGTAAACCAAGGAACCTAAAATGTAAACATCAACATAACTTCACTAATTAAACATATAACGGCTGCCAAATTTCCTCTTGTACATAACCACTCACCACTATTAAAGGAGTGGTTGACAATGTTTTAATATTATATAACATATGTATAATATATATATATATATATATATATATATATATATATATATATATATATATATATATATATATATATATATATATATATATATATATATATGCGAACAAGCCTGAATGGTCCCCAGGACATATGCAACTCACTCTGGGGTGTGAGTTTTCAGTTATATATATATATATATATATATATATATATATATATATATATATATATATATATATATATATATATATATATATATATTTATTTATTTTAGTGTGTACAGCTTTATGTGAGCTTTACATTTTGCACGTTTCCATCTATTGACAATAAATTTGAACAGGCCGAAATATTCTCCAGCCTTCATTTCTTATTTTGATGAAATACAATGTATATTATATTTTCTCATTATTCACCCTTAGAATGGGATATTTATTTAGCTTATCATCTTAATCTTCTTCTACAGGCATCTTTCTCCAGTTTGTAGGGTTTGTAACTACTTGATGCATGCTCGAGAAGTGTTCCTTGCACAGCAACTTGTTCAGACTTGTTCTGGCAAACGTAAAATACTTTCTATTTCCATCACAATTTCTAACTCATCCATGTTTCTCATTTTTGACTTACCAAATCACAGTATATCTTTCCATTCTATCAGAGCACATTAGGACACATGTAAAATGTTCTCTCTCGCTTTCAAACATGGAGTTCAGGTTTTTGCCGAGCGTAAGTGCACTTTTAGGCTTCCGACACGTCTAGACAATCACCATCATCATCGTCCTTTTCATCATCATCATAGTGTTGTGTGTTTCGGTGGCGCTTGGAGCGAATGCTATTCCTTGATCTCTCCTCGGGAGTTTTGAAGCTATGCTGCTGGGCGAAGCCTGAAGCAAGTGCTAAAGCGAGCTTCTGCCTGGCTTCCTCCGCCTCTTTCTGCATCCGTTCAAAGCGGCTGGTCCAGTAGGCAATTTCTTCCTCGACTGCTTTCAAAGACTTTTCCTTGGACTTCCAATCCTTCATCTCTCTGGAGAGATAGGCGTAGATATTAAAACTAACAGACATAGAAAGCATGTATTAAAAATTATATATATTGAATATAGTATACTGTACTGAATATTATATATTATATATATATATATATATATATATATGTCGTACCTAGTAGCCAGAACTCACTTCTCAGCCTACTATTCAAGGCCCGATTTGCCTAATAAGCCAAGTTTTCCTGAATTAATATATTTACTATAATTTTTTTCTTATGAAATGATAAAGCAACCCTTTTCTCTATGTATGAGGTCAATTTTTTTTTATTGGAGTTAAAATTAACGTAGATATATGACCGAACCTAACCAACCCTACCTAACCTAACCTATATTTATAGGTAAGGTTAGGTTAGGTAGCCAAAAAAAGCTAGGTTAGGTTAGGTTAGGTTGGTTAGGTAGACGAAAAAACATTAATTCATGAAAACTTGGCTTATTAGGCAAATCGGGCCTTGAATAGTAGGCTGAGAAGTGCGTTCTGGCTATTAGGTACGACATATATATATATATATATATATATATATATATGTCGTACCTAGTAGCCAGAACTCACTTCTCAGCCTACTATGCAAGGCCCGATTTGCCTAATAAGCCAGGTTTTCCTGAATTAATATATTTTCTCTAATTTTTTTCTTATGAAATGATAAAGCTACCCATTTCATTATGTATGAGGTAAATTTTTTTTATTGGATTTAAAATTAACGTAGATATACGATCGAACCTAACCAACCCTACCTAACCTAACCTAACCTATCTTTATAGGTAATGTTAGGTTAGGAAGCCAAAAAAAGCTAGGTTAGGTTAGGTTAGGTAGGTTAGGTAGACGAAAAAACATTAATTCATGAAAACTTGGCTTATTAGGCAAATCGGGCCTTGCATAGTAGGCTGAGAAGTGCGTTCTGGCTATTAGGTACGACATATATATATATATATATATATATATATATATATATATATATATATATATATATATATATATTTATATATATATATACAGTATATATATATATATATATATATATATATATATATATTATATATATATATATTATATATATATATATATATATATATATATTATATATATATATATATATATATATATATTATATATATATATATATATATATATATATATATATATATATATATATATATATATATATATATATATATATATATATATATATATATATATATATATATATATATATATATATATATATATATATATATATATATATATATATATATATATATATATATATATATATATATGACAATGTCAGACCACGGAGGAAAAATGAAACAGGAAATTTCCTTAAGTACTTTCGTATATTAAATACATCTTCAGAAGGTCCCTTTGACCTTCTGAAGATGTATTTAATATACGAAAGTACTTAAGGAAATTTCCTGTTTCATTTTTCCTCCGTGGTCTGACATTGTCACATTCTTAATCACGTGTTTATTTTCGTGATATACACACACATATATATATATATATATATATATATATATATATATATATATATATATATATATATATATATGTCGTACCTAGTAGCCAGAACTCACTTTTTGGCCTACTATTCAAGGCCCGATTTGCCTAATAAGCCAAGTTTTCCTGAATTAATATATTTTTTCTAATTTTTTTCTTATGAAATGATAAAGCTACCCATTTCATTATGTATGAGGTCATTTTTTTTTATTGGAGTTAAAATTAACGTAGATATATGACCGAACCTAACCAACCCTACCTAACCTAACCTAACCTATCTTTATAGGTTAGGTTTAGTTAGGTAGCCGAAAAAGTTAGGTTAGGTTAGGTTAGGTAGGTTAGGTAGTCGAAAAACAATTAATTCATGAAAACTTGGCTTATTAGGCAAATCGGGCCTTGCATAGTAGGCTGAGAAGTGCGTTCTGGCTATTAGGTACGACATATATATATATATATATATATATATATATATATATATATATATATATATATATGTCGTACCTAGTAGCCAGAACTCACTTCTCAGCCTACTATTCAAGGCCCGATTTGCCTAATAAGCCTAGTTTTCCTGAATTATTATATTTACTATAATTTTTTTCTTATGAAATGATAAAGCAACCCTTTTCTCTATGTATGAGGTCAATTTTTTTTTATTGGAGTTAAAATTAACGTAGATATATGACCGAACCTAACCAACCCTACCTAACCTAACCTAACCTATATTTATAGGTAAGGTTAGGTTAGGTAGCCAAAAAAAGCTAGGTTAGGTTAGGTTAGGTAGGTTAGGTAGACGAAAAAACATTAATTCATGAAAACTTGGCTTATTAGGCAAATCGGGCCTTGAATAGTAGGCTGAGAAGTGCGTTCTGGCTATTAGGTACGACATATATATATATATATATATATATATATATATATATATATATATATATATATATATATATATATATATATATATATTTATATTTATTTATTTTGTTGAATATGACCAAAAAATTAAGATTAATAATTCTAACACAAATTTTTCTTAGAAAACAGTCCAGTTTTCTCTTGAAGATGTCCATGGTTGTTCCAGCAATATTTCTTATAGTCGCTGGGAGGATGTTGAACAACCGTGAACCTCTGATGTTTATACAGTGTTCTCTGATTGTGCCTATGGCACCTGTGCTTCACTGGTTCAATCCTGCATTTTCTTCCATATTGTTCACTCCAGTACGTTGTTATTTTACCGTGTAGATTTGGGACCTGGCCCTCCAGTATTTTCCATGTGTATATTATTTGGTATCTCTCTCGTCTCCTTTCTAGAGTACATTTGGAGAGCTTTGACTGAGCCCTCACTGTTGCTCTCCCCACACACCCTCACTGCTATTCCCCCCCCCCATATCCTCACTTCCTTCTTTCCCGCCTACCTTCACTGCCTCCCCATCCCCCCCTCCCAAGAGACCCTTCTGGTAGGTGGCTCAGTAGAATGCCAGCCAGAGATAGCCTGGAGACTTTCCATCTAACACAATAAAGAATTCATGAAACAAGTACTTTTATAACTTTTTTATCTTAATAATATTACTAAACAAAAGCTGTAACCAAAAATATCTATGATGATGAACATCCAGAATTTAAGAAACAAATCTGGGTAATGGGGTCGAGCGTAATAGGCTTATTGGATTGAGCCCGTCCCTCCCCCACCACCGACACACTTCCCCCACCACCCCTACATCCCATACACACTCATTGTTCAAGGTCACGTAGTTCAACTGTCCGTAAGTCATAAGTAAAAATGTATTTGTTTAATTAATAAACAGGAAGCAATAAAACATGTTAATGATTATTGATGTATGTATCATAATACATTTACTTAATCAATTACTTAACACAAAAATCAACATATAATGGCATAAATATTGTACAGCTAAGATATAAATTTTAATACAGGCGGGATGCTTTGGTGTCTGGTGTTTTGTCAGCGAATTAACACACTAACTTCATATCACACATTCCTCGCTACCTCTCTCTCCTTCACTGCCTCTCTCTCCTTGCCTGCCTCTCTCTCCTTGCCTGCCTCTCTCTCCCTGCCTGCCTCTCTCTCCTTGCCTGCCTCTCTCCCCTTGCCTGCCTCTCTCTCCTTGCCTGCCTCTCTCTCCCTGCCTGCCTCTCTCTCCCTGCCTGCCTGCCTCTCTCTCCCTGCCTGCCTCTCTCTCCCTGCCTGCCTCTCTCTCCCTGCCTGCCTCTCTCCCTGCCTGCCTCTCTCCCTGCCTGCCTCTCTCCCTGCCTGCCTCCCTGCCTGCCTGCACCTCCCTCCCTGCCTGCCTGCACCTCCCTCCCTGCCTGCCTGCACCTCCCTCCCTGCCTGCCTGCCTGCACCTCCCTCCCTGCCTGCCTGCCTCTCTCCCCCTCCCTGCCTGCCTGCCTCCCTCTCCCTCCCTGCCTGCCTGCCTGCACCTACCTCCCTGCCTGTGCCTTCCTCCCTGCTTGCCTCTCCCTCCCTGCCTGCCTCTCCCTCCCTGCCTGCCTGCACCTCCCTCCTTGCCTGCCTGCACCTCCCTCCCTGCCTGCCTGCACCTCTCTCCCTGCCTGTGCCTCCCTCCCTCCCTTGGCCTGCTGCCTCCCTGCCTGCTTACCTGTCTCTCCCTGCCTGCCTGCCTGCCTGCCTATCCCTCCCTGCCTGCCTCTCCCTCCCTCCCGGCCTGTCTCTCTCCCTGCCTACCTGCCTGCCTCCTAGCCTGCCTCCCAGCCTCTCCCTGCCTGCCTGCCTGGCTTCCAGCCTCTCTCTCTCCCTCCCTGCCTGCCTGCTTCCCTGCCTACCTCCCAGCCTTTCCCTCCCTGCCTGCCTGCCTACCTCCCAGCCTTTCTCTCCATGTCTGCCTGCCTGCCTCCATCCCTGCCTCTCCCTTCCTGCCAGCCTATCTACCTACCTCCCAGCATCTCCCTGCCTACTTCCCTGCTTGCCTGCCCACTCTGCCCACCCATCCACCCACCAGTCAGCCATCACTGACACAATGAGTGCATTTGGAGCCAACATAGTGCATAGATGTTCCTTGATTGCGCAGATATGTCCAACAAAGTCACGGAATGAACACTCCAGCATCGTGACAAATCAAAACAATGTGTTGTGAATCTGTGATGTCACAGGGTAGAAGGGACTAGAGTGGTAAACCCAAGTGGCTGTCTGTACAAAATATATCTTACCTAAATGCTACTTGAAATATTACCGACACTTCAACAACTTCGGAAATACCGGAGCCCCGCATTTAATAACCTAGGTACAGCCCCATATAGGCCATTAAATCGAGTGGATACTTTATATATTATATATATATATGTATGCAATAACCACACTATTAACACAAGAAGATATGGCTGCTTATTGATCACTGTTTTGCTATATACATACATGGGAGCCCTGGCACCAGGGGCGCTGCTGGTGGAAGTGTCGATGTCTGTCATGGTCGCCTGGAGGTCCCAGAGTTTCTCTTCCAGACCAGAGAGGCGCTCCTGGATCCTGGCGGCCGCCACCTCCCTCGCCAAGAGCCGACGCTTGGCCAAGAAGGCGTTGCTGATATTAGCAAGTACCGCTTGCTCTGCAGCCTATTCCATGATGTGGAAGGGCATTGGGGGTTGGACAAGGGCCAGAGGAAGGTAAAGATAATACAGAGGCAGAGGTGATAGTAGAAGGGAGGTCATTGAAGAAGGAATCAGAGAGAAGAGATGGATAAGGAGGGGAGAGGGAGGGAGGGAGAAAAAGATCTTTAAGTTATAATCATGATGACAGATGATATTCCTTCATCACAAAGCCCAAACCTTCAAGCATGCGCACGCACACACACACATGCATGCACACACATACACACAATATATTATATATACAGTGGTACCTCCACTTACAAATATAATCTGTTCCCAGAGGCGGATCGTAACTTGAAAATTCGCAACGCGAAACAAATTGTCCCTTAAGAAATAATGTAAATTGAATTAATCCATTCCATACCCCTAAAAATATTAACTTAAAAATAAATTTTGTACCAAATACCACTCTTTTTGTACAAGGTACAATACAGTATGTATATCTTACCTTTATTGAGAACTCTTGTTGGCATGTGGAAGATGGTGAGGAGGGGGGGGGGGGAACGTGAGGTGTTACTGTTTGGAAGGGGGAGTCCCCTTCCATTATAACATCAGGCAGTGATGACTTTTCTTGGGTACTCTCCTATGTTTAGCAGGCACTAGGACCTGGTTGTGGCTCACTGCTTGCTTGTGTTACTAAGAATCTGTCTAAAGATACTTATTTTCCCCTACATTTTAACACTTGTCTGTAGTGAGACATCACATTGTCATTCAAAATATCAATGCAACAGCCTGCTACAACTTTATCTGGGTGAGTTTTTTTCAACAAAACTTTGCAGTTCTTCCCATACTTCACACATTTTCTTAATGAGGAAAGGATAGCCTCAACTGCCTCTACTCAACTATTTTCTTAGGTTGAACCTTACCACTGGCTTTCTTGGGACCCATGGCGTGATATATATAATAATTATTTTTATGTTCAAAAACCAGAAAGGCAAAAAACATAGAATTCAAGTAGGATCTTCACTAGGGGAGAGACACTGGTCAGCTGAAGCACCCCACACTCTCATTTAACCCATATGTGTATCAACAAAGTCGCAAGTCAAACTAAATGTCATAAGTCAAGTCGAATTTTCTGTCGAAATTGGGGTCGTAACCCAAAAAATTCGTAAGTAGGGGCATTTGTAAGTCGAGGTTCCACTATCTATATATATATCTATATATATATATATATCTATATATATATATATATCTATATATATGTCGTACCTAGTAGCCAGAACGCACTTCTCAGCCTACTATGCTAGGCCCGATTTGCCTAATAAGCCAAGTTTTCATGAATTAATTGTTTTTCGACTACCTAACCTACCTAACCGAAACGCTTTGCGTAATAGTGGCTTTAGGCATTGTATGTACTAGCTCTATCTATAAAGCCAACAAACTTTGTAAAATCTCTTTATGTATGTACCTTACCTAAATAAAATTATTATTATTATTATTATTATTATATTATTATTATTATTATTAACCTAACCTAACTTTTTCGGCTACCTAACCTAACCTATAAAGATAGGTTAGGTTAGGTTAGGTAGGGTTGGTTAGGTTCGGTCATATATCTACGTTAATTTTAACGCCAATAAAAAAAAATTGACCTCATACATAATGAAATGGATAGCTTTATCATTTCATAAGAAAAAAGTTAGAGAAAATATATTAATTCAGGAAAACTTGGCTTATTAGGCAAACCGGGCCTTGCATAGTAGGCTGAGAAGTGCGTTCTGGCTACTAGGTACGACATTATATATATATATATATAAATATATATATAAATATATATAAATATATATAAATATATATAAATATATATAAATATATATATATATAAATATATATATATATAAATATATATATATATAAATATATATATATATATATATATATATATATATATATATATATATATATATATATATATATATATATATATATATGTCGTACCTAGTAGCCAGAACGCACTTCTCAGCCTACTATTCAAAGCCCGATTTGCCTAATAAGCCAAGTTTTCATGAATTAATTGTTTTTCGACTACGTAACCTACCTAACCTAACCTAACCTAACTTTTTCGGCTACCTAACCTAACCTAACCTATAAAGATAGGTTAGGTTAGGTTAGGTAGGGTTGGTTAGGTTTGGTCACATATCTACGTTAATTTTAATTCCAATAAAAAAAAATTGTCCTCATACATAATGAAATGGGTAGCTTTATCATTTCATAAGAAAGAAATTAGAGAAAATATATTAATTCATGAAAAATTGGCTTATTAGGCAAATCGGGCCTTGCATAGTAGGCTGAGAAGTGTGTTCTGGCTACTAGGTACGACATATATATATATATATATATATATATATATATATATATATATATATATATATATATATATATATATATATATATATATATATATATATATATATCTTTTTTTTAAGGCAAAATAAATGATGGAAATATAGTGAGCTTAATTGCAGAAGGAGTAAAGCATTTTTTCATATTTTTGATCCATATTCCAGCCCTTTGCATAGCATTCAACAAACACTCACACACACATAGCATAAGAGCCAGTGCAGGTAAAGCAATAGCAAGAGAGCTGTGGGAAGCACCGTTTACCACTGTCTCTGCTGGCTGTTCCTTGCTCACCCAGAGCCCTCTTGGAATCCAATTCTTCCTGGAATCATCCTCCTGTCAAGCGTTAAGGTCAGTATAATTAGGTCTGTTCTAGTGGTGGGAACAAGACCAAAGTGTGGTAGGGTGTCCTGGTGGTGGGTTTGTGAATGTGTGTGTGTGTGTGTGCACTTGTGTGTGTATGTACAATGAGTATGTTAATTAAAAATACAAATTACAAAAACCCCTTAAACAGAATCAATTCCACATGTACTACTAATGTTATTGAAGATAATTGTATCCACATTACAGAGGCACATTATACTCTACAGGTTAAATAAGAGTGGAGGACAGAATTACACAGAAAATAATCAACCTGTTCATGCTGTCATAGGCTGATAGCGGTGTAGTACCTGAGCAATGTATGGTCCCCTCCAGCAAATGACGACGTCTCTGGCTTGTGTTGACGATGATCGTGAAGAGTTATTAGATGAAGATATTAGCATTTCTTTGTCTTTTACTAATCCAACACCCGACGGTCGTACATTGACCGATCGACTGGTTAAGATATTCAGCTCGGGAGACGACACTGGTGAATACAGCTCCTTAAAGACGTTGGACGTTTTTCTTAGAGGAGACTTCTTGGCCACTGCCGAGTCCTCGATGGGCTCTGCTGATGGCACGTGGATAACTTTAGGACTCGAACCACTTGACTGATTTATTTCAAAGTTTTTCTTGAGTTCCTTTACTGGCTGAATTCTGAGAGGATCCTGCTGTGAATGATGCTCCATGTCATTGTCGCTTGTGTCTCCCTGCACTTCCTGGCTGCTACTTAAATCCCCGCCAATAAATGATTTTCTTGTACCTCTTCGCACGGTGGACCTTCGAGATGCGACTCCCTCAATAGAACGCTTCTTCTTCACAGTCCCCCTAGACGACTTCTTGCGAGAGATGGGCGTCTTGGTTGTGAGTCTTCCACCCTTGTTCTCGCCGCTGACAGAGCACAATAACTCAAATTTTTCTTTAGTAGCTGCAACCGACCAGGTAATTCTCGGTATCTTCTCAGAACCATCTTTCTCAGGTAGTGAGGTTTCGCTACTGCTCAAGTTCCCCTCATATTTAGACTCCTGGGTATTGATTAGATGTTTGTAGCTTGCGCCACTGTTGCTATCAGACAAGTGCTTGTTACTTGTGTTCTCGATGATTTCAATGGGCCTTGACTGGTTAAAGTGGAAGTCGGAAAATAATAACTTGGAGGATCTGCTTGGGAGAGAAGCCCTCCCTTCAAACTGGTTTGTCGGCTCAATTACTTTCGTTTGGCTTCCTGATTGACAGGTCAAGATTCTATCCTGAGTAATTTGATTTTTGTGATACCACTGATCTGAGGAATTAGTCTGGGAGAGAGTCTCACTTCCATACCTCTGCATTTCAGTGACTTTTGTGTCCATTCGAGCCTTCACAGAAGACTCTTGCAAAGAAGATTCACTTGCACTAATGATGCGACTAGACCGATTGAGCTGTCCTGCAGGACGGCGTTTGTTTGATGGAAATCCTGGAAGGTCATTTACTATAAGGAAGTTGTCAACGGTATCTGTGCTACTGTTCTGGTAGCTGATGTCGGTATGGGCAGACAGTCGACGCAGAGGTGGGTGATGATTCTTGATTGTAACAATTTTCTTGTTAGTTTCTTTTTCCATCTGCCATGTGTGCATTTTCACACTCTGCTCCTTACAACTGTCTCCCTGGGAAAACTGCTGAATTTTCTTTTGAATTTCAGAAAGTTTTTTTGCATTTTTTCTATGTTCATTCAAAGTTTCGCTGAAATCATTAACATTACTCTGTGTTTGATTCCATCCGTCGCTGACCTTGTCCAGTTGTCGCTGAGAAAAGGACGTTTGTAAGCCATCGACATCATCAATATCTTCCTCGGCTCTCGTGTTAGGTGTGTTGTCGAGGTCACCAAGACACACATCAGCACTACTGCCTAGGGCTTCTTCTTGCCTCTTGGTGGCAGAAATTTTATTTCCTAAATCACCATTGGGTAATTCTTCCTTTTCTCTATGTTCTTTCATTGAATCTCTCAGTTCCTGTTCATCTTTATTTTCAGTATATTGTCTCTTTTCATCTTCTTGTTTATTATCTTCATTTCCTTCATTTTGTTCCTTTCCTTCCACTTGTTCTTTTTCTTGTTCTCTTTGCTCATCATCCTTCTTCTCTTGGCCCTGCACACGAGTGGATGGGTAGAGGGTAAGATCGGCTTGCTGATTCTCTGGGGTCACCTTCAGTATTTCGTCAGATAACTTGTGGATCCACATCATCATTTCCTCTTTCGACGCAAGCTGAAGACAACAGAAAGTAAACAAAAATTATAGTGCAATAAACGGAGACCTGGCAAAATGAAGCTGGAACAGATGAAGACAGAAGTTTCAGACCACCCACTGAAGCACTCACAGATAGTAAGTACACAGTGTTGCAGATCTGAACACACTTTGCAAAAATACTTGCAGACAATAATGGGAAATAATAATCACAATTAGTTTTGTCGAGGACAGGATATCTTATGTATACTGTATATATACTTAAGGTCACCCTAAGGTGTTCCCCTAAGATTGAACCACACACACTCTCCAGGCTGCAAATTCAGAACAGCACCCTAACTTCCAGGAACCTAATTACTGCTAAGTGAACGGAGGTATAAAGGTAGGTTAAGTCTGATCAAATAATTATGTTAGGTTTGACTCAAATAACATAAAATTGCAATCATATATAATACAATGAAAACTTTAGCATTTCATATGGAAAAAATTGGAAAAATTGTAAATTCATTATAAATAAAGTGAAATACTGTATTTAATTTATCCACATTTTTTTATGAAATTATAGTTTTTTCATTGTATTTGAGTACCACCTCTTGTGCAATTGTTGGGACCCATAGCCCAAAAAAAAGAGAATAAAAAGTACTCAGAGAAGACCTTGTGGATTTTCACTGAACACTTTAGTATTTTCTTCTACCACCCCTACCTTTTTTTATTATTTTATATGTGATTTATATTATTTATTAATTTTATTACATTGTGTTACGTTTTACATTGTGTTACGGTTTTACATTGTGTTACGGTTTACAAAACACACACACATAGCAATCACTGTTCATAGACCTCATTCAACTCTTCTGAGGTGGGGTTTGTGTCCCAAGATACAGCAAGCATTTCCTCTCTAGATCGTGACATTGAGGTGCTGGAACAAGAAACTGTCCGCTCTTGAGTCTATAGTTTGTCTAATAATGTATTATACGATGGCCTGACAGCTGAGTGGACAGCGCTTTGGATTCGTAGTCCTGAGGTTCCAGGTTCGATTCCCGGTGGAGGCAGAAAAAAAATGGGCAGTTTCTTTCACCCTGATGCCCCTGTTACCTAACAGTAAATAGGTACCTGGGAGTTTGACAGCTGCTACGGGCTGCTTCTTGCGGGTGTAACAAAAAGGAGGACTGGTCGAGGACCGGGCAGCAGGGATACTAAGCCCGAAAATCATCTCAAGATCTCAAGCTTTCTACTGAGTAGTTCTAGATTAAAGTTAGGAGACTATTAAGAGTTTAGATCTGTATATAACATACATTTAAGCCTCTTAATTTGTCAAGTTTTGCAATATAGATGATAATTATTACAGACAGACAATATTCACCACATACCTCAGACCAATCCACGAAATATGAAATCAATTTAATTCAATTATGAGAAACTTAATATAGATCTCGAATACTTTCAGTGCACCTTGATATAAATGTTAACAGGTTATTCCCATAATTAAAAAGGGTGTACCAAAAGTCCCCACTAAAGTGTCCATTGCCCTGGCCAATCCCTCCATCTGAACACAGGAACCATTTGACACCCTCGCCCTGACAACCACTGCAATTTACTTGGCTACCAACTTGCAATGACATTTATCATGACTACTGTCGTGAAATGGGACACGTATCATGATTAGCGCCATGCAACGGGACACCTAACATGATTACCTTTATAAAACCGGAGGCTTACCTTGAGTACCATCATGCAACGGGAGACTCGGGAGATGGAGAGAACATGGGGGTGTAGACTTCCCAGGATGGGCGTGACTGAGAGGGCTCTGAGGCTGATTCTTGAGGAGGGCGTCGTAGACCCCAGGAGGAATGCCATCACGTGTCCGTCTCGCACCTCAACACGTCGAGGACTCATCTTCCCATTGATGCTCCCTCCGACCTCCACTTGGCCTGAAATGGATGGAGTGACATGAGTAGGGAAAAGAAGTAAGAGATGGAGAATGAAGAAAACTGGAGAATGGGAAAATAATAAAAGTGAGGAAGGAAATAATAAACGTGTATGACGATGAGGAGACAGAAAATATGCATGGAGGAGAAGGCTTAAAGTTAAAGGCTTCAAGGTAATAGGAAAGTTAGGAGATAGTTACGGTTAATGAATTAGGGATTAGTTAGATATATTGAACTAGTTCAGGGACCAAGTTTTGCCGTTAAGAACACAGGTCATGTCTTAGTTCCTCACACACAAGTTGTGTCATTGCAACATCCATGCTAATGTGACAGACACTTTCAGGCAGCCACCTTCCCCCAAACTAAAAATTACTTGGGTTAAAAGTGCCAATGGAACCCCTGCACTCCGCCAAGAACTGGGGGGGGTCTGTGCAATCAATTTCGTTTAGACTTTCCACAGAAAACGGAATTTGCTGATCGTATCATAGGAGGTTGTTACAGCAAAAATTTATACAGCATATCATTACATGGGAAATTAGTTATTAGGACCTTGAAGCTGGACGCTCAAATAGTCTTTACACAATATGTGGGTGAAACATTTTAAATTATTTAACACAGGAAATAAGTGAAACACTTTTCAATAAAATTTTCAATGAATAAATATAAATAAAAAATAAAATAAATATGTTTATTCAGGAAGGGTACATACATACAAGTAATGTTACATTAATGGATCGATATATAGATAGAGCTAGTACATACAATGCCTAAAGCCACTATTACGCAATGCGTTTCGGGCAATAGCTATTCAGCCAAAAATAATCATCGCTAAAGTAGGTCACAATATCATGGATAGTAACATTTCATTCATTTAGAACATTGGAGCCTCGAACTGTAGACCACACAAGCAGCAGCCTGCACATCTATCTACTGAGCCATCAGTACCCACAATAAGGATTCCAGAGACATCTATCAGATGTCCAGTCAGAAAGTTAGGCCTTTTCTGGGGTGCCACTTTGATATGAAGGTGTTAGGTGATCTTTGTCCTAGTCATATAAATTGCTAACCACCATAACATGGATAATAACATTTCCTTATTATGTGTGCTGGTGGCTCAGTAGGAAGAGCTGCGGGCTGCTGCTTATGTGGTCTGCAATTTGAGGTTCCAATGGTCAAAGTGAATATTTTTATGTCTTCCCCTTCCATCTCTCTCACTCTCCCACCCCTTCCTCTACCACTCACTCACTCTCTGTATATGTATATATGTACAGTATGTATGTATGTATGTATGTGTATATATATATATACTGTATATATATATATGTCGTACCTAGTAGCCAGAACGTCGTACTTGTCCTACTATGCAAGGCCCGATTTGCCTAATAAGCCAAGTTTTCCTTGTTTATTTATATTTATATTTAGTGTGTGTGTGTGTGTGTGTGTGTGTGTGTGTGTGTGTGAGTGTGTGTGTGTGTGTGTGTGTGTGTGTGTGTGTGTGTGTGTGTGTGTGTGTGTGTGTGTGTGTGTGTGTGTGTGTGTGTGTGTGTGTGTGTGTGCGTGCGTGCGTGCGTGCGTGCGTGCGTGCGTGCGTGCGTGCGTGCGTGCGTGCGTGTGCTTATTTTGGGGAATCTCGAAGTACTAAAAAAATCTCAGAATGACTCACCAGAGATAACAAGTGGTGCATTAGGATCTACCATTGTTTGTCGCTTGACGGACGAGTTTGTAACTTCTGAAGATTTCCTCTTACTTCTGACGTCTTCCTTCGTCAATGAGGCGTCGTTCTTCTTTGGCAATGAACTGAAAAATATTGAGGTAAAGATTCCCTTCTTTTTTATGGGAGACAGTTTACTAGAGGGGTCCAATGTCTTTGTTTGCGAGGCGACAAACGAATCCGGCATCTTTTTCTTCGAGGAAGAAGGCAATGATGTGCCCTCTGACGATGGTGCCATTTTCTTCGATAGAGTTCCTGATATTGAATCTGTCTTCTTATTATCCAGCTTCCCTGGGCCTATGGTGGTCTCAAGAGCTTTTTTCTTCACTTTAGGACTTGCAGGAATCGTCCATGGCTCTTCCTTTTTTTTCCTACTGCTTTTTAAATCAGGGTTCTTGGTAGTTGAATTTGCACTTACCCCGATCTTCTTGATCATTGCGTCTGTACTCAAGGCTAATGTAGTCTCAGGGGAGCAGGAGGGCTGCAATGTTTCAGTCTCGTTCATGTCAAGGTTAAATTGCACCCTTTTGGTCGCCACAGTGTTAGAGGATGATGTCCCTCTTTTCTTGATAATTGAGTTAACCCTCTTCAGTGTTCGCTCCTCGCCAGAGAACTTGGAAGGAAAATCGACAGAGTCTTCTACAGCGTGACCATTTTCTTTGACTGTCACTTCAGGACCAACTTGAGAAGTATTTTCAATTTCCCCAAGTTCTTCACTTTCTCTATAATGTTCTGTTTGTAGCTCTCTCTGAGAACTATTATTTAGTTCATTGTACAGTTGTTCAAATTTCTCTTCACTGTCGCTGAGTATTTCACTGACAAAATCTCCCATTACAGTTTCCCTGTTTTCTTCTTTTTCTTCACTTTTAGCCTGCAATTTATTCTCAGTTGTAATAGTGTCTTTGTCATTCTCGCTCTGGTGATCATTGAAAGAAGAAAGAGAGTCACTTGAGAGGGAGTCGAGGTAGGAGTTGAGACCATTACTCAGATACAGGTCTTGAGGGCTAGCTTCTGGAGGCACTCCACTTCTTTCAGGGTCCATAGACAAATCTCTCTCCAACTTTACTTTACTGGATAAATACTTGTGGTTCTCATCAAGCAATTCTTCTTTGAGTTCTTTTTCTTCTTGGCTTAATATAACATTATCAGAGAAGTGCCTATTTTCTGGCAAACTATCTGACTTATTACTCTCCTTATCCAATACGTGATTGAAAATTGGTTCACACTCACCCTGAGCAACGTCTTTATCAGGTACACTTTTCTCTTGATTATGATCCTCAACTTCCTCTGAACTCTTATGGTTGGTATATGATGAAGGTTTAGCTCCAGCTATCTTTCCATCTTCATTAGTGATCACCTCACTGCAAGCATCTTTACGTGCACTATCAACTTCTTGAAGAGACTCACTGGACCTATAAGCTTCCTCCTGTGCGACTTTGGAGATCTCGTCCCCTTCGTCGTCACTACCTAAAGATGACTGATGCTTCTGTTGTCGATCAATTTCATCATCATTCTCTATTTCATCAACATTAGGGAGGAGAATCTGTGACTCTGTTGACTGTATTTGGTCCTCCAGGATCACGCGCGGGGGTTTAGGCAGGGGATTAACCTTCCCATCCGAGCTCTGATTGGATATGATGCTGTGAGTACTCAGTGCTGGAGAGGCCTCTGAGATGCTGCTGCTGCTACTGTATGTGAACAGTTGCTTACCTTCAGTGGTAGCCTCATCGTCGTCATTGCTGCTGGGCAAATCAAGTTCAGAGGAGTAGAGAGGATTGCTTACCACGCCAGTACTCAAGTCGTAAATGGATTCATTGATTTCCTCGAGCTCTTCTTCGTCCTTGTTCTTCTCGCGTTTTATTGTAAGATCTTCGTCATCGTCCTCCTCCTCGGCTTGCTGTCCATCATCAGTGACGATGCCAAGTGATGTGCTGCTGCCATTGTGCTCTTGCATCTCTTTCATAGCTTTTCTCTGCATCTTTATCTCTCTTTGTCTCTCTTCATCCTCCTTCTGCTCCTCGTTTTGCTGCTTCCTCAAGTTCTTCAGAAGCATTATGGCGTCAAGGCCCGTCACAGTTGCCCCAGATGATGACAGAGCCTGGTTATGAAGAGAAAAGTTTTATTAGAATATTCAGTATAAATAATGAACCCCTGTCCATGATGCTAATGCTTCCTGAAGGTCAGGCCTTAGCGCTGGACTAAAGATATAACACAATATGAAGCAAAAATTATTATTTCTTTACTAATACATTGAAAAACTCACAATTTTTACATTGAGTAAATTCAACTAAAACTTAATTGACAATTTTATGAAGAAATTTATATAAGAAGAAACTGTCAGTAATATTTAATTTTTCCAATTGCAATTTATTTATAAAAATCAGCCTTAGCCAGTTGTATTTTTCAGAAGTACATCAAATACAAGATTTAATGTTTACAAAATACACATCCATGGAAACCCAACATCCCTGGGAAACCCAGACAGGTCTTTGGCTGCTTCAGACAAGCCTTAGGCAACTGTCTCACGATAGTACATAATGATTCACCTGGCAGAGCGCCTTCAGCTGACTTAGCAAGACTATGAACTCGAGTTTGATCCTCACAGTAGACGCAATGAAAGTTTCTGATCATATTGAAGGTAGTTTCCAAAGGATTATCATATCCCCACCTGCATGTTGTATTATCCCATCTGGCAAACAAATATATATTAACCAGTCTGGCTCACAAATATCCCCACCTGAATGTTGTATGCATAAAATGCATGCATGTCTGGCTCACAAAAATCTGCCACATGCCACTACCCCACCATATGATTCATATAAGATGGGCTTATAAGAATCATGTCGTATAAGCCCATATGGCACACAATTATGACTGACAGGTGGGCATAGTCAGGTATCTGATTGAGGATGTGACTCAAGACCCATCAAGAGCCTCACTGATAACACTGACAGTGGACAACTTTCCCCGATATGAACCCTCTGTGAACTTAATATGAACCTCCTGTAAAGCTACTGAGAACCTGCTTAGAACCTGTTGAGAATTAGCTTGGAAACATCTGTTTCCCAGCTAATGTTTATCAACATTAGTTGACAAACACCTGAGAACCAGGGGTGAGAATTTGCTGAAACCTACTTGCGAACTGTTGAAAATCTGCTAACAAACCAGTTAGCAGAACATACTAAATACTCTACCACTCATCACCTTCCTTACCCTTCAACACCTCTACCATTCACCAACTTCCCTACCTTTCACTACCCCTCTACTCTTACTCTGAGTGGTAGAGAATGTGGTTAATGGTACGGAAGGCAGTGAAAGCTAGGAGAGAAAGGTAGGAGAGAGAGAGAGAGAGAGATGAATGAAGAACCTCCCGAGTGTAACTGCTTAAACTAATAATAGAATGCAATTACTGTATTTCTCTGACAGAAATTAATAATTAGAAATAAACAATAATTCAGAATTAATAAAAAATGCCATCCATTGGTATTAATAATTAAAAAAAAATTGTAATAACAATTAATTTGTAATTTATAAAAATAATTTATTTAAATAGCCTAATTTTAAGGATATTTTGAGAACATGTACTAAAAGTTCAAGGGGTCTTAATAAAAATTAGCAAACACATAAATGTAAAAGATAACGATACTGTTAATGCATCTGATAAGTGTAGGTGTTGCTCAGTCCTCTTCATATGGTGAGGGGGGGGGGGGGAGGTACTCCAGGTGCAGGAGGGTGTGTCGTCCTTGCTCTGAACACCTGTGTCTCACACCTGTTTGGCACCCTCCAGCATAGGTGTGGTTACGAGAATGAATGGGCAGAAGAGGAGGATGGTGGGGTGTGAGAGAGAGATTAGAAAAAGAGAGAGGCATCATAGGACAAATTATTGAGATAAGTGATTAGAGAAGGGGTGAGAGACAGGTGAGGGAAGGAGAGGAATGAGAGAGAACAATAAATGTATGTAGAGAACAATAAATATTATTCAGAAAACGATAGGAAAAAAGTGGAGATATTCAGAAAAGAGTGGGGGAACGAGAGTGGAGAAAGAAACAGGGTTGGAAAGGGGATAAGCAAAAGTGGATAACTGGAAGGAAAATGTTGTTAGATGTGATACTGAACTTAAAATTGAAATATAAAACCATTCACTTTCCTCTCCCCACACAAAGCCCCCATTTCCCTTTCCCCATTAAACCCCCATTTTCCTCTCCCACAAATACCCCCCCTTCCCTATCCAACACAAACCAAAAACACTCCCTATTACCCTCTCCCACACAAACCACCTTTCCCCACACCCACCCATCACCCTCCCCTACACCCAGCCATCATCTTCCTCCATACCCCATCCACCAATCATGCTCCCCCACTCCCACCCATCAACCTCCCCCACACCCACCCATCACCCTCCACCACATCCACCAATCACCCTGCCCACACCCAGTTATTACCTTCCTCCATACCCCACCCATCACCATCCCCCACACCCAGCAATCACTCTCCCCCATACTTGCCCATCACCCAGCCCACACCAACCCCTCACCCTCCTCCACACCCACCAATCACCCTCACACCCACCCACCATTCTCCCCAACACCAGACATCACCTTACACCATAGCCTACCCACCACTACCTTGCATCATAGCCTATAGCCTAGCCGGGGAACTGACAGGGTGAACAAAGACAAACTCTTCAGCACAGGTGGAACACGAACAAGGGGACACAGGTGGAAACTTAGTACCCAAATGAGCCACAGAGACGTTAGAATTTTTTCAGTGTCAGAGTAGTTAATAAATGGAATGCACTAGGAAGTGATGTAGTGGAGGCTGACTCCATACACAGTTTCAATTATAGGTATGCTAGAGCCCAGTAGGTTCAGGAATCTGTACACCAGTTGATTGACGGTTGAGAGACGGGACCAAAGAGAAAGCTCAACCCTCGCAAGCACAACTAGGCGAGTACCACCCTCCCCCCCACACCCACACATCACCCTGCCCCCACAACACCACCTACACATCACCCTTGCCCTCACCCACCCATCACCCTCCCCCATACCCACCCATAATCCTGCCCCAATACCCACCCACCAACCACCCATACACCCACCCTCCCCAACATCCACTCATCACATTCAGCAATCACCCTCCCCCCCCCCACATCCACCCATCACCCTCCCCCACACCCACCCATAACCCTCCCCCACTCACCCATCACTCTCCCCAATCACACAGGACAACATGACAACAGAGCTACTCACCACCATCAGCTAAGAGGTGGTGGTAAAGACTCACCTCTATCATCCTGGCCTGTTCGTAGGTAGTGTTGAAGGAAAAGGTGAGCTTGTAGGCAGGCTGGCGCGAGATGACTAGAATGTGTCGCCCGTCGTCTCTCGTCGAGTCGCTGCCCCGCCCGACGTGCACGTCGGCGCCTCCAACCGCCCACCCCCCCACACTGCCACCATCTCCCTGTCAAATTATGTCAAAGTCAACTCAACTTCCTCAGCCGTTTGTACTGCCAGGAGACTGTATACTATACAAATTTACGTCGTAACTCGAAATTATCGTAAGTTGGGGCAATCGTAAGTCGAGGTGCCACTGTATATATACATATATATACAGTATATATATAATTTAAATATCATTTTTAAAATATTAGTTAACAAGAACAAAATTATTTTCTTTCTAATTTTTTTTTATGAGGTGGGAAGACATTCTGAGGGTAGGGCCCCAATTTTCAGCTTATTAGAATTTATTGCTTATTTTTTCCTGAACTTTCCATCATTTTCTCTATAAATTCAAAGCATTTTTTAAACGCTGTGCATATTAGTGGCTTTAGGCATTGTATGTACTAGCTCTATCTAGAAATCCAACATTCTGTTTTTAACTCATCTTGTATGTATGAACTTTTACCTTAATAAATATTTTATTTGATTTGAATTCTGTCAAAATGCAACACTGTGGAGGGGATTAATAATAAAATTACTTTTCCTCACTTTAGTTTTGTAAGCATAGAGTGTAGATCCATCGAGGACAAGGACTCTCTTGGCCCAGGTGCCAAGGCGCTTCCTCTGCTCGACCTCTACTGACACCTTCGCTCGCACTGCCACCACGCTGTACGTCTCTAAACTGCCACCACCACCAAACACAAAGAAAGCGAGTTATGTTCAACTACTGTACATACAAAACTTGCATTTGTGAAAGTTTAAAACATTGCACATCATTATACTGTGTGTATAAAAAAAAAAAAAACTTTTTGTGCAATGACATTTTCGAATAAAGTTAGATAAATATACACACATACCAAAAGAATAGGGGTGGTAGGAGAAGAAAATATCAAAGTGTTCAGTGAGGATCCACAAGGTCTTCTCTGAGTACTCTTTATTTTCTTCTCCGAGGCTATGGGTCCCTGATCACGTGCACCAGAGGTGGTACCCCTATATAAAAAAATAAAATTATTATATATATATATATATATATATATATATATATATATATATATATATATATATATATATATATATATATATATATATATATATATATATATGACAATGTCAGACCACGGAGGAAAAATGAAACAGGAAATTTCCTTAAGTACTTTCGTATATACAGAGCACCACTTGGTTTCCGAACTTTAGTTATCCGAAACTTCCAGTTTCCCGATTGGGGTTGGGGAGTCATGCTACCCGAACAAAGTTCGGGTAGGAAGGGGTCCGCCAAGCGTCACGCCGGTTTGTTGTGGTGGGTGGGAGATGGTCCAGTTTGCCCGCTGTGACTTCACAGATTCACGGCCTATTATTCCTATTATTTTGAATTGCCATAAGGCTGGAATGTTCATTCTGTGCTTTTGTTTTACATATCTGCACAATCAAGAAACATCTGTGCACCATGTTGGCTCCAAATGCACGCATTGCATCAGTGATGGCTGACTGGTGGGTGGATGGACGATGGAGTTTAGGTGGGAGGCAGTATGAATGAGGGGGGGGGGTAGAATCAGTGAGAGAGGGGGAGAGAGAGATGCTAGGAGGGAGGGGGAGGTAGGGAGAGATGTTAGGAGGTAGGGAGAGATGCTAAGAGGGAGGGGGAGGTAGGGAGAGATGCTAGGAAGTAGGCAGGAAGGGATGGAAGTAGTGAGAATTAGGGAGGGAAAGGCAGGCTGGCAGGCACAGGCAGGCAGGCACAGGCAGGCAGGCAGGCGCAGCAGGGAGTGAGTGGTAGTCACGCGGTTGAACCGCGTGACCTTGAGAGATGGGATGTAGGGGGGCGGGTGGTTTGTTGGTGGTGGGGGCGAGACCGGCTCATTCCCGAAGATAAGCCTAACACACACTACCCGTTAGCATGATGGCAGGGAGGGAGGCAGGCTGGCTGGAAAGGAAGCAGGCTGGCAGGCTGGGAAGGAGGCAGGCAGGCAGGCAGGCTGGGAAGGAGGCAGGCAGGCAGGCAGGCAGGCTTGCAGGCTGGGAAGGAGGCAGGCAGGCAGGCAGGCTTGCAGGCTGGGAAGGAGGCAGGCAGGCTTGCAGGCTGGGAAGGAGGCAGGCAGGCAGGCAGGCAGGCAGGCTTGCAGGCTGGGAAGGAGGCAGGCAGGCAGGCAGGCTTGCAGGCTGGGAAGGAGGCAGGCAGGCAGGCAGGCTTGCAGGCTGGGAAGGAGGCAGGCAGGCAGGCAGGCTTGCAGGCTGGGAAGGAGGCAGGCAGGCAGGCTTGCAGGCTGGGAAGGAGGCAGGCAGGCAGGCAGGCAGGCAGGCTTGCAGGCTGGGAAGGAGGCAGGCAGGCAGGCAGGCTTGCAGGCTGGGAAGGAGGCAGGCAGGCAGGCAGGCTTGCAGGCTGGGAAGGAGGCAGGCAGGCAGGCAGGCTTGCAGGCTGGGAAGGAGGCAGGCAGGCAGGCTTGCAGGCTGGGAAGGAGGCAGGCAGGCTTGCAGGCTGGGAAGGAGGCAGGCAGGCAGGCAGGCTTGCAGGCTGGGAAGGAGGCAGGCAGACAGGCAGGCTTGCAGGCTGGGAAGGAGGCAGGCAGGCAGGCAGGCTTGCAGGCTGGGAAGGAGGCAGGCAGGCAGGCAGGCTGGGAAGGAGGCAGGCAGGCAGGCAGGCAGGCAGGCAGGCTTGCAGGCTGGGAAGGAGGCAGGCAGGCTTGCAGGCTGGGAAGGAGGCAGGCAGGCAGGCAGGCTTGCAGGCTGGGAAGGAGGCAGGCAGGCAGGCAGGCTTGCAGGCTGGGAAGGAGGCAGGCAGGCAGGAAGCGATATATGGGTGTTGAAGTGAACCATGAACCACGTGACCTTTGAGTGTGTGTGTGTGTGTATGGGTTTGGGGTGGGGGGAGAGGGGGAGGTGTATCGGTGGTGGGGGAGGGACCGGCTGACTCTGTAAGCCTAACCACACTCCACAGACCTGTGACCCAGATTTGTTTCTTAAATGTACAGTACATCATCGTATATTTTAGGCAGGATGTGCCTGCAGGCTGGCAGGAAACATCCAGAGGATGTTTGCCAGACGTCTTAATAATCAGTTAGGAACAATTAAGGACTTTTATAAAGCGGATCAGGACTTCACTTATTGGTGAGTACAAACAAAACACAGTCGCATTTACGCTATGAACCTGTCGATTTTTTCCCCTAGAGTTTTTTCGTAAATTTTTTCGAAAAAATTTCTTTTTACATTTCTAGTTTATTTTTTCCCCTCTATTTCTCGTATACGAACTTACATGTTAACCGACGGGTCTCGTCCCCAAGGGGTTCGGAAACCAAGTGGTGCTCTGTAAATACATCTTCAGATACATCTTCATCTTCTTTTCGTGATATACACACACACATATATATATATATATATATGTCGTACCTAGTAGCCAGAATGCACTTCTCAGCCTACTACGCAACGCCCGATTTGCCTAATAAGCCAAGTTTTCATGAACTAATGTTTTTTCGACTACCTAACCTACCTAACCTAACCTAACCTAACTTTTTCTGCTACCTAACCTAACCTAACCTATAAAGATAGGTTAGGTTAGGTTAGGTAGGGTTGGTTAGTTTCGGTCATATATCTACGTTAATTATAACTCCAATAAAAAAAATTGACCTCATACATAATGAAATGGGTAGCTTTATCATTTCACAAGAAAAAAATAGAGAAAATATATTATTTCAGGAAAACTTGGCTTATTAGGCAAATCAGGCCTTGCATAGTAGGCTGAGAAGTGCATTCTGGCTACTAGGTACGACATATATATATATATATATATATATATATATATATATATATATATATATATATATATATTATATATATATATATATATATATATATATATATATATATATATATATATATATATATATATATATGTCGTACCTAGTAGCCAGAATGCACTTCTCAGCCTACTATGCAAGGCCTGATTTGCCTAATAAGCCAAGTTTTCCTGAAATAATATATTTTCTCTATTTTTTTCTTGTGAAATGATAAAGCTACCCATTTCATTATGTATGAGGTCAATTTTTTTTATTGGAGTTATAATTAACGTAGATATATGACCGAAACTAACCAACCCTACCTAACCTAACCTAACCTATCTTTATAGGTTAGGTTAGGTTAGGTAGCAGAAAAAGTTAGGTTAGGTTAGGTTAGGTAGGTTAGGTAGTCGAAAAAACATTAGTTCATGAAAACTTGGCTTATTAGGCAAATCGGGCGTTGCATAGTAGGCTGAGAAGTGCATTCTGGCTACTAGGTACGACATATATATATATATATATATATGTGTGTGTGTATATCACGAAAAGAAGATGAAGATGTATCTGAAGATGTATTTATATACGAAAGTACTTAAGGAAATTTCCTGTTTCATTTTTCCTCCGTGGTCTGACATTGTCATATATATATATATATATATATATATATATATATATATATATATATATATATATATATATATATATATATATATATATATATATTATATATATATATATGTATGTTGCTGAATATGACCAAAAGGGGTAAGATTAATGATTCTAAAACGAATCTTCTCAATATTTCTTATGTTTTTCTTCACTGTGAAGGGAAGTTGAAAAATTAACTCCCCCATGTTAATCCATAAATATAGCGTGAAATTTTCACACTATATTTATGGACTGATGCCTAGGGAAGTTTTTCACAAGGCACTCCTTACATTTTCAAAGACTAATTTTCCATACTCTGCCAATGCTTATATTCGCTTTGGGTGAGATGATACAGGACATGATCATAGATACAAATCAGAAGATACAATTTACTACAAAAACAAATAAGGAAACCTACTTATGAAGAACTCTCCAGACACCAAACAGAACGCCTTAAGAGAGGCCAACGTCATCTACGCCTTCACATGCCCGCTTGGGGACTGTCGGCCCCAAAGATCTTAGTACATAGGCAAGACAACAACGTCTCTTTCTAGGCAATTAACAATGCTCAAGCAACAGGGCTCCATCAAGGAGCATATAATCTCCTCACATAACCAGACCATCACCAGAGAAACCTTAACAAACAACACGGAAATTATCGACAGGTACAATGGCAACAGGAGACTCGACATCAGCGAGGCCCTACACATCAAAAATTCAAAACCAGCAATCAACAGCCAATTAATACATAATTACATTCTACCCACTTCAAGACCTCGAACCAACACAGAAGCTTGAAGATAGAACACACAATGAGCTATAATACCCAATGTGCCACTGATCCACTTGTTCATCTCAATCATGTCCTGTATCATCTCACCCCAAGTGAATATAAGCATTGGCAGAGCAAACATTGTAAGGCTTTAAGGTTTAAATTCACTCTGCACATTTGAGTTATGGGAAAGCTGTACGTGTAGGCACATGCAAGTCAACTAAGCTTAGCTGTAATTTGTACTTAGTAACAAATAGGTGTTCCTACTTGTAACTATTTAAATAGTTACTTTATGGTACTTACTTTGTTACTTACTTTATGTACTTTGTTGTTTCCTTTATGCTACTTCTTTATGGTACATACATTGTTCCTTGTTACTTACTATTGTGTTTTTTATGTAAGTTACTTAGTTATACAGTATATATTAGTTATCATATCTGTTATGAAACTATTTTACTTTGGTTTACTTGTAACTTTATTGTAAGTTTTCTGCAAGTTAGTCTATATTATATTACCATATTTGTATATGTACTTTATATTATGAATTTTTACTATTAAAAGTCCCCATACATGTCGTGTTTCCTTTAAGCTCAGAAAATGTATGTATGATATATATACATGTAATGAATGCTTTTTTTAATGAGAAAATGCATGATCTTATTTTTGTAAACAAATGTCATTCAATCGCTGAAATATACAACAGGTAAGACGTATATTTTAAGTAACACATATCAATAAATATATATATATATAAACCAAAATAGCGTTAAGACATCTCAAGTGAACATTAAGTAAGATAACTGCAAACTTCGTCTCGTGACTTACGTTGTGAGCTTCTTTGTCTTCATCTTCGTCGTTCAGAGATATTTGCTTCCGGTGAGAACAACACTTGCTTGTTACATGGGAGCGACAGTGATGGCCTTTGTTAGCGCTGATCGGGGTCTTCGTTAGCGCTGATTGGGGCCTTCGTTAGCGCTGATCGGGGCTTTCGTTATCGCTGATTGGGCATTTGTTGCGCTGATCGGGCCTTTGTTAGCGATGATCGGGCCTTTGTTGGAGTTAATCGGGCCTTTGTTAGCACTGATCGGGCCTTCGTTAGTGCTGATCGGGCCTTCGTTAGTGCTGATCGGGCCTTCGTTAGCACTGATCGGGATCTACATCTGGTTGTTGGAGTGCCAATTCTCTATACAAGTCAGTGTCTCCTTTACTAGACTTATTTCCATGTCCTCTTTTCAGAGTTTGGCCCTAGCAAAGTTAACTGGGTACACCGCCCTCTCACTTTCACCTCACTTTCCATCATATTCTCCCCGGTCACTCCCCTCTTGAACAAATAAGCAACTGGGGAGTACTAATTTTTAAACTCAGTACGAAAGTCCTGTCCCTTTCTCTTCCTACAAGAAGAAAATTCCAGCTCATTTCACTTTCTTGGGATTACTCGTGATTCCACACTTTGAATTATTAAATATTCCTACAGTTGTAAGTGTAATCAAAGATTACATCGTTACAGTTCAAAACACTATCCTCTGAAAATTTTTCTTAGATGTTTAGCCTGTTAAGAGTCGGGAGCGTCTGAGACAGGCACTCAACTTGTACTTGTTTTGTGTTGAAAGACATAAGTACAGGCAAGGGGATATTCGAGAAAATTCATACTGCGAGAACAGTGTGAATTAATTATCTCATACATTAAATTAAACGATTGCAAAAATATTTAGACATTTACATTTGTAAATATATATACGTGTGAAGATATATACTCGAGAAAATAGCATTTCCATGCTTCTACCACATTTTAACATGCTTCCAACACAATCCTATGAAACTTCCAACACACTCCTAACAAGCTTTAAACACTTAACAAGCTTCCAATACACTCCAAGCAACCTTCTAACACTCTCTTACCAAGCTTTTAACACACTGCTAGCAAGCCTCAAACTCACTCCTATCAAACTAGCAAGATACTAATAGCAAGCCATATCATGGAAGTTATATGACTGTAAAACTTTCAAAACTCAATTTTCAATTCCGTTACGCTCACGCACAACACTGAGATTTAAAAACGTCGAAAGGCTTCGGTTAGAAGTAGAAAAAGAAGATTTTATATTGAACATAATACATATGTTCTTTTTTATCCAAACGATTTTGAGAAATTTTAGGAGGGGAGAGTTTGGCACAGTGTCACACACCACCAAGATATTTTTCTACGCGTAACCCAACCTGTACATGTTGGGCATGTACCCAATTGCAATTACTCGTTAAAATTAGAATCAATGTAATAAAGCAGGGAAAGGATGATAAGGTACATGGCAGGTCACGCCCCAGTAAGCACTTCTCAGGGGATGTAAACACAATCACTTACGTCTTGCCAACCCTTACTTTGAAGTCTAATAAATAGAGAGATTTAGGGGTTTTTCTAGACAGAAAACTATCACCTGAGGATCACATTAAGAACATTGTGCGAGGGGCCTATGCTACACTTTCTAACTTCAGAATTGCTTTTAAATATAGGGATGGCAAAATATTAAAGAAATTGTTCACGACTTTTGTTAGACCAAAGCTGGAATATGCAGCGGTTGTGTGGTGCCCATATCTTAAGAAGCACATCAACAAACTGGAAAAGGTGCAAAAACATACACTAAGTGGCTCCCAGAACTGAAGGATAAGAGCTATGAGGAGAGGTTAGAGGCATTAAATATGCCAAAACTAGAAGACAGAAGAAAAAGAGGTGATATGATCACTACGTACTAAAATAGTAACAGGAATTGATAAAATTGATAGGGAAGATTTTCTGAGACCTGGAACTTCAAGAACAAGAGGTAATTGATTTAAACTAACTAAACACAGATGCCGAAGAAATATAACAACATTCACTTTCGCAAACAGAGTGGTAGATGGTTGGAGCAAGTTAGGTGAGAAGGTGGTGGAGGCCAAGACCGTCAGTAGTTTCAAAGCGTTATATGACAGAGTGCTGGGAAGACGGGACACCACGAGCATAGCTCTCATCCTGTAACTACACTTAGGTAATTACACACACACAATGTTATGTACTCATTGTCAGGTTTCAGTTTTCCATTAGTAGCCTAGAGTAACCACGCAAGCAAGACGTCAGTCATAACTTAAATGCAGCAGCCCAGCGGAGCACCTTGACACACGGGTGGCGGGGATGTGACAAGAGGTTATGACAGGCACAAGTGTTGCAGGTTTTGGTGGGTGTGGCAGTTGGTTGTGTGCTACTTCACTACACCAGATGGTGAGGGAGGCTGTGAGAGATGTCTACACCAGATGGTAAGGGAGGCTGTGTGAGATGTCTACACCAGATGGTAAGGGAGGCTGTGAGAGATGTCTACACCAGATGGTAAGGAAGGCTGTGTGAGAGATGTCTACACCAGATGGTAAGGAAGGCTGTGTGAGAGATGTCTACACCAGATGGTAAGGGAGGCTGTGAGAGATGTCTACACCAGATGGTAAGGAAGGCTGTGTGAGAGATGTCTACACCAGATGGTAAGGAAGGCTGTGTGAGAGATGTCTACACCAGATGGTAAGGAAGGCTGTGTGAGAGATGTCTACACCAGATGGTAAGGGAGGCTGTGAGAGATGTCTACACCAGATGGTAAGGAAGGCTGTGTGAGAGATGTCTACACCAGATGGTAAGGAAGGCTGTGTGAGAGATGTCTACACCAGATGGTAAGGGAGGCTGTGAGAGATGTCTACACCAGATGGTAAGGAAGGCTGTGTGAGAGATGTCTACACCAGATGGTAAGGGAGGCTGTGAGAGATGTCTACACCAGATGGTAAGGGAGGCTGTGAGAGATGTCTACACCAGATGGGGAGGGAGGCTGTGAGAGATGTCTACACCAGATGGTAAGGAAGGCTGTGTGAGAGATGTCTACACCAGATGGTAAGGAAGGCTGTGTGAGAGATGTCTACACCAGATGGTAAGGGAGGCTGTGAGAGATGTCTACACCAGATGGTAAGGGAGGCTGTGAGAGATGTCTACACCAGATGGGGAGGGAGGCTGTGAGAGATGTCTAGACCAGATAGGAAGGAAGGCTGTAAGAGAGATGCCTACCTACACTAGATATTGAGGAAGGCTGTAAGAGAGAGATAAACTTTATGCCAGATGGGGAGGGAGGCTCCAAGACGTCCTATAAATTGAAGTCACAATCCACTTTCTATAGACCAAAGTAATATTTTATATATATATATATATATATATATATATATATATATATATATATATATATATATATATATATAAATAGATCAGAAGTAGAGAGTCATTGAAGGATTTTTTTTATATATTTACTTAAAACCTGTAGCAACAGAAAACGAAACAATAACATGAACTATAAGTTTTGTGGACACGGCTGATGAGGGCGGCCCCGGAGCGTCGCACTGGCTACTCTACTAATGACTGTAAGAGGCGTTATCGAGGTAGATATTGATTTAGGACCCGACCACCCTCTTCGTGAGGCTCTGGGGCTGTCACAACAACTCCCAACATCAACACTTGCATCATAGAAGAAATTATTGAAGTCCAATCACTATTGCCAGTCTATGTGATATAGTGGTAAGACACTCGCCTGGCGTTCCGCAAGCGCTTTGTCATGGGTTCGTATCCTGGCCAGGGAGGATTTACTGGGCGCAAATCCTTAATGGTAATAAGAGAAGGGCACTATCAAGAGAAAGCGCCAAGCCATTACGACTATACAACACCAGGGAGGGATCAGGATAAGGGGTTTGGGATGGGACGGGGGAAGGGGGGGGGATATGCCCAACCACTTGGACAGTCGGGAATTGAACGCCGAACTGCATGAAGCAAGACCGTCGCTCTACCGTCCAGCCCAAGGGGCAATAAGAGAAAGTAACACATCTTTCCCGAGGATGGTACAAATTGACTATAGATTTTTTTTTTTTGGAGATATATACAAAGAGTTGTTACATTCTTGTACAGCGACTAGTACGCGTAGCGTTTCGGGCAGGTCCTTAAGCCTATGGTCCCTGGAATACGATCCCCGCCGCGAAGAATCGTTGTTACATCCAAGTACACATTTTACTATTGAGTTAAACAGAGGCTACAGTTAATTACACCAGTTTTCTTATTTTGCCAAAATACAAGAGAATCATTTAAAATTTCGTTACACATCTTTCGATTGTATTTAGGGTACCACTGTTTACCCTACTTCTCAACTTTCCACATAAATGACGAATAAGCTACTGGTAGCCTATTATGACGATATACCCAGCAGTAAAAGTAGGTAGGCTACTGGTAGTCTATTATGACGATATACCCAGCAGTAAAAGTAGGTAGGCTACTGGTAGTCTATTATGACGATATACCCAGCAGTAAAAGTAGGTAGGCTACTGGTAGTCTATTATGACGATATACCCAGCAGTAAAAGTAGGTAGGCTACTGGTAGCCTATTATGACGATATACCCAGCAGTAAAAGTAGGTAGGCTACTGGTAGTCTATTATGACGATATACCCAGCAGTAAAAGTAGGTAGGCTACTGGTAGTCTATTATGACGATATACCCAGCAGTAAAAGTAGGTAGGCTACTGGTAGTCTATTATGACGATATACCCAGCAGTAAAAGTAGGTAGGCTACTGGTAGTCTATTATGACGATATACCCAGCAGTAAAAGTAGGTAGGCTACTGGTAGTCTATTATGACGATATACCCAGCAGTAAAAGCAGGTAGGCTACTGGTAGTCTATTATGACGATATGCCCAGCAGTAAAAGTAGGTAGGCTTCTGGTAGTCTATTATGTACCAGCAGTAGAGGTGGGGTAGGCTACTAGCAGTCTATTACGCCACTATATCCGGTAAGGTTAGATTAAGTAATTTTTGGATGTTATGTTATATTACGTTATTAAGTCTTTACAAGCACGAGCCCAAAATGTCTCACTCCGTTATGTTCAGTACAAATATCATAGTAAGTATAGAGACTGACGACTCGTTTCAATCGACTTGAGAATGGTCCAGGACGGACCGAAACGTCGTCGTCGTCCCTTCACCTTCTAGTGTGTGGTCTGGTCAATATAGACTCTCGATGGAATGTACAAAATATTGACTGTTGTATCCCAAAAACAGTTCACGTTCCGTATTGTTTCTACAGTAAAGGGCATCACGTGAACTTTAATAGCGTAACCTAATCTGTCTACAGGTTATAATAAGGTTGACACACGATCGTCACTGCAGGTTACTGTGAGGTTCACACACACACTGGACACTACAGGTTACTGTAAGGTTCACAGACACTGGACACTACAGGTTACTGTGAGGTTCACACACACTGGACACTACAGGTTACTGTAAGGTTCACAGACACTGGTCTCTACATATGGTGTCCTCGTCTGTACACATCTTACTCCACCCGTTATCTTCTCTCGTTATCATTTCATTGTCTTGCTTTCATTTTCTCATTCGTCATTCTTTAATATTTTAATAACTTCTCTTTTTAATATCTTTGGGGATTATTTTATATATTTATGATTTATTTTTACGTTAAACTTTCATTATTTATGTAAAACTGTTTTCCGTTAGTAATTGCAGGTGTTCACTGGGTACTCACTCATACATATTTAATCTTTCATTCACTCATTTACTACATATATTAACTGACTAACTCACCTTCGTGACTCACAACATGAACTCACTCACAAGATCTCTGAATAACACTCCAAATAGGGTTTAATAGGCGAGATCAAATAAGAGGTTCGCTCCACCCTTAGATTTGTTGACCTCAGCACACTACTGATGGCGATAGGCTATCACAGGCCTCTGCTCTTATGGCAGTTAATCTAGAATAAATATGCTCTCTCTCTCTCACACACACACACAATTGAGAGTCAGCCTAGGAATAACTGATTACTGAGATAGTGACAAATGATCGCCGAGGAAGAAGTCCTTAAGAATGAAAATGATAGCTTTTACCCTGTCGTAGCTCAGTCGATTAAAGCAGTGTCTGGGATGCTCCCGGACGCAGGTTCGAATCCTCGTCACGGCCCTTGTGGATTTGTTCAGCTTGAGGCTGTTGATCCCTGAGCGCCTTGTGTTGTGGCTGCCGACTTATAATTTTAATAATTCATTGTATCGAGGGGACAGGCAGCCAGAGAGTATTAATTCATACACGTTTTGGCTTTTATCGAGGTCCCCCCCCCCTAAGGTCGAATTACTGACCCCGCAACAAGCTGATTAACTCCTGAGTACCTACTCACTGTCAGGTGAACAGAGGCATAAGGTGAAAGAAAATGTCCCCAACTATTTCTGCACACCCCCCCCCCCACAGGATTCGAACACGGAATTCTCGATTGTGCGTCGAGAACGAACCCCGACTGCACTACGAGGTTCACAAAGTTAATCCCGTAGTTATGATTGTCCACGAAGTTAGCCCAAATGAGGAACGTGATCAGTAATCAGCCATCTCTCACGGCTCTCTGACTAGTCCTGAATCCGGAAAAAATATGCGCTAAGCCTCGGTTGATCACAGCCTGATCAACCAGGTTGTGACTCATACGTCAGGCTGCGAGCAGTCGCGTCCAACAGCCTGGTTGATCAGTGCAGCAACCAGGAGGCCTGGTCGACGACCGGGCCGCGGGGACGCTAAGCCCCGGAAGCACCTCAAGGTAAGCCACGAGAAGAGCAGCTAATGCATATTTGACGGTCGGAAGGTACTTGACGCACTATAGGGCTGTAGGTCTCTTGGCTGCCTTGCTTGCCAGGCCCTGACCTAGGCTCTTCATGACTAGATTTGAGTTACTCATCGGTATGCCTGTCCCCAGTTAATATATCATGGTGTCTAGTTATCATTACTGACTCTCAGTTCTCTAGTTCTCAGCTGCAAATGTAACCAGCCATCGCCTACCACATGAAGATATTATTGCAGGTTGTGATTAATGGGTCTCATTACATTTGACACATTATATATATATATATATATATATATATATATATATATATATATATATATATATATATATATATATATATATATATATAAACTGCTCAACCCTCGACACAACCCTTTTCCACTTGTAGGCAAAAATGTAACTAGGCTAGTGTTGATAAACGTGTAACTAAGAGACACACAGACATATGTAAGCAACATATAACCAAACATGTAATAAAGTGACATGTAAACATGTAAGTAAGCCACATGTAGACAGACATGCAACTAAGCCACATGTAGACAGACATGCAACTAAGCCACATGTAGACAGACATGCAACTAAGCCACATGTAGACAGACATGCAACTAAGCCACATGTAGACAGACATGCAACTAAGCCACATGTAGACAGACATGCAACTAAGCCACATGTAGACAGACATGCAACTAAGCCACATGTAGACAGACATGCAACTAAGCCACATGTAGACAGACATGCAACTAAGCCACATGTAGACAGACATGCAACTAAGCCACATGTAGACAGCCATGCAACTAAGCCACATGTAGAGGAAGGTGCGTATGAGCGTCACAGGTGTAGGTAACTCAGGCATGTCCCAGGTGGCTGCTGACTGGCAAGTGGTGATGGTTCCTGGTAGCCTAACGAGACCCAACTACTGCCCTTCCTGCACACACACACACACACACACACACACACACACACACACACACACACACACACACACACACACACACACACACATATACACACACACATATACACACAGCGTTCAGGAACCTGTGTAAGGAATCATTCAGAACCTTGTACACCACATATGTAAGACCAATCCTGGAGTATGCGGCCCCAGCATGGAGCCCGTACCTTGTCAAGCACAAGGAAAAAGTCCAAAGGTATGCCACTAGACTAGTCCCAGAACTAAGAGGCATGAGTTACGAGGAAAGGCTGCGGGAAATGCACCTTACGACACTGGAAGACAGAAGAGTAAGGGGAGACATAATCACAACCTACAAAATCCTCAGAGGAATCGACCGGGTAAACAAGGATAAACTATTCAACACTGGTGGGACGCGAACAAGGGGACACAGGTGGAAATTGAGTACCCACATGAGCCACAGAGACGTTAGAAGGAACTTTTTCAGTGTCAGAGTAGTTAACGGATGGAATGCATTAGGCAGTGATGTGGTGGAGGCTGACTCCATACACAATTTTAAATGTAGATATGATAGAGCCCAGTAGGCTCAGGAATCTGTACACCAGTTGATTGACAGTTGAGAGGCGGGACCAAAGAGCCAAAGCTCAACCCCCGCAAGCACAAATAGGTGAGTACACACACACACACACACACACACACACACACACACACACACACACAGCAACAGCAGGCTCCAGGAATATCAAATTGCCTAAGTATTGGGAACCAGGTTGAGGACTATAAGTTGTGTCCTAGGTTACATAAAGGTATTGTAAAGTTTAAAAGTAAATAAGATACAAGAAATAAGTGAAAGCGAGTGAAAATTCTATGTTGGAAAAGTTTATATTCCGTAACCAAAGATCGCCAATAACAAAGATGGCCGTCACCACAGGGAAGGTTCCATTCACCTGGGTTCTGGGAGACTCGAACCGGGGACCCCACGCGTGTGAGGCCGAAGCTCACAGGGTACTCACACTTTCACAGGGAAGGTAAACAAACCAACAGATGATTGTTTCAAAGGATTCTCGCCACAAGATATAATAAAAGGTTTCCTTTGCAGGCTAGAGATTATAGAGGACATACTAAAGAAGTATGAAGAAAAAGTACTTGAATTAGAAGAAAATGGAGCTCTCAGGGATGAGTTTCGCACTTTAAAAGGAAGTATTCTTCAGCAAGGTAAGGCCATTACCGCCTGAACGGACAAGATAAAGACACAGGAAGAACACATCAAGAAACTGGTGAAAGAAAATGAGCTATGGAAAGTGAAGAGCGGTGAATTTGAGGAAATTAACATGAAAAATAGACATATGGTGAACAACTCCAAAGAGAAAGAGACGATCAAGGAAGTGTGATCGGAAGTCAAAACCAGAAATGACCAACAAGAAGCAGAAGTTATGCAAGCAATTAGGAAAGAACTGGTTACCAACAGTGAATCCGTACAAAACACTGCAGATAGAAGTCCATAATAATTTTCGGGTGTTTAGAAAAGGAAATATCATCTAGGGTGGACACAACAGCAGAAGAGATGAAAATCATAGAGGAAACAGTAGGTTTAGGAGAAGGGAGCCGAGCGGACAGCACGCTGGACTTGTGATCCTGTGGTCCTGGGTTCGATCCCAGGCGCCGGCGAAAAACAATGGGCAGAGTTTCTTTCACCCTATGCCCCTGTTACCTAGCAGTAAAATAGGTACCTGGGTGTTAGTCAGCTGTCACGGGCTGCTTCCTGGGGGTGGAGGCCTGGTCGAGGACCGGGCCGCGGGGACACTAAAGCCCCGAAATCATCTCAAGATAACCTCAAGGCTTCAATTCAAAGGAAAATGTCAAGTGATTTTAGGAGGACCTCACCGGGACAAACCTCAGTTTGTCAGAGGCGGCAGCGATGTTAGTTCTCATAATGAGGGAAGATGTACGAGGGTTCTTATAATAAATGACGGCACGAATCCCTGCGTTTTCACAGCAAGGTTTGCAATTCCTGTCAATTATGTTTCGTATCACCTTCTCATCCTTCTTGTATGTTTGAATAAATGTATTTTTATAATACACTACAATGCATAGTGTATTATAAAGTTTCAGAACATTTTTCATCCAAGTCAGATGTCTCCCTGTCACCCTTCCAGTATGCTCCAGTTTCCAGAACAGCCTTTTGTGTGGGGGACTCTTATCAAAAGCTTTTTTTAGGTCCAGATAGACACAGTCAACCCAACCATCTCTTTCCTGTACTGTCTCTGTGGCTCTATAATAAAAACAACCAAGAGATTTGTTACACAGGATCTACCTGTTCGAAAATCATACTGTGTGCGCGTGTGTAATTACCTAAGTGTATTTACAGGATGAGAGCTACGCTCGTGGTGTCCCGTCTTCCCAGCACTCTGTCATATAACGCTTTGAAACTACTGACGGTCTTGGCCTCCACCACCACCTCACCTAACTTGTTCCAACCGTCTACCATTCTGTTTGCGAAAGTGAATTTTCTTATATTTCTTCGGCATCTGTGTTTATTTAGTTTAAATCTATGACCTCTTGTTCTTGAAGTTCCAGGTCTCAGGAAATCTTCCCTATTGATTTTACCAATTCCTGTTACTATTTTGTATGTAGTGATCATATCACCTCTTTTTCTTCTGTCTTCTAGTTTTGGCATATTTAATTAATGCCTCTAACCTCTCCTCGTAGCTCTTGCCCTTCAGTTCTGGGAGCCACTTAGTAGCATGTCTTTGCACCTTTTCCAGTTTGTTGATGTGCTTCTTAAGATATGGGCACCACACAACTGCTGCATATTCTAGCTTTGGCCTAACAAAAGTCGTGAACAATTTCTTTAGTATATCGCCATCCATGTATTTAACAGCAATTCTGAAGTTAGAAAGCGTGGCATAGGCTCCTCTCACAATATTCTTTATGTAGTCCTCAGGTGATAGTTTTCTATCTAGAACCACCCCTAGATCTCTTTCTTTATCAGAAAGATAAGAAAATTTATTCTAGCTCAGTGTGTGTGTGTGTGTGTGTGTGTGTGTGTGTGTGTGTGTGTGTGTGTGTGTGTGTGTGTGTGTGTGTAAATCAAACTGTTCCACAAATAAAGGGATAGTAGAATAACATACTTATACGAATTCTGAGACAAACGACAAGATTTTGTCTGAGGCCACAATCACATCAGAGTACGCGGTACCAGTAATTCTCAAACCCAACTGTGACGAAGCTATTGAATTGCAAATAAACACACTCGTGCCATACATGTTGATGACAACATGACCGGCTCGTGTCGCGTTCGTCCTTGGTCCATACTGTCTCTATTCTTGTGTCATGTTCTCGTGTTATGTGATATATATATCAGTTTTGAACTTGTGCATTTCTGCTTGTTCTAGCGCTATCAATTCTAACACAATAGGTACAAGAAGACCAGTAGGCGGGATGTAAAGATCTGGACCTCAGTCGCCGCAATCATACATAAGTACACTCTCACTGTACTTATGTATCTCAGTCTGGGTGTAGGTGTTTGTGGTATGATCTGCTATCCGCCCCGCCCCCACACACCTCACAGCTCAGCAAACGTAATTAAGAAGAGCCAGATGTGAGCATCCTCTACTGGACGTAGTGATGATCGTCGTACTATAAGCATCCAGGTCATCACCTTACTCACTATATTTCTCTATTCATTTTCTTTACCACACACTGCTCAATAAACTAGTCACTGTTCATTACACCACACACTGTTCACTACACCACACACTGCTCACTACACCACACCCTACTCACTACACCACACACTGTTCACTACACCACACACTGTTCACTACACCACACACTGCTCACTACACCACACACTGTTCACTGCACCACACACTGTTCACTACACCACACCCTACTCACTACACCACACACTGTTCACTGCACCACACACTGTTCACTACACCACACACTGTTCACTACACCACACACTGTTCACTACACCACACACTGTTCACTACACCACACACTGTGCACCACACACTGTTCACTACACCACACACTGTGCACCACACACTGTTCACTACACCACACACTGTTCACTACACCACACTGTTCACTACACCACACACTGTTCACTACACCACACACTGTTCACTACACCACACCCTACTCACTACACCACACACTGTTCACTGCACCACACACTGTTCACTACACCACACACTGTGCACCACACACTGTTCACTACACCACACACTGTTCACTACACCACACACTGTTCACTACACCACACACTGTTCACTACACCACACACTGTTCACCACACACTGTTCACTACACCACACACTGTTCACTACACCACACTGTTCACTACACCACACACTGTTCACTACACCACACACTGTTCACCACACACTGTTCACTACACCACACACTGTTCACTACACCACACACTGTTCACTACACCACACACTGTTCACTACACCACACTGTTCACTACACCACACACTGTTCACTACACCACACACTGTTCACTACACCACACACTGTTCACTACACCACACACTGTTCACTACACCACACACTGTTCACTACACACTGTTCACTACACCACACACTGTTCACTACACCACACACTGTTCACTACACCACACACTGTTCACTACACCACACACTGTTCACTACACCACACACTGTTCACTACACACACTGTTCACTACACCACACACTGTTCACTACACCACACACTGTTCACTACACCACACACTGTTCACTACACCACACACTGTTCACTACACCACACACTGTTCACTACACCACACACTGTTCACTACACCACACACTGTTCACTGCACCACACACTGTTCACTACACCACACACTGTTCACTACACCACACACTGTTCACTACACCACACACTGTTCACTACACCACACACTGTGCACCACACACTGTTCACTACACCACACACTGTTCACTACACACACTGTTCACTACACCACACACTGTTCACTACACCACACACTGTTCACTACACCACACACTGTTCACTACACACACTGTTCACTACACCACACTGTTCACTACACCACACACTGTTCACTACACCACACACTGTTCACTACACCACACACTGTTCACTACACCACACACTGTTCACTACACCACACACTGTGCACCACACACTGTTCACTACACCACACACTGTTCACTACACCACACACTGTGCACCACACACTGTTCACTACACCACACACTGTTCACTACACCACACCCTACTCACTACACCACACACTGTTCACTACACCACACTGTTCATTACACCACACACTGTTCACTACACCACACACTGTTCATTACACCACACACTGTTCACTACACCACACACTGTTCACTACACCACACACTGTTCACTACACCACACACTGTTCACTACACCACACACTGTTCATTACACCACACACTGTTCACTGCACCCCACACTTCACTACACCACACACTGTTCACCACACACTTCACTACACCACACACTGTTCACTACACCACACACTGTTCACTGCACCACACTGTTCATTACACCACACACTGTTCACTACACCACACACTGTTCATTACACCACACACTGTTCACTACACCACACACTGTTCACTACACCACACACTGTTCACTACACCACACACTGTTCACTACACCACACACTGTTCATTACACCACACACTGTTCACTGCACCCCACACTTCACTACACCACACACTGTTCACCACACACTTCACTACACCACACACTGTTCACTACACCACACACTGTTCACTACACCACACACTGTTCACTACACCACACACTGTTCACTACACCACACACTGTTCACTACACACTTCACTACACCACACACTGTTCACTACACCACACACTGTTCACTACACACTTCACTACACCACACACTGTTCACTACACCACACACTGTTCACTACACACTTCACTACACCACACACTGTTCACTACACCACACACTGTTCACTACACCACACACTGTTCACTACACCACACACTGTTCACTACACCACACACTGTTCATTACACCACACACTGTTCATTACACCACACACTGTTCACTGCACCCCACACTTCACTACACCACACACTTCACTACACCACACACTGTTCACTGCACCACACACTGTTCACCACACACTTCACTACACCACACACTGTTCACTACACCCCACACTGTTCACCACACACTTCACTACACCACACACTGTTCACTACACCACACACTGTTCACTACACACACTGTTCACTACACCACACACTGTGCACCACACACTGTTCACTACACACACTGTTCACTACACCACACACTGTTCACTACACCACACACTGTTCACTACACACACTGTTCACTACACCACACACTGTTCACTACACCACACACTGTTCACTACACACACTGTTCACTACACCACACACTGTTCACTACACCACACACTGTTCACTACACCACACACTGTTCACTACACCACACACTGTTCACTACACCACACACTGTGCACCACACACTGTTCACTACACCACACACTGTTCACTACACCACACCCTACTCACTACACCACACACTGTTCACTACACCACACACTGTTCACTACACCACACACTGTTCACTACACCACACACTGTTCACTACACCACACACTGTGCACCACACACTGTTCACTACACCACACACTGTTCACTGCACCACACTGTTCATTACACCACACACTGTTCACTACACCACACACTGTTCATTACACCACACACTGTTCACTACACCACACAATGTTCACTACACACACTGTTCACTACACCACACACTGTTCACTACACCACACACTGTTCATTACACCACACACTGTTCACTGCACCCCACACTTCACTACACCACACACTGTTCACCACACACTTCACTACACCACACACTGTTCACTGCACCCCACACTTCACTACACCACACACTGTTCACCACACACTTCACTACACCACACACTGTTCACTACACCACACACTGTTCACTACACCACACACTGTTCACTACACCACACACTGTTCACTACACACTTCACTACACCACACACTGTTCACTACACCACACACTGTTCACTACACCACACACTGTTCACTACACACTTCACTACACCACACACTGTTCACTACACCACACACTGTTCACTACACCACACACTGTTCACTACACCACACACTGTTCACTACACCACACACTGTTCACTACACCACACACTGTTCACTACACCACACACTGTTCACTACACCACACACTGTTCATTACACCACACACTGTTCACTACACCACACACTGTTCACTACACCACACACTGTTCACTACACCACACACTGTTCACTGCACCACACACTGTTCACCACACACTTCACTACACCACACACTGTTCACTACACCCCACACTGTTCACCACACACTTCACTACACCACACACTGTTCACTACACCCCACACTGTTCACCACACACTTCACTACACCACACACTGTTCACTGCACCCCACACTTCACTACACCCCACACTGTTCACCACACACTTCACTACACCACACACTTCACTACACCACACACTGTTCACTACACCACACACTGTTCACTACACACTTCACTACACCACACACTGTTCACTACACCACACACGGTTCACCACACACTGTTCACTACACCACACACTGTTCACTACACCACACACTGTTCACTACACACTTCACTACACCACACACTGTTCACTACACCACACACGGTTCACCACACACTGTTCACTACACCACACTGTTCACTGCACCACACACGGTTCACCACACACTTCACTACACCACACACTGTTCACTGCATCACACACTGCACCACACACTGTTCACCACACACTTCACTACACCACACACTGTTCACTACACTTCACAATGCCACTGTTCACAGTAGACTTATCCATAACAAAGAAAGCCTCACTCTACTCACAATAACCTTTTCAGAGAAACCTCGGATGACGCAAAGCAAAACTTTTATTTTGTATTTTTATTTTAACGCGAGCTCTGCGCCTCCGTTCCGGCTTAGAGTTTTGTCAATATTTTTGTCTCTAGATGGCGTTAAGTCACACCATGATAACAATGTAGTAATTCTTATAGACATTACTAGTTCAATGTAGATATTTTAACTTCCTAGAATTCATATTTTTCTAGGGCCTGTTGACTTTCTAAGCTAAGTATGTTGTCGTAATACGCTCTGTTGTCTCCCTTTAGTGTCTGTTTGCTTCCAAGTGGCTGTTATCTTCCTAGTGTCTGTTGTTTTCCTAGGGCCTGTTGTCTTCCTAGTAGCTGTTGTCTTTTTAGAATCTTATTGTCTTCTTCAGGATTGTTCACCCCATAGTCTACTGTCTTTCTGATGTCTTCCTCAAGTTTCTTGTCTTCCTCTGGTTTCTTGTTTTCCTAGGGTGTGATATTTTCCCAAGGACTGTTGTCTTTCTATGGTTATATCTGCATTGGGTCTGTTGTCTTCCTAGGGGCTGCTGTTTTCCTAATGTCTGTTGTATTCCTAGGGTCTGTTGTCTTCCTAGGGTCTGTTGCCTCCATGGAGACTTGTCTTCTTAATGTCTGTTAACAGTCTACCTTTTGGTTGTTCACTTCTTAGGATCCACCGTTTTCCCCGGGCTTGTTGTCACTATAGAGTCTGTTGTCTTCCTAGGGTCTGTTCTCTTTCTAGTGGCTGTTGTCTTCTTAGGGTCCATTGCCTTCCTCGGGTTTGTTGTCATCTTAGGATCTGATGTTTTCCTAATGACTGTTGTCTTCCTAGCTACGATTATGTTGTCTTCCTGCGGTCTGTTGTCGTCCTATGGCTTTGATGTTTTCCTAGGGATTGTTCTTCTTAGGGTCTGTTACCTTACTAGGGTCAGTTGCCTCCTAGGGTCTGATGTTTTCCTAGGGGATTGTTCTTCTTAGGGTCTGTTACCTTACTAGGGTCAGTTGCCTCCTAGGGTCTGATGTTTTCCTAGGGGATTGTTCTTCTTAGGGTCTGTTACCTTACTAGGGTCAGTTGCCTCCTAGGGTCTGATGTTTTCCTAGGGGATTGATATCTTCCTAGTGTCTGACATTTTCCTAGGGTGTATTATCTTAATAGGATCTGATATTTTCCTAGGGGTCTGTTCCCTTCCTAGGAGCTGATGTTTTTCTAGGGCAACCCCTAGAAAAACTAGGGGTTGTCTTTCTAGTCTTACATTGTCTTCATAGAGTTCGTTGTCTCTTTGTTTGTTTGTTGTCTTTTGTGCGTCTAAGATATGTTGTCTTTCTCTGCATTACCCCGCCCCCCCTTCATTATACTGGGCACTCTTATTAATATTACAGTCATTTCCCCCCTCGAGTCATCTTGGGAATGTCATATCTGTGATCCAAGATACTAAGACGAGCCCACGACTTCCTTATCTGGTTCAGCCTACAGTCCTTATCGCCACCAGTTAACTCATGGCACCAAACCCGTTCAAGCAAGAGCCTAACCAATTATTATACATAATCATTATTAATATATATTTTGTGTGTATAAAAATCACCGTGTTATTATTAATCATTAATAAATGTTTATAAATTATCTGATGCATTTTCATGGTAACAAGCGTTTCCGGCGTTCATACTATTAAGAGTAACTTATTGGTAGTTCAGAGTCAACCTAAGGTGAGATTCACTTTAACCTGTCGCAGTGTTTAAAGGGAGGGCAGCGAGCACTCAATCTCACACCCAGTCCGAAACATATATATCTTCAACACCAACTCTCACTGTTTCTTGCCATTATTTACACGCTTGTCACTCAGCGTGAGGCGTTTTATCTGCCTAAGAGAGTAGCGGAGACTGGGCAGGATGCGAGGGCCGCACACGACACTTAAGGCAACACACACATCTCTCGCCACCCGCGGGATAACACTGCCTCCGCCGCCCCTACCTCCAGCCCAGCTGCTCCTGCCCGCGCACTGTTGCCACATCACAACCCTCCCTCCCTCACACCTTACCCTAACACAATATTTTATTCTCTATCATACAATTTACCTTTATAAAGTTTGATTAATTGTTAAAAGATATTGATCGCTAGAATTGTTATTGTCGTGCTTTTCAATGAAGATATGCCGACGATGATAAGTTATTGAAGTGGAAGGTTACGGAAACGTTTCTCTGATTTTGGCTGTTCTGGTAATAACGTCCAGCCCAAGGCTAAGACAACATGAGAGAACTGCTACCGAAAGACTCCTAATGTACTGCCTGTATTCCAGACAGCGGAGATACCCAGCGTTCACTAAACAACACAAATGATGCAGAAGATTAATGGAACATTGTTGACCAGACCACACACTAGAAGTTGAAGGGACGACGACGTTTCGGTCCGTCCTGGACCATTCTCAATCGACTTGAGAATGGTCCAGGACGGACCGAAACGTCGTCGTCCCTTCAACTTCTAGTGTGTGGTCTGGTCAACATACTTCAGCCACGTTATTGTGACTCATCGCCTGCATTAATGGAACACTTCGAGCAGATAAAATTTTCCGGCAGCTTAAACATGAAAGCGATCAGACTGAAGAAATCGGAAATGCCTAACCTGTTGTAGCTCTGTGATAGATGTCAATGATCTCAGGGAAGAGAATTGTGGTATAACTGCCATTGGTACGGCGTTAAGATTCCTTGAAGCAAACATTAACGGTGCAGTGATCTGCTCTGATTCAAAAGCAGCACTACACAGTCTTACTAAAAATCGGGCAGAAAACTTTGCGATATAGTCGCTGAGCTCAAGAGAGCTGTGAGTATTAATCAATCAGGGAAGAGTCGTCAAATTTCTGTGGATCTCCTCTCATGTTGGAATCTGTGGAAATGAACGAGCAGATGTGCTGGCTGCTGAAGGAGATCATATTGAATACTTTATACCCAAGACTTCTACAAATTAAGAGGTATTATCAGGCAACATCACCGTGACAAGGTAAGTGAGGAAAGGAAGATGGAAGAATAAACCAGTGAATCTGTATGTTGTTACAAGGTGGTTGCAGCTGGCAATCCCTATCATTATGGATGAAGAGGAGGTGTCCGTGGGAGGGAATCAATAATAGCAAAAATCAGTCTTGGATAAAAATATCCATGGAGATTCGTGATGGAAACAACAGTTGGGCAGCGGAGTTGCAGAATCTGTGGTGAGTGACAGACACCGCCCTGACCACTACCTGAGAGAATGTGAACATCTAGAGTCATTAGAAATGTGTAGAAGAATAATAAGCCCAACATTGTTCGAGTTAGGAAAATACTATGTCAAAAATATAGATACTGTTCTTAAAAGATTTCCCCATTTTGCACCTGTAAGATAACGTAAGATTTTAAAGGTTGACAAATGTTTATCATACTGCTTGGTAAGCTGTTCACCTAAGACAGTTAAGCAAGTCCCAACTATGTCTGGGTACAAGTGGGCACAGGTGGATGGCACGCGAGGCACTGTGAAGTTAACTACTTCAAGAGATCGAAGAGCCTCGATCACCACAGCTGGATGCCCATCTGAGAGAGAGCCCCGTTACCTAACGCCCCGTAACTCTGCTGCTCTTATTGGTTGCCCAGATGGTATCACAGTGAACCCCCTGGAAGAATGGCAAGCAGTTGGTATGGGAATACACGTGTGTGTCAATCCTGGCTAACACCTACTAACTGGACTTCAGTGTTGCATATCCGGGTGGCGCTGCCACTCACGGGGACCACTACAATTTTGTCCCCATTGCTTCTGAAACACTCGACGCCTGGGTTAAGAGTGCCACCATTTTTTTTTTAAGGAACTGGGTTCTAGGCTAATTTACCCTTACCGGTACCCTTACTTAAATCTTTGAATATGTTAGATATTAAGCCACTGCATATCCTCTCAAGTGTACTCTATATATTTATAACTCTGAACTGTAATGCCAATCCTGACCTTAAAGGCTTCCTCAAGCAGGTAAAAAGTTGTAACAGAATCCATGGGCACCACACCACAAACAAATATCTATTTGATATTCCAAGGGTGCGACTTAACCAAACTAGAAATGATTTACAAATCAAGGGACCCAGAATGTGGAATGACCTTCCCAATCATGTCAAAGGCTGTACCTCTCTCAACCAGTTTAATAGAAAACTAAGTACTACCTACTATGTACTACTCCATATAACCTACCTTACCTCCCTAAACATCAACCCATGTCTTGTTATTTTCAAACAATACTGTTTGTTGACCAACTTGTATAACTGCTGACTTTCGCCATGGTTTCCCACCCCCCTTTTTTTTTAACTCAATTTATGCTTTGATCCAACATTATGTTCGTAAAAACATAAGAATGGAAGTAACTGCAGAAGGCCTATTGGCCCATACTTCCTCTTGATGCTTCTATATTGGTTCGGGGTCTTCAAGTGGGTAGAATATAGTTGTGCATTAATTGGCTGTTGATTGCTGGACTTGATTGATTGCCAGCAATCAACAGCCAATTAATGCACAACTATATTCTACCCACTTCAAGACCCCCGAACCAATATAGAAGCATCAAGAGGAAGCATGGGCCAATAGGCCTTCTCCAGTTACTCTACTTCCATTCTTATGTTTTTATACCCATTGATTCGTATTCTATCATGTGCAAGTGTCAAAGTTCTCACCCAAAACTTTTGTACCATATCACCTCACCCAAAGCGAGTATAAGTATGGATGTATTTTGTGTGGTTAGGCCACGCTCCTGTGCCAGGTAAGTTACGGGCTCACCATAGCCCGTGCTACTTGGAACTTGTTTCGAGTAGCTGAATCTATAACAACAACAACATGTGTGTTTACATTTACAGTTGTGTGTGTAAACTAAAGTATTTGAAAATGTAATAAGTTATTACGAAACGCGTGCAGGACACAGACTAGAAATAAAAATGAATTTTGGAGAATTGATTTTTCAATTACCATCGACAGTGAAGAGAAACATAAGAAAGAGAAAATTCGTGTTAGAATTATTAATCTTACCTTTTCGGTCATAGGCATTAGCTGGGGTGAAGACCAGAGAGAGTCACTGCTCTGGCTTCTACCTTGAACCCGTTAAGAAGCCCTTGTCTGTCTTACTCACCTCCCGGAACTTTAAACTGTGCCCAACTACATAATAAACTAACACACATTTCCGTTCGCCTCATGCCTATGTTGACTTGGCAGTAAATATGTACATGGGAGTTACACAGTTGTCATGGGTTGCATCTTGGGAAATGGCAGTAGTTGGCCTAGGTTCACCTCATTAAGCATAAGGCTTCCTGTCCCTGTGTGTGTGCGAGTATACCAACAAACAAGTAATAATAATATACACTCACTCTGTATCTGATCCATCTTCATTCCTTCCGTCGTCCTCGGCCTCCTCCTCCTCCTCTCTAATGTAAAAAATCGATGAACTCCTGCTGCTTTCCTCCATGTTCAGTCCCCGTCGTGTTCTGTACCCTGCCCACCGCCTCACTGCTCACCACCGCCACACTGTTCCCTACCGCACAGCACTTCACCACACTGGTCACCAGGACGATGCTAGCTGTGGCCTCCAGAGTGCCTCGCCCTGAAATGAGATTTACAAGCCTGGTGTTATCACAGCGTCTGTCCATCAGCTGAACTGCGTCATTGGACATGTAAAGGTCGTCTCTACCAACTTGGATCATCTCGTTCAACTATTTTCTTCTCAGCTTTGCACAGTTCGGTGCCGTGAGCACAGTGTAAATACAGGCATCTATGGGGGGCGGTGTGCAGGACAAACATATCAATTGAGACATTAGCTCTCCACATATGTCAGTTGCATAATTTAGAAACTGTACTTGTGGTCGATCTCGAACTCATTGTTGATGTGACGACTTATATTGAATTTTGTAACTAGCTCATCAAGATTGTAACTTGTTTAGCTAAATGAAATGTGGGGTTCAGTCCCTGAGCCCATTATGTGCCTCTGTAACCCTTTCCACTACCGCCCACAAGATGGGTATGGGGTGCATAATAAATGAACTAAACTAAACTATACCTTAATAACATTAATCAGTTCTTTACACACAACAAACTGAAATTACGAAATTTTGAAAGTGCAGTACAGTTATCGTGTATAATACAACACGCAGGCTTTCCTCGTAACTCTTACCTCTTAGTTCTCAGACTAGTCTGGTACTATAGCTTTGAACCTTCCCATCTTCGTCTTACGCTAGACAAGGTATGGACTCCATGCTTGAGTCGCATACTCCAGTATTGGTCTTGCATATGGTATACATGCTTCTAAATGACTCCTCACACAGGCTTCTAAAGACAGTTCTGATGTCAGCCAGCCTCTCATACGCCGCTGATATTATTTTGATGTCGACTTCAGGAGACAGGTTCGGTGTAATATCAACCATATCTTTCTCTCGTATGTTCGTTTCGTGAAGGACTTCGTCTCCCATTCGGTACCCTGTGACTGGCCTACTGTTCCCTCCATCTAGTTTCATTACCTTATATTTACTTGGGTTGAACTTTAGTAGTCATTTGTTGGACCATTCCTCCAGTTTGTCTAGGTCATCTTGTAGCCTCTTGTTATCTTCCTCGGTCTTAATTCTTCTCATAATTTTTGCAGCTTCAACAAACATTGAGAGGAACGAGTCTATTCCCTCTGGGAGATCGTTTACATATAACAGGATAGGTCCAAGGACTGAACCCTATGGGACTCCACTATAGTGATGTCTCTCCACTTGAGACCTCACAGTGACTCGCTGCTTTCTGTTGCTTAGTTACTCCCTTATCCATCTGAGTACTTTCCTTTTTATTCCTGCCTGTATCTCCAGTTTATGTACTAGTCTTCTAATAGGTCCTATGTCAAAGGTTTTCTGGCAATTCAAAAATATGCAGTCTGCCGGCCTACCCTTCCCTTTCTCGCCTAATTTTTGTCGCCTGATCATTGAATTCAATTGATCCCAAGGCAAGAGTTGTCATCCCTGAACCCATGCTGGTGATATGTTACAAAATTCTTTCGCTCCAGATGTTCTACTAGTTTTTTCACACAATCTTCTCTATCACCTTGCAAGGTATGCAAGGTAGACACACTGGCCTGTAGTTCTGTCAGGAGAGTGTGTCTCCTATCTGGCACCCTTCTTGTATATCGGGACTATATTTAGCAATCTTCCAAATTTTTGGTAGTTCTCCTGTTACCAGCGATTTGTTATACACAATGGAGAGTGGCAGGCACAGTACTTCTACTCCTTTTAGTATCCATGGTGAGATTCCATCTGGGCCTATAGCCTTTGTCACATCCAACAGTAGCAAGTGCTTCTTTACCTCCCCACTAGTAATCTAGAACTCATCCAGTGGTGCGTGGTTAGATAATCCCTCTCTTATCTCTGATACTTCTCCTTGCTCTAATGTGAAGACCTGGAATTTCTCAATGAGTTCCTTGCACACTTCCTGATCATTCGTAGTGACCCTGTCTGCCCCTATTCTCAGTTTCGTTACCTCTTCCTTCACTGTTGTTTTCCTTCTGATGTGGCAGTGCAGCAATTTCCATTGTCGTTGCCTTACTTGCTATGTCATTTTTGTATTGTCTTTCTGCCTCTCTTCTCATCCTAAGGTACTTATTCCTGACAGGCTGGTATCTTTATCTGCTCACTGGTATCCTGTTATTTCTATAGTTTCTCCATGCCCTTGTACTTAGTTGCTTTGCAAGCTTACATCCCTGATTATATCACGGGTTCCTCATATGCATTTTGTTTTCCTTTTGGACTGGGACAAACTTATCTTTTGCCTCCTTACACTTCTGGGTAATGCAATCCATCTCGTTTTGGGCCGTCTTTCATCTGAGCTCTGTTTCCCATGCTATATCTGTTAAGAATCTCCTCATAGCTTCCCTTTCGGTATGCCAACCTTTTGTTTTCTGGTTCTTTCATTGAGTCAGTTAGCTCTACTTCTACCAGACACTCAAACATCAGTACACTGACCAAAGAACCAAAGCTCAAATCCCGCAAGCACAACTAGGCGAGTACACTGTGATCGCTCATCCCCACGGGGTTACCTTGAGGTGCTTCCGGGGCTTAGCATCCCCGCGGCCCAGGCCTCCTGAACAAATCCACAAGGGCCGTGACGAGCAACCAGGCCTCCTGGTTGCTGGACTGATCAACCAGGCTGTTGGACGCGGCTGCTAGCAGCCTGACGTATGAGTCACAGCCTGGTTGATCAGGTATCCTTTGGAGGTGCTTATCCAGTTCTCTCTTTAACACTGTGAGGGGTTTGCCAGTTATGTGTAGCGGAAGCGTGTTGAACAGTCTTCGAAGTTGATTTCCCTTATGTCGGAATTGGTTAAAGCAAATACCAAGTAAAGTCTAGTTTGTTCGTCGTTGCCTCTCATTCTTGTGGGATCCCCTGTAATGCTGCCTTCAAAAGTTTATTGTTGCCACATCCACTAGCTTAACTCTCCGTGTTTCTTCACCTCCATGCAGTTCTTTGTTCAGGTCTACATCAGCAGATAATGAAAATTCCCAGAGATACTTGTAGTAACATCTTGAAGTCTGCTGATTTTATTGGATGATCCATAGATGTGTGGCTCTTCTTGCATGATAGTATGATGACAGATGGAATTACTGGTGTTGATGTCACTTTTCCTCAGATCTACAAGATTTTGTTGAAGTTCTTGGTGTACAATTGCAACACCGAATTTGTTATAGTTCCTGACAGTTTTGTTTCTGTGAGTCCTATTACATCTGGGGTTTCCTCTTGTGCTCTTTACCCAAGTTCGTTTGCTTTGTTTGGAATCCCATCTGTGTGTGTGTGTACATGGAAGCTGTCCAGCCTCAGTTTCCTTTGATGCCCCCGGGAATAGAGCGACAAGGATCGAGGGTCTAGGATAGAGTACTGGGAGGGTCTGGGTTGAGGGGGGGGGGGCTTAAGAGGATCTGGGATGGGGGGAGGAACACTGAGGACATCGTATAGGCACACCATAAGAAAAACGTAAGATTATAAAATATCTTTAAATGTCGGTAAATTGTTCATCTGTTTAAAATTATTCTACTTATGTCAAACCGGGAATTGTAGTTCATTAATATCTAATAATATATAATTATACTGATCAGTGTTAGGTTAATGATATTGCATTTTTCCTGTAAAAATTAAGTGTAAATTTGAGTAAACTAAGTCAGTTAAATATGCGCAGCCATTTTAACAATTAAAGTTGTTGAATTTGTATACATTTAAACGTGAACATTTATTAATATAACTTTACCTGAATAAACATTTGAATTAGATACTACTGTTGTCATATGGCTACTGTTACTTTTTGAATACTGGTAACTAATGCCATTAAATTTGTCTAAACATTTATTTTACACTGCTGTACACGTGCTCAGTCTATTTAGAATTATAACGATTTCATTGTCAGGAGTAAAGCTGTTGCTTGTGATTGTGTAGCTGCAAGCACAACAATATATCCCTACCTGAGAGCCTCTTGTTCATCCTCCGGCGAGTGCGCCCTACTGCGGTGGTCCGGGCGGCCTCGCTCTCGTGGGAGGGATGCTCGTCGACACTGTCCTCTGTGGTGGGTGGTTCACATTGTTGTTTTATCAGGCTGCTGATAGCGACATTTCCCAACCACACTATTGTCATCTAGAGTTTAGTTTAGCGCATTTTTTATGCACCCCCATACTCATCCTGTGGGTGGTAGAGGAAAGGGTTACAGACATATAATGGGCTCTGAACCCCACAAATCATTTAGTTAAGCAAGTTACAGTCTTGATGAGCTAGTTAGAAAATTCAATACACATCGTCACATCATCAATGGGTTCATGACCGACCACAAGTACAGTTTCTAAATTAAGTAACTGACATAGGTGGAGACTGTTACAGTTGATGTTTGTTTCTGCACACCGCTCCCCATCCAGTGGTGGATAGGTTACAGTCACTTAGTTATTACCTACAGTTAGCAAACTGGGGATATTTGGCTAAGATTTCCAGTGGCAGAGGTGCCACTGTATGGTCCTGTTGTATTCAGACTCTGTCGTCAGTATAAAGAGAGGCTCCGAGCTCTCAAGGCTGTTGCAGGTTATCACTCAGGCTATGGTGCCAATGTCAGAATTGTCAAAATGATGTACCTTGCATACATCAGATCTTTAGTGGATTATGCTGCACCTCTGCTTGTTTTGATGCCTGAAAGAAAGCTTGGAGGGCTTGAAAAATTGCAGAACGAAGCCTTGCGGATAATCCTTGGGTGCCCTCGTACTACAAAGATACTTAATATGAGAAAGGAACTTAATATTCTGAGCGTTGTTGATCGTGTTACTGAAATTAACTGTCAAATTGGTATAAAAATGCTTAGGCTAACTCATCCTAATCCTTGCACAGAAGCCCTCCAGAATTTCTTTATTGAAGATCAGCATTGTTCCAAATGGATAACAAAAACTGGAACTCGACTCAGAATGTATGGGGTTCATGATTTGTACCAAGAGAAACAACAACGGCACTTTCCTGCACCGTGGGAGGTTACACCCTTTCTAGTTTTAACCCCTCCCTTTCCACCCAAGAAGCAAATTAGAGATCAGCCCAAGCTTCGTCTTGAGGCAAAGCTCAACGCCTTAAGCCATATTGATGCTCTGTCCACAGAGCATTCTCTTTCTCAAATCATATACACTGATGGTTCCCTACACCGCACCACGGGTGCAGCAGGCAGTGCAGTTGTTCTGACAATGGGCGATGGCTTGTACTTTGAGTGGGGAGTCCGTATAAACAACTGGGCCTCTACCCTTCAGACCGAACTATTTGCCTTGATCCTTGCACTGAAATGTGTACAAGTCTCGAAACTTGATACATTAATTGCAAGTGACTCCTTATCATCCTTAAATGCTCTCAACTCTTTAAGACATAACTGTAACATGCTCGTGTCCGAAGCTAGACACAAATACAACAAAATTATTAAGGATGGTAACAGAGTCCATTTCATGTGGTCTCCATCTCATGTTGGCCTCCGAATGCATGATAGAGCTGATAAGTTAGCCAAAGAATCTGCCTTTAAAGGAGCCGTTGAATGTAACCTTGGATTGTCAATGAGCAATCTGAGAGCAGCAGTACACCGAGAACTTCAACAAGATCTTGTAGATCTGAGGCAAAGTGAAATTGACACCAGTAATTCCATCTATCATCATACTATCATGCAAGAGGAGCCACACATCTATGGATCATCCAATAAAACCAGCAGACTTCTAGATGTTACTACTGCTCGGCTTAGACTCGGTTACAAGTATCTCTGGGAATTCTCATTATCTGCTGATGTAGACCTGACCAAATGTAAACTGTGTCAACAAAATTATTCGCACACCCTCCGTCACTGTGTGATGGAGTGCGAAAAGATACGTGAATTTAGAGACAATTCTATAACCAATGTTCCAGCGATGTTTAAATATTTCATTCAAAATTATCTGCTACCAGAAATTTTAGCCAAATATCCCCAGTTTGCTAACTGTAGATAGTAACTAAGTGATTGTAACCTATCCACCGCTGCCCACTGGATGGGATATGGTCACTGCTTGCATCACAAGCGGGGATGTTTCTGGCGGGGGAGAAAGAATCAATTGCGCAGCGCGTCCCGCGGCGTTGCGCGGGCAGTTTGGGGCCGTATAAATACGGGCGAACAACGGGGCTCCGCCTCACTCCGCCTGCCCTCGCCGCTGCCCTCGCAAAATCAAGAAGTCACTATAGGCTAAGGTCTCATACTTACTACGGGTGTACCTTTTAAGTTAAATCTAGTCCTTGGAATTGTTACTGTTAATTCTTACTTTATATATTTACTTTATATATTTACTTCATATATTTTAATATAAACGTTATATATTCCTTAAATTATATTTGAAACTTTGTATATTTACATGTTCAATATTAAGTTTTATATAATATCAACTTTGTTAAGTCTATAATATAAACCGTGTTTAATATAAACTTTATATAATTACTTACTTTATGTGAACTTTATATATTTACATGTTCTGCAGAATTTAATCTTCAATAAACTGTAACGCCCCATACTGCCAGTATCTTTCTCCCCCTGGTCAGAAAGCGGTGTGCAGGACAAACATATAAAATTTGACACTAGCTCTCCACATATGTCAGTTGCTTAATTTAGAACCTGTACTTGAGGTCGATCTTGAACCCATTGTTGATGTGACGACTTATATTGAATTTTGTAACTAGGTCATCAAGATTGTAACTTGCTTAGCTAAATGAATTGTGGGGTTCAGTCCCTGAGCCCATTATGTGCCTCTGTAACCCTTTCCACTACCGCCCACAAGATGGGTATGGGGTGCATAATAAATGAACTAAACTAGAGGATTTTGAATGAAATATTTACATCTCTTGAACACTTGTTACATAATTGTCTATGAATTCACGTATCTTTTCGCACTCCATCACATAGTGACGGAGGGCGTGCGAATAAATGAGAGTTTACATTTGGTCAGGTCTACATCAGCAGATAATGAGAATTCCCAGAGATAGTTGTAACCGAGTCTAAGCCGAGCAGTAGTAACATCTATAAGTCTGCTGATTTTATTGGATGATCCATAAATGTGTGGCTCCCCTTGCATGACAGTATGATAGATCTAACGATTCTTCGCGGCAGGGGATCGTATTCCAGGGACCATAGGATTAAGGACTTGCTCGAAACGCTACGCGTACTAGTGGCTGTACAAGAATGTAACAACTCTTGTATATATCTAAAAAAAAAAAAAAAAAAAAAAAAAAAAATGAAATTACTGGCGTCGATTTCACTTTGCTTCATATCTACAAGATTTTGTATAAGTTCTTGGTGTATTATTGCTCACAGGCTACTTATTGACAATCCAAAGTTATACTCAATTTCTCCTTTAAATGAAGATTCTTTGGCTAACTTATCAGCTCTATCATACATTCGGAGGCCAACATGAGTTCACATGAAACGGACACTTGTTACCATCATTAGTAATTTTGTTGTATTTGTGTCTAGCTTCAGACACGAGCATGTTAGTTACGTCTTAAAAGAATTGAGAGCAATTAAGGATGATTGTCACTTTCAATTAATGTATCAAGTTTGGAGACTTGTACACATTTCAGTGCAAGAAACAAGGCAAATAGCACGGTCTGAAGGGTCGAGGCCCAGTTGTTTATACGGACTACACATTTTAAGTATAAGCTATCGCCCATTGTCAGGACAACTGCACTTCCAGCTGCACCCGTGGGGCGGTGTAGGGAACCATCGGTGTATATGATTTGAGAGAGAATGATTTGTGGACAGAGCATCAATATGGCTTAGGGCATTGAGCTTTGTCTCAAGACGAGGCTTGGGCTGTAGTTCCAGTTTTAGTTATCCATTTGGAACAATGTTGACCGTTAATAAAGAAATTCTGGAGGGCTTTTGTTCAAGGGTTAGGATGAGCTAACCTAAGCACTTTTTACCAATTTGACAGTTAATTTCAATAACACGATCAACGACGCTCGGTATATTATTCCTTTCTCATGTTAAGTATCTTTGTGATTCGAGGGCACCCAAGGATTATCCTCAAGGCCTCGTTCTGCAATTTTTCAAGCCCTCCGAGCTTTCCTTCAGGCATAAAAGCAAGCAGAGGTGCAGCACAATCCACTAAAGATCTGATGTATGCAAGGTACATCATTTTGACAATTCTGACATTGGCACCATAGCCTAAGCGATAACCTGAAACAGCCTTGAGAGCTCAGTCTTTTTATACTGAAGACAGAGTCTGAATACAACAGGACCATACAGTGGCACCTGAAGGCAAAGATATTTGAATCTGTTTACATAGGTTACATAGCTGGGAACCCATCATACCCACCATCATACAGATGCATATTGCGAACAGCTCCTCCTGCCTGGGTGGAGGCCGATTTAGTATCCGTTTTCTCTGCCGAGATGACTAAACCAAGGTCCTGACACGAGTCTTACACAGACTTACCTGGTTGATGGGGTTCTGGGAGTTGTTCTACTCCAAGCCCGGCTTGAGGCCAGGCTTGACTTGTGAGAGTTTGGTCCACTAGGCTGTTGCTTGGAGCGGCCCGCAGGCCCACATACCCATCACAGCCCGGTTGGTCCGGCACTCCTTGGAGGAATAAATCTAGTTAAGTGTTCTGCGTGTTAGCATATCCAGTGGTGTGTATCATTGTATCATCAGCATAGCTAATGATGTGCACGTTGGGTTTACTCGGTACAGAGTAAATAAGATAGGACTGAGGACACCCCCCTGTTGGGTGCCTAGTTCGAAGTGTCTTGTTACATTCCTATGCCCCTGGAAAAATACAGATGACTTCCTGTTAGATAAGTAACCTGATTCAACAAAGAAGCGGACCACCAATATCCATTCTTGCAAGCTCACTCAAGATAACATGTCGATTAAAATATCAAAGGCAGACTTGTGATCTAGGAAGGCAGTATATGACTTCAGTGTGCAGGGTAAGAAAGGTGGTGATGCAATGATGCACACTCCTTCCATGCATGAAGCCATATATCTGGGGGAATAGAATGGTTCTTATTCTATGGAGGAGACGGTTTAGGAATCTTTCTCTCGAATGTTTTGCAAATGTAGTTAGTAAGGGAAATTGGGCGGAAAGCATTCTCTTGACTTGGCTTGTGAATTGGAATGATTATACTGTTGGTCCAAGAGATAGGAAGTTCCCCAGTAACATAGCCCATATTATACAGCTCAAGAAGGGGATTCCCTGGTACTAAAGAAACAAACGCAATATGTCAAGTGATACCATCCTCACCGGGGGATGTGGCTTTACCTTTGGTCAGGGCCGAAAATAACTCAAACTCAGTAAATGACACATTGCATTCATTTTCCTTGTGGAACATGAAGTCAAAGCATTTCTCGATCTCCATAACCAGCATTTAATGTGAATTGTGTGTCTGGGAAAAAATTATTGAAGCTAAAAGTGGTTGCCCAAGCATTGTCGACTAACTCGTTTGCTCTGTGTAGAGGGGCGAGGATGTGACACTTGGCCGATGTTATCGCGTTTCTTTTAATATCTTTCCATGCCTGCCTGAGGGGGAAGTTGTGAGAGATGAGACAAACAAAAATTTCCCAGTTACCTTACCTGAGCTCTGTCATGTACTCCCTTGCCTTGGCTACAGCTTGATACATTGTGTAAATGGTGGATATGCGGGGCAAATGACAGTCAGAGTCGTAAACAGTCAACAAGGGCACGACCAAACTCGGCTGCTGTGAAACATCTACGCCTAGATTGTCCTCTGGGAACCACAGTAGAGGGAAAAGTGGAGTGGTTTTGTGAAGCCTTTGTGGCACATTTTAACAAGTTCAATAAATTACCTAGAAATGAAAGTGACTGTCTTCGTTACAAACAACAGTGCTTTTGTAAACATGTTGCTAAACACAGAGTATGCAGGTATTAAGATGAAAAATGCAGCACCTAGGTCTCCAAAAGTAACCATCGTCATATTCAATGTTAATTTAATAAAGAAACACTAACGGTGCAGTGATCTGCACTGATTCAAAAGCAGCACTGCAAAGCCTTAGTAAAATTCAGGCAGAAAATCTTGTGATAGTCACTGAAATCAAGAGATCTATGAGAGTACTAACCAATCACGGAAGAGTCGTTAAATTCCTGTGGATCCCCTCCCATGTTGGAATCTATGGAAATGAACGAGCAGATGTGCTGGCTGCTGAAGGAGACCATATTGAATACTTCATACCCAAGACTCTTCTACAAATTAGAGGTATTATCAGGCAACATCACTGACAATATAACTGAGGAAAGGAGGATAGAAGAACAAATAAGTGAATATGTATGCTGGTACAATATGGTTGCAGCTAGCAATCCCAATCATTATGGATGAAGAGTAGGTGGCCATGGGAGGGAATCAGTAATAGCAAGAATCCGTCTTGGATACAAATATTCCTGGAGATTCTGAATGGAAACAACAGTTGAGCACCCGAGTAGCAGAATCTGTGGTGAGTGTGACGGGCACTGTCTTGACCACTACCTGAGAGAATGTGAGCATCTAAGACATTAGAAATGTGTGTAGAATCATAAATCTCATTGTTTGAGTTAGGAAACTACTATGTCAAATATAGATACTGTTCTTAAAAGATTCCCCCATTTTGGACCAGCAAAATAATGTAAGATTTTAAGGGTTGACAAATGTTAATCTTCTTGTTTGAGAAGCTGTTCACTTCAGACAGTTAAGCAAGTCCCCCAACTATGTCTGGGTACAAGTGACAGGATGAACAACCCATCGAGTTTTCTTCCTACTGAGGGGTGTTGTACATGCTGCTATGGTCCCTGACAGCTGAGTGGACAGCGCTTCAGATTTGTAGTCCTGAGGTTCCAGATTTGATCCTCGGTGGAGGCGGAGACAAATGGGCAAAATGTTTCTTTCACCCTAATGCCCCTGTTACCTAGCAGTAAATAGGTACCTGGGAGTTAGACAGCTGCTATGGGCTGCTTCCTAGGTGTGTGTAACAAAAAGGAGGCCTGGTCGAGGACTTGGCCGCGGGGACGCTAAGCCCCGAAATCATCTCAAGATAACCTCAAGATGGTAGTATGTCCATCTACAGGATGAGTGGCGCTGCCCAATAAACTCACCCCTCAGGGCAAAATTAATTAAATTAATGGATGACTAAGGTCATAAAACGAGCATTGGTAACTAAGAGGAACCTCTGGAGAATGTATAAATTCGGATTATAAACCCATGGAACCCCCCTATGCACTTTAACTGTAAATGCCAAAACTCTTCACTTTTAAAGTATTGTACAACTGGAACAGATCTTCAAGGCAAATAGGGGAGGGGGGGGGGGCCTTCGACAAGCCGCCGGCTTCCTGTCTTCTTTGAGGCCACTAGTGTTATTAGCTCTCAGGTAAATTATACTCAACACTAGTATTCTGGAAGGAGCCTCTTGGGGGGTTCCCTGAAGTTAGCTCACCACAGAGAATTACCAAGGAGGAGAGACAGCAGGTACTAGGATGAATAAAAGATCAAGGGCTGAGAAATCCTGCCCAGTGCCATAGAAGACCAACTAGTACAAGGACATTAACCAAACCTGGGCCACCAAGACCCTGCTAGACCTCCAAAACCTGAGCCCGAATATCAGCCCATGACATGTAGAAAACAGCAGTCAATGCTGTGGACTTATGAACATCATGGGCCTGAGGGTAGCTTTAATGACACTGCAGACACCCTGAGAAATATGAACCTTGAAACAGGGAAATAGTCAACCAACAAAGCATCCGAGGCCGGTAATGGTGAAGCGTCTTCACTAGACAACAAATAATGCACCCCAGGACCGACCGACCAGACTTCAATTACCAACAGGTCCCTTCAGAAGCCAGCAGACTCATTACTTGCCAGAAGAGAAGGCTGCAGATGAATAAACTGCCTATTAGGGCTAAAGGGCCAAAACTGCCACCTCCAGGGAAGAGAATGGAGCAATGAGACCTAAAATAACAAGTGACAACCCTAGAAGCACACTACTGTATTTAGTCCCATCCCCAGTGATGGGACTAAACTTGGAGTTGGCTGTGAGCTGGAGGCTCAGGGACACCTGGTAGTGGTTATCAGTATTAACTGGTTCAAGCTCATTTAAAGTGAACCAATTGTTTGGAATGGATCATTTGACCATTTCGATGCTTTGTTTTCTATGAATCTTGCATTTGTTTGTAAAGATCTACTAACGTTCTGGATGCTTTCCCAGCGAGGAGGGTGATAATTGTTGTTCCCTGCTTCCTGTGCCTCTGTGACGAGGAACCAGGTTCTAGGTCTTGTCTCCAAAAGGCCAAACTGCAACTGATGTCACCCTATAGTGGGCAGCCATCTCTGCAAGATAACTTCAGCCAGCCATCATTGGGCTCCTCCCAGAAATGTCAAGTCCAGATAAACTCTGGTCAAGTAGAAACAGACCACTTCAACTTCTATTTTTTTAATTTTATGTACCAAACTGTGTTGGAGTTTTTTTTTATATTTGTATCATAATTTGTCATATTAGAGTTGGTTTAAAAAAAAATTATGAATCTTATCAATGTTTGGATTCAGCACAAATAACAGCATTGAATGTAAAAAAAATGCCAGTTTCTGGGTGAGCTCCTTAGGTTCCCTGAAGCTATTCTACTGATATAGTGCTATCCTATTTGGGATCATCAGTCGCAGAGTTCTTGTTGCCCACTAGGAACCAGAAAAAGAACCTCAGAGAGGCACAGGGAGCAATGGCCTATGAACAATTTACATTTAATGTATATCATACTTGCCATCGACCTGGGAAGGCACGTAGAAAGTTAGTCAAAACAAAACAGACCACCGTCTGGTTGAAAAATGCGACTGACGTCCTCAAAATAGCAAAAACTCCCCCAGAAAGAAAACAAACAAGCAACACTTTGCTCAACAAGCTCCTCCTCCCGACTAGTTGTTCGTTAGCAAAGGCAGGGGAAGCCAGCCCGGGTAACCCATGCTACCTACCCTCCAGTTCTTGAATGATGAAAACCACTGACCAGAGTCAGGGTGGGGGTCAGGCAGCCCAGGTAAGTCAGGACTTAGCCCAGTCAGTTATTTGTAACAAGAGGGAGGGAGGGTGTCAAGAAGCCTCTGGGCTTATCCAGAAACTGCCGTTTCATACATTCAATGCTGGTTTTCTGTGGGGAGCCCTGTCAGCTTCCTGAAGTAAACTACCCACAGAGAAGGAATAACAGGCACTTACAAGGGAGGCGGCGGCAGCACCACAGGTCTCAATGTGAGGAAGAGACAGACGGCTGCGACAGGTGCCCCAAAGCAACTTGCGCATAAGGGGGGCCCAGGATATTCACGAGATACCTGGCGGCCAGGACCCTGTTCAACCTCCAAAACTCCTGCGCTCGAATATTGTCCCAAGACATATTACCAAAGACAGCTGAAAGAGTGGCATACTTTCTAATGTCATGAGTGCTAGGGTAGACTGCAGTTTAGCTAGACTTAAAGGCACTGAGACAACCTGAGACACACGAGTCCTTGAACAGGGAACCGGGGAAACTAAAGCAACCCAGAACATGTCCATTGACACAGAACCGGTGGCCTGCAGGTAGCGGTGTAAAGCAGCTACCAGACACGGCACGTTATGCACCCCCGGCTGAACCAACTAAGCATCCACAACCAACTGACCCCTCCGGAAGCCCGCCATCTTATTCTTCGCCAGAAAATAAGAAGCCGGCTGCAAACGAACAAAACGACCACCAGAACCAAACGAACGAAAATCCCAGTGCCGAAGAAAAGCATGAAGTTCCCCAACCCGACCCCAAGAGGCCAAGGCTAACAAAAACAAAACCTTCCAGAAGCAATCATGAACTGAAGGGGCCACCACAAACAGAGGTGAAGAAAGAAGAGAAAGACCCTGGTCCAGAGACCAAGAAGACTAAGGGGGTATATGAGCAGGCCAGAGATGAAAAACGCACAAATAAACTTGCGAATAGGGTGAAAGTGACATCCACTTCCTGGGTACCCGGAGCATCATGGAGCTCCGGTTGTACCCAGGAATTCTTGGCCAGCGCAGACCACAAGTGCAGGAACAGCCCCACAAGGCAAAAATCCCTGAACAGGAAATCATGGCCAGAGGCAACATCTGACTGCCAAGCTCATCAGTCAAGAACTGAAGGTTGGGTAGAAGGTTACACAGGCCAGCTCACCCTCCCCCTGTGGGATGGAGGGGGGGGGGGGTGCACTAATGAGCTGGGGGCTAGTTGGAGGAAGTGAAGTGTTGCTTGTTTTCTTTCTAGGGGAGGTCTTTTGCTATTTTGAAGCCGTCGGTCACAATTTTCAGTCAGTGGTCTGTTTTGTTTTGCCTATCTTTCTGGGGTGCCTTCCCTGGTCAATGGCAAGTATGATATACTTTACATGTAAAGTGTCCATAGGCCATTGCTCCCTGCGCCTCTCTGAGGGAACCAGGTTTTGGTTCTGGTCCCCAGTGGCCAACAAGAACTCTGACTGATGACCCCAAATAGAATAGCCATATATCAGTAGGATAGCTTCAGGGGAGCCAAGGCTCCCCACAGAAATTCTTTGGTCATGGACAAACTGCAATAATGATATTCAATGTTGACTGTTTTGGGTATATTCTCTTTTGAATAGCATTGTTTGATATTATTATTTATAATACAATACCATTTAATTTTATTTGAAAAAGTTTATGCACTACAGTGTATAATGTAAGTTTATGTTTAGATAAGAGCAGCTGTTAACATGAATATGTCCTGGCAAACTGACTTAGCACCGACTTACATGAACAAACCTGCTTAATACCTCCATGATGGGGTTCTGGGAGTTCTTCTACTCCCCAAGCCCGGCACGAGGCCAGGCTCGACTTGTGAGAGCTTGGTCCACCAGGCTATTGCTTGGAGCAGCCCGCAGACCCACATATCCACCACATCCCAGTTGATCCGGCACTCCTTGAAGATCTATTGAAGATGTCCACAGTTGTTCCCGCAATATTTCTTATACTCGATGGGAGGATGTAGAACAACCAAGAACCTCTGATGTATATACAGTTTTCTCTTATTGTGCTTATGGCACCCCTGCTTTTCTCTGGTTCTATTCTGCATTTTCTTCCATATCGTTCATTCCAGTATGTTGCTATTTTACTGTGTAGATTTGGGACCTGGCCCTCCAGTATTTTCCACGTGTATATTTGACATCTCTCTCGTCTCCTTTCTAGTGAGTACATTTGGAAAGCTTGGAGACGATCCCAATAATTTAGGTTCTCTGTACTCTGTCTATTTTAGCAATCTCTCCTCCTCTGAAGGGGCAAGCGAGTACTGCGCAGCACTCAAGATGGGGCAGCAGTGATTTGAAGAGTATAACTATTGTGATGAGATCTCTGGATTTGAAAGTTCTTGTAATTCATCCTATCATTTATCTGGCTGACGCAATATTTGCTTGGTTATACAGTACTCCCTAAACGTTAAGTCGTCAGACATCATTATTCCCAAATCCTTTGCATGCTGTTTTCCTACTACGGGCAGATTTGATTGCGTTTTGTACCCTGTATTAAGGTCCTCATTTTTACCGTACCTAAGTACCTGTACCTGGAATTTATCACTGTTAAACATCGCATTATTTTCTGCTGCCCAGTCGAAAACTTTATTAATATCTGCTTGTAGTTTTTCAATGTCTTTAACCGAGGTAATTTTCATGCTGATTTTTGTGTCATCTGCAAAGGATGATATGAAGCTGTGATATGTATTTGAGTCTATATCTGATATGAGAATAAGGAAAACAGTGGTGCAAGTAGTGCACCACAAGACTCGCAAAACAAACACATAATTATTCCACTGAAAATTTTGAACTCAACATGAACATGTTCACTAGAGTGAAATTTGCTCTAAGGAGGTCCATCTGTACTGGATTTTGTCAATCATTTCATAACATACAAAACTAAGCAATTTCACTTTTATTTGGGCTTCAGGTTTGCAAACACTTTGTTGCATCTTAATTGCATTACTAAGTCATATATGAAGTCTCTGATGTAACTGTCTTTTTCAGATTTTTTAGTATCAAATATGGCAACAAATGTAATTCTAGGCTCAACTCTGCATAAGAAGTATGTTGATCCAACCTGCAAGTAAACAATGAAATTCTTTTAGTATTTTAGTAATATACCTATGAGCCATTCTATATTATAGACGCATGACACTTCTGAATGTGATGGACATTATGACACTCATTACTAACTTGTTGATCGAAGAAGTGCACAACATGATCTAGCAAAGCATGTTCATTGCTCCGGTCTGAAACTCGCATAACAATGCTAGGCCATCTCTCCAGAGGTTTAGTCTGAGTAAAAGAAACATGATTACTTAAGTAAAACACATACAAATAACTGTATTTTGCTATTAGTGTTATTACACTTGATAAACTAATACATGCAAATTGTACCAAAACAAAAATCTTGTATCACTTAAAAATATTTATCCTCCTTAATATAAGAATCTTACTAAAACAATATTCATTCTCTAAATGTTTATTTAATTTTAGTACTTTCCTACACTAATTATTACCTAATACCACATTACCCATAATAATCTACCATATTTTTTTTTATTTTGTGTTTGGAAACTTCCTACTTTTGTGAGTTGAGGATGCATATGCAGAGAAAAGAGAGGAGCAGAGGGCCTAAGGCATTGATAACAAATATTCAAACATCACACAAATTTATCATACCTTTCACTATTAATATTGTGGAGACCTAATGCCACCATTGAAAATTCATGCGCCATTTTGTGTAACACATCTTTCAATGTTACCACTCGTACAGTCATAAGGAGGAAAAGCCTTCATGCAAATTGCACCTATTTCAAAGAAAAAGAATATATGAACCCCGGTGGTTGAGGAAATTGTGGACCGGTGGCTTGTTCACTCTGTTTGCGGGTGTGCTAGGTGAAGTTTCCGGCGTTGATGGGATGCTTGTTGATTTTCCCTCCTGGGCTACGTGTTAACTTTTACATAGTGATGCTTGTCCTGTGCCTTGTTATTCTTTGCCATTTGAAACTGCCTAATGTTGGTACTTGGTTGGTATGAGTATGCCGAGCATAAAAATATATTAAACTATGAATTATGTTTAATACAGTATACAGTTTGAATTGTTGATGGATTACATCAAGATGGATACATCATGATGGATACTCATACAAGTTACAAGTAACTTGTTAACCAAGTGTTAGTTTGATGGACCAAGAGTCAATTGCAATACCCCTAGTCCTTGTTAAAGTGGTCTACTCTCTTGAGATATTTTGTAATTTAATTTTAAGTAGTAGTGAATAAAATCACTGTAAAGTAAGTTTCTATTATATGAGATATGTGTTACATGTCATAATATATGTTGTCTTAACATAGGAACTGTGTGCAGCCCAGGAATGTGGTGTCTGTTACTTCAGTAAATTAACTGATTGAGCAAGCCCCATTTCACAATTATTCACACTTTCGTAAAGGCCAGGTATTTATTTCTACCTAGTTTCATTGATACCAGTAGAAAAAAAACGCTGCCCTTATAACAACTGAAAGGAACTATAGTCATTATGGCATAAAAATTATATAATCTCACAGGAGGGTAAGTGAAGATAGCAGGGTAACTATCTAAGCCCTTAGGAGGTGGCACCGATTCCTCTGGATGATGATAGCCTGCACCCTGATAGTCCTCGACTCCAGCAGCTTCAAAGACCAGACACACACTAACTGCATCACTTCTCCTCTGAAAGCTTTGAATCCTGAAAAACCAAAACTTAAGTTTATTGATCCAATTTACATTATTCCTTATGGGAAAAACCCAGCACTGAATATAATGAAAAGCCATTTTCTGGGTGAGTCATCAGTCACAGGAGTCTTTATGCCTACCAGGAACCACGAGCCAGAACCTGGCTCCCTTAGAGAGGCACAGGGAGCAATGGCCTTTGAGCATTTTACATTTAAAGTACAGCGATACCTCGGCTTAGGAATGTCCCTCTGTACGAACTTTTCGGGTTACGAACCCGATTTCTTCGTAAAATCCGAATCGGGTTACGAACTTTGGCTTGGAAACTAAGTTTGTTGATATGAGTATGGCCAACCTAGCGCATGGTGGTACACTGACCGCACCTCAGTTTACCAGTGCCTCCCACCTAGTGACAATCGTGCCTGAATTCTTTGTAAAGAATTTCAGTTTTTTTTCGGATTTTTGGGTATTTGAACATAAAAGTTATTATTACATATCTCGCCATGGGTCCCAAGAAAGTTGGTGGTAAGGTTCAAGCCAAGAAAACACATGTGAGAATGACCATAGAGAAAAAACAAGAGATCATTCATAAACATGAAAATGGTACACGTGTTGTTGAACTTGCTAAGCAGTACAACAAATATATGTCAACGCTATGCACTGTACTTGCTAAGAAAAAGGACATTATGAATGCTAAAGTGGCAAAAGGCGTATCAACAATCACGAAACAAAGAACACAAACACTTGAGGGTGTTGAAAAGTTGTTATTAATTTGGATACATAACAAGGAGTTAACAGGTGATAGCATTTCAGAGGCTATCATTTGTGAGAAAGCAAAGCAATTGCATGAAGACCTTTTAAGGAAATCCCCTGGAACGAGTGAGGCAGATATGAAAGTGTTTAAGGCAAGCAGAGGATGGTTTGAGAAATTTAAAAAAAGAAGTGGTATTCATAGTGTTGTGAGACATGTGGAACCTGCAAGCTCAGACAAACCAGCGGCTGAAAGATTTGTTAATGAATTTAAAGATTTTGTGGAGAGTGAGTATACCTACCACAACAAGTGTTTAATTGTAATGAGAGGACTATTCTGCAAAAGATTGCCTAAGAGGACATACATTACCCTGGAGGAAAAGTCATTGCCAGGATACAAGCCTATGAAAGATAGGTTTACTCTGTGCTGTGTGGCAATGCGAGTGGTGATTTGAAAATTAAACCCTTGCTTGTGTATCATTCTGAAAATCCAAGGGTTTTAAAAAAAATATAATTTGCAGAAAAGTCAAATGTGTGTGATGTGGAGGGCTAATAGTAAGGCATGGGTGACAAGGCAATTTTTTACGGAGTGAGTGAATGAGGTGGTTTGCCCTGCCATAAAAAAATATCTGCAGGAGAAAAGTTTGCCACTCAAGGCCCTGCTTCTCCTCGACAATGCTCCTGCTCATCCTCCAGACTTGGAAGATGCATTGTTGGACAAATTTAATTTTGTTACTATAAAGTTCCTTCCTCCTAACACCACTCCTCTAATTCAGCCTATGGACCAGAAAATCATATCCAATTTTAAGAAACTTTATGATAGGGCACGTTTCCGGAAATGTTCCGAAGTGACTGATTCTACACACCTCAACCTCAAAGAGTTCTGGAAAAACCATTTTAACATTTGTACTGCTTTAAAACTCATTGACAAAACCTGGCAAGAAGCGACTCAAAGAACCCCTGATCTCTCTCTGAAGAAAATTGTGGCCTGAATGTGTTTCAGAACTAGACTTTGAGGGGTTTGAGCCTGAACCTGAAGTGACTATTGTTGAGGAAATTGTTACTCTGGGCTAAAAATTGGGCTTGCAGTTGGATGGTGTTGATGTGGAAGAGTTGGTGGAGGAACACAGCAAAGAACTGGCCACCGAAGATCTCCTAGCCCTTCACAATGAGCAGCAACAAGAGGTAGCCGAGGAAATTTCTTCACGGGAGGAGGAGGCAGTACAGAATGTACCTTCCTCAGCATTAGGAAGTGGTGTAGACTGTGGGAAGAAATGCAAACTTTTGTCGAAACGACTTGCCCAGATCAAAGCTGTAGTAGGCCGCTGCATTAACCTTTTTAATGACAATGTGATGCCTCACTACAAACAAGTGTTACAACGAAGGGAAAAACAATCCTCAATGGATCGATTTTTAGTGAAAAAATTAAGCAGTGAGCCACAAGCAGGTCCTAGTGGTATGGAGGCAAAATGTGCCAGAGTGTCTACCCCGGAGAAGTCATCACTGCCTGATGTTATAATGGAAGGGGACTCCCCTTCCAAACACTAACACCTCTCCTCCTTCCTCCCCTCTTCACCGTCTTCCATACACCAACAAGAGTCATCAGTAAAGGTAAGTAATAAGTATATACTTTAGTACTAAAGAGTTGGGTGAATTAGGTATAATTTTTACTTTGAAGTTAATTTTTTGGGGAGTGTGAAATGGTTTAATTCATTTACATTATTTGTAAATGAATTAATCCATTTCATTTGTATCCCATAAGAAATAATGGGATAATTCACTTCGGTTTACAAATTTTCGACTTACGAACCATCTCTAGGAACAGATTAAATTCGAAAGCCGAGGTACCACTATACAGTATATAGAATGAGTTTGGATTGATATAAATAGGAGCTGCAAAAAGTTTTTTGCAGTTTCCTTAATTCTTATGTCATGTATAAACATCTTCACAACATATCACTAGAAACTGGTCATATTTTAAATTTAGCTTTTCTTCAGCAAATATTTTTGTTCTTATAAAATGCTTAATTTGAGTCATACTGAATTTTGTTGCAAGTACTGTAACCATTTATTTTATATATATATTATTTATATTATATATATATATTATTTATATTATATATATATTATTTATATTATATATATATTATTTATATTATATATACACACACACACATATATACCTACCTACCTACCTAGAATAATGTATAATATTGGTGGCACTGTAAATTTCATTTACTGCAATCCAACATAATATGATTAAGTAGCATGATTCAGTTAAGGTAAGTTAGTGTCATCAAATATAAGTGTCAAATTATGGTAAGTGTCATCAAACACTTACTTTGAAACATAATCACATGCTTGCCCTTGTCGGGAAATAAGAGCCTTCATATCTGCCGGTGAGCTTTGTGCTGCCAGGGTTTCATGGAAATACAGAGAAAACTTGGAAACAAATGCCGCTTTTGCTTGCCAGAGCCACTGGTATAAGGAAGGAAGGGGAGAAGACTTCAAGAAACTGGAGCCAAACCCATACTTCTTTGTCTGTAAAAAACAAAAACAGCATTGAATGTAATGAAATGCCAATTTCTGGGCAAGTCCTGGTGGCTTCCTGAAGCTATACACCAAGATGGTTCCCATCTTACAGGTCACATCAGCAGTGGTGTTCCTGGGACTACCATGGAACAAAGCCAGAACCTGGCCATACCCCCATCCTCACGGAGGTGCGGGGAGCGGAAATATTTTGCCACCTCACTGGGGAAGGTATCCAGGAAGTCAGCGAATCAAAAACAAGCCACTGCCAGGTTCATAAGAGACTAATGAACTCCCGAACTATAGGAAAGGGGCTCACCATCTTCAAGGGGACTAAGCAATCAGTTCTGGTGCAGATACACAAACAAATCCTACCCAATGACCTGGAAGGAAGGGAATAGGGGGGAACCAGGGAGCCATCAGGTTCACTCAGAAATTGTCATTTCATTACATTCAAGGCTGGTTTTCTGGGGTAATCCCTATGTGGCTCCCTAAAGTTAACTATCCATGGAGAAAAAAGAACATAAGGAAACTTACCAGGGAGGAGGGAGGATCATAGGAGTCAGGATAAAGAAGAAACCCCAGGATGAGAGACATGACCAAAGGCCACACAAAAGGCACTGGGGCCCAAGAACATTCACCAAATTCTAAGCCACCAGAGCCCTGTTAGAGTTTCAAACCCACACACCTGAATATAGGCCCAGGACACATTAGGAAACACAGCCATGAGAGTGGCATACTTCCGAACATCATAGGCACAAGGGTAGACTGCAGGCTGGCTAGGATTAACACTGCGGACGACTTGAGAAACACGTGGCTTAGCACAGGAAACCAAGGAAACAGGATCAACCCACAAAGCATCCACCGAAGCAGAATTGGTGGCACAAAGGTAGCAGTGGAGAGCTGCCACCGGCCACATCATATGATGCAACCCCGGCCAAACCAACCGTGAATTAATAACCAAGGGCCCTCACAGAAACCAACCAACTCATTCTTTGCCAGCAAAGGAGCTGGCTGCAAATGAACAAAATGCCCATCGGGGCCAAAACAACGAAAACTGCATCTCACGAGGAAAGCATGAAGCTACCTGACTTGACAACCAGAAGCAAGAGACACCAAAAGCAAAGGCTTGGTGAAAGAATCATGGACTGAAGAGGACACCATAAAATGAGAAGAAGGAAAGGTGAAGGTGAGAACATGGTTCAACAACCATGCAGGTTCAGGTGGTGCATGAGAAGGCTGGAGGTGAAACAAAGCACGAGACAGCCTGTAAAATGGCGTGAACTAGTATCGACACTAAACGTAAGCTGCAGCAACTCCACCAGCATCACACAATATGAGGCGACAGAATTCAGTATGAGATACTGACCAATAAAAAGTCAAGAAAGAAGAAGAAGAGAGCACCATACTCTCAGAAACTGACAATGATAAAGGGGAACAGAGGTAAAACAAGAGTTGGATAACCTCATATTGTTACTGAGAAGAGGAACACAGGTGGGACAATCAAAGAAGCACTAGGGAGCATACAGGGAAGGTAATCCTAGGCATATGGAGCTTCAAGTATTGTATAATCCAAGTTCATGCTACAACATAATGTACACAAAAAGCCACCAAGGGCATACACCAAAACTACTTAGCTGAACAGAGGAGCCTACGTGGAAGAGCGGTGACCAAGGAACCACTATGGCAGTCAGGGGGGGCCCCAATTACATCAGCATAAGAACTGACTGTAAAGACCCCTGGAGGTGGTAAGACCCTCGCCCCTCACGTCAAATGAGGCAGGTGAGGTGCGGCAAATAAGCTCATGCTAGCTTCGAGAGATTCAAATGTTTGTTTACATAATTGGCGAGTAATTAGGTGGGTTTAGAGGTGTTAAGTCTCTTTTGAACCCAGCAGTGGTTTGTTTTGACTCGCTGACTTTCTGGAAGTGTTCTCTGGTGAGGTAGCGAAATGATAATGCTGCCTGTGCCTCTGTGAGGGGGCCATACCTGGAGAGGGTCTCGGAAGCTCTTCTACTTCCCGAGCCCAGCCTCGGTCCAGTCTCAACTTATGTTATCTTGGTCCAACAGACCAAGCTTGTAACTGCTCGCAGGCCCACATATCCACCACAGCTTGGTTGGTTCAAGACTTCTTGCAAGAATATATCTGTCTCTGAAATATGTCCACCATTATTCCAGCAATATTTCTAATGCTTGCTGGGAGAGAATTGAACACACGTGAACCTCTGATGTTCAGACAGTGCTCTCTGATTGTGCCTATGGAACCTCTACTCTTCAAGGAGGAGTAGAGGAGCCATAGGTTCCATTCTACATTTGCATCTGCCACAAATAGGGGCCTGACAGTCGAGTGGACAGCGCTTTGGATTCATTGTCCTGAGGTTCCGGGTTCAATCTCCGGTGAAGGCGGAAACAAACCAGCGTTGAATGTAATGAAACGCCATTTTCTGGGTGAGACCCGGAGGCTCCCCGGAGCTTTACCGGCTGATATGCTAATGTCAGACTTTGGCATCAGTCATGTGTATGGAGTTCTAGGGCCTACCGGGGACCACGAGCCAGAACCTGGCCCCCTCAGAGAGGCAAGGGGAGCAATGGCCTATAGAAACCCCCGTGTGGTTGGAAGCATTCTATGTCTGCCATCGACCGGGTCAAGCATCCAGAAAGGTAAGCATTCCAAAACAAACCCCTATTCTGGTGAAAATTGCTACCTAAGCCGAACTAGTGAATAGAACTCTTCAACAGAAAACACGGAAACTAGTATGACGTCATACGTCACCGCGCCGCTGTCTGCGCAGCTCCCCCCTCCCCGGGAGGGGGAAGGGGGAGCCCCAGACCTCCCACGCCGGCTATCCACCCATCAGTTCTGAGGCTGGATGTCAAAACACGCGAAAAAACGCCGACCGGAGGGAGGGAGGGTTGCCGGGGAGCCTCCGGGTCTCACCCAGAAAATGGCGTTTCATTACATTCAACGGTGGTTTTCTGGGGGGAGCCCCGTCGGCTCCCCGGAGCTAACTACCCACAGAGGAAGGTCAAAGGGACAAAACCGGGAGGCGGACACCACGCACCCCCCAAGGAGGCGAGACAACCGGCAGCAAACGCCAACCCAAGGCGCCACAGCCCCGAAAATCCCGGGAACAACACGAGAACCACGAGCAGCAAGGCCCCTGCACGAACACCAAAAATCCATGCCCGAAAGACTGCAAGGCCACGTCGCCCAGACGGCAGCGAGAGCAGCGAAGCCACGAACGCCACAGGCATGAGGGAAGAACACAGGCAGCTTAGCCGCAAGAACACGGCTGACCACCCGGGACACCATCACCCGCGAACCGGGAAGAACAGAACCGGATCAACGCAAAACGCGCTCCGGACCCAAACGCCGTGGCACGCAAACAACAGCAGAGGGCCGCCACTGAACACAAAAACGACACACCCCCGGCCCGACCAACAAAGCACCAACAAACCCTGGACCCCTCCAGAATGCAGCAGCCCCACCCCGCGCCAGAAAAGATGGAGACTGCTGCCATCAAACAACCAAAACGCTAAAACCGAAGGAGCAAGAAAACACAGCGAACCGACCCCCAGAGGCAAAGGCCCAAAGGAAAGAGCCGACGAAAAAACACACCGGAACCGAAGGGGCACTACCAACCGAGGAGAAGACAGAGCGCGCTGACCAGAGACCAGGATGGTGCAAGCGGCGCACGAACAGGCCGGAGGTGAAAGACGCACAAGACAGCTGACTAACGGTGCAGAAGCAACACCAAGACCGAAAGCAAGCTGAAGCGGCTCCGCCTGCGCCGCACGAAAAGAGGCGACAGTATGTGGCAAGACGACGGCCCCCAACCCCTACTAGAAAACCAAGCCGAGAGTAAACCAAGCCAACAAGAAGGACCCACCGAAGAAGGGACAGGAAAAGGAAGGACCGCCAAAATACCCCATACTGCCGCCAAGAAAGCACGCAGGTGGGACACCTACCACGAAGCCACCTGACCACCAACCGGAGGCGAGACCACGAGGCAGAACATAAGCAGCCCCGACAAGGCCCCCCCCGAGCCCAGGAAAAAGGCGGAGCCGCGAGAAGATCTCGGGCGCGACCACCGAAACCCAGGCGGCACAAGGAGATGGAACGTCTGCCGAACAGAAAAACTCCGAAGCATGCAAGCCCGCCAGGAGTTCAGAAACGACAGGTCCGACGCGAGACATCGCAAGAACCCCCCCAAAAAAAGTAAAACAACAACAACCGGCAGGGCAAGCTAGGAAAACCAAAGAAGGCGGAAGGGTCGCCGCCAGAACAGGACCCGAACCAAGGGGCACGAACAACTGCAATAGACCGAGACAAAGAAGCACATCACAGGACACAGGCTGACCAACGCCTAAGAACACACGCAGAACATTCCTGCTGCAGAAGAGGCAGGAAGAAAGAGCAGAAGCACAAAAAAAAAAAAAACCAGGAGAACAACCAGGGGTGGACAATCAGGCAGGGACAAAAACCCCACGCAATCCCCAGGCACAAAACGGCAGCAAAGCGCCACTCCACAACCGGACACAGGAACAAGGACACGCCACCGTGAAACACGGTACCAATGCTCACGTGCAGCAGCAGCAGCAACAGGCACCACTGCAACATGCAACATGTAAATAGCAACTCCCCTCTGCAAAGGCAGAGAACGGAGCAGGCAGACCCCAGACAGGGCCAACGGAGACACGACAAAACCCTGCAGGCCCAGAAACCTGCACCAGGCGACCGACGGCGGAGAAAACCCCGCTCGATACCTGCTGGATGAGGTACTGGGAGCTCTTTTACACCTCAAGCCCGGCCCAAGGTCAGGCCAGACCGGCCAGAGGATGGCCCACCAGGCAGCTGCTAGGAGCAGTCCACCGGTCCACATACCCCCACAACCAGGACGGGCCGGAACTGCCATACGAAAACAGGCCAGTGCGCCCTGGAAGTCCACGGACGAACCAGCAAGAAGGCTTATGCTCGCAAGTAGGTCGTGTAACAAGCACAGACCTCTGATGGTAATACAGTGTTCCCCAAAGGTGCCAATAGCACCACTGCACTCCGCTGGTACTATCCCGCAAGTTCTACCAGATAGGCGGGACCCAAGAGCCAGAGCTCAAATCCTGCAAGCACAGCCAGGAGCCTCACCAGGTGAGTACAGAACCAACCCTACAACCCCCACACCTCACAACATTAAAAAAGGAGGGTCCCCTGAATGACTCCAGCATGGGTTGGACATGCACATGAGGGGGACAGGAAGGGGTGATAAAGGGACAGTCACTGGTGTGCGAACGGTCTCAGTCGTACAAAATTATACCTAAATAAAAACAGGTATATGAACACCGCCGCATCCAGCGCCCGGCCAAAAGACGCCAGACCGCAGAAACTCACCTGGCGAATGGTGGCTCGAACTTGACACGACTCAACCGTGCCCAGAAGAACTTGGGAGCACCGCCAGGTGAAGACGCCAGAGCCGGACCCGCAGGAGAACAGGGAGAGGCGAAGGAGGCGGTCCACACCCATGACACAGAAAACCGCGGTGTCCTCCCCACAACTGGGAACCAGGACACCCCTGGTGCAAAGGGGCACATACCGCAGCCAGGGAGAAGAACGAGAGGCGAAGCACTGTAGCAAAAAAGGGCGCAAAACCCCAGCACTGAACCATCGCCCAGACCAAAACAAACTCCACGGCGCATGCGCATAACACGCTGGCCGAACCGCACACCCTCCCTGCGGGAAGGCGCCAGCCAGGACTATTGCACGAGAAAAGGAGCCAAAAGAGGAAGCAGGAACAATAAAACCGGCCAAGAAGCAAAGAGCCCAAAAAAAAAGGGAACCCAAACGGGCGACAAGTAGCCCAAACGGGCGACAAGTAGCCCAAACGGGCGACAAGTAGCCCAACCGGGCGACAAGTAGCCCAACCGGGCGACAAGGAGCCCAACCGGGCGACAAGTAGCCCAACAGGGCGACAAGTAGCCCAACAGGGCGACAAGTACTAGGAGCCGACAGACGTTCCAATAATGCGGGAAGTAGCGAAAAACCTTCCCGTACCCTCGAGAACACAGAAGCCAACACTAGTCCCGAAGGCACACGAAGGCGCAGGCGCACCCGAGATCAAAAGTCACGCAGAACCCCAACGAACGGGGAAACATGACAAAAACACCGTCCCAAAAAGCGGGGGAGGAAACATCCACCCACAGGACGGAACCAACCGACTCAAAGGCCAAGGAACCGAGCCCGGGGAGGGGCCGACGTCCAACAGCACGTACGGCGAGTGGGGAGGAAAGACCCCACTCCGCGTAACCACAAGCCCCGCCTAGAGGGGGATAAAACCCCCCACGGGGTCTAACGGGGCCAAGGCCCCCCCCAAGGCAGCCCCTCCCCAGCCCCGGGAACCTACACGACAGGCCCCGGGGCCGAGCCGTTCCCCCAAAGCCCCGGCCGTACCAGAAAACCGGGGCAGCCGTGAAAACACTAAGGAAGGGAGCCCACTGGCAGACTCATACAACACGGCTGGAGGAACAGGCCCAAATGCCCCCGTCACTACCCCGGAAGGGGAATTCCCCGAGACTGCCCGAGTCTCAACACCACGAAACACCCCGCCCTGAACCTACAGACGGTAAGGAACCGGATGCAGGCAGGAAGGGTGAACCAGGGGAAAGACAAGGGGGCGTGGATGCAACCAACACCCCCAAGCTCCCAAAACGAAATACAACGGGGCAGCCCCGGGGCTCCCGGGGAGGAAACCACGAGAACGTTGCCACCACCAAGGCTCAAGTGCAACGCCCCTGCTGCCCGCACCCGCTTTGTTAGCACAACTGGGTAACCGAGCCACAACGAGCAACCAAACTCGCAGGACACCGGGTCGAAGGTGTCACCGACCCCACAGGCAGCAGACGGAGGCAAAACAGAGAGTCACCCAGAGACAAAAGGTGAGAGCAACCCTCAAACTCGCTGGAAGCGAGGGGGGGGCTCTGGGGTCACATCCATCGGACCCGCGCGCCCCCAGGGGTTTCCCAGGGTCCCGAGCGTTTACTTTAAGAGGACTCGCGCTCAGGTAATCCCAGGCAGGGTACTGCTAACCGGCACCCAAGCTACCAAACAACTTTCTAAGAGCTGAACCCCCGGGACGTGTACACTCACGGGGACCTAGCAGGGGGTACCACCAGAAATACTCAGAACACAAGGGACACAAGGGGCAAGAACGAAGGCAGACCCCCCCACCAGGTATATAAACAAAAGAAAAAGAAAACCCCGCAAGAGGACAGCGTACCCAAGCGGAACAGAGCCGGCCGCTATGATTGGTAAAGACAAGCTGCACAGTACCCCGCGCCCCACCAGTGCAAACACCGCCCCTTACTCTAAGGCGAACAAGGGAGACAGAACACCCGAGCACACAAAGAGCGGCCGAAAACCAAGCGGTAAACGGCCAAGCAGGGGCAGGACCCAAGGAACTTGTGGAAGGTGGCCCCAAGCCCCAAGGGCAGTACTTACAAGGCACCTAGGGAAGGGAACCCTAGGCGCATGCAGCCCGAGTACTGAAGAATCACACCCGGCTCACGCACCACCTAGAAAACAGACACCACACTCTAGGTACAGTGCTGAAACAACCACTGGAGCCGGAGCACATAACCATTGCCTATAGCATCAGCCGAAGAACTGATGGGTGGATAGCCGGCGTGGGAGGTCTGGGGCTCCCCCTTCCCCCTCCCGGGGAGGGGGGAGCTGCGCAGACAGCGGCGCGGTGACGTATGACGTCATACTAGTTTCCGTGTTTTCTGTTGAAGAGTTCTATTCACTAGTTCGGCTTAGGTAGCAATTTTCACCAGAATAGGGGTTTGTTTTGGAATGCTTACCTTTCTGGATGCTTGACCCGGTCGATGGCAGACATAGAATGCTTCCAACCACACGGGGGTTTCTATAGGCCATTGCTCCCCTTGCCTCTCTGAGGGGGCCAGGTTCTGGCTCGTGGTCCCCGGTAGGCCCTAGAACTCCATACACATGACTGATGCCAAAGTCTGACATTAGCATATCAGCCGGTAAAGCTCCGGGGAGCCGACGGGGCTCCCCCCAGAAAATGGGCAGTGTTTCTTTGACCCTGATGTTCCTGTTCACCTAGCAGTAAATAGGTACCTGGGAGTTAAATAACTACTACGGGCTGCTTCCTGGGGATGTGTAACAAAAAGAAGGCATGGTCGAGGACCGAGAGGCGGGGACTCTAATCCCCGAAATCATCTCAAGATAACCTCAAGAAAATAACCCTTATGCCAAATAGAACTTCCACACCTGATGTCACCCATTAGCATGGAGCAATCTTGGCATGACAGCTTCAGAGAGCATTGGGCTCTCCCAGATATGATTGTTTAGACATCTAAGGTCAACACTGAGAGTCATCTGGCTTCGCTACTTTGAGTCAATACACACAGGGTCTAGCTTTGACAGATTCAGCTACTGTAGACTGCCACAAGGTTACTTTACCTCGAGGTTACCTCGAGATAGTTTCGAGGTTTAGCATCTCCGCAGCACAGTCCTCGACCAGGCCTCCAAGGTCAACTACTAATACAGCACATGAAACTGGATACAATGCACATTTTCAGTTTATTTCAAATTTTTTGTACATTTTGCATCCAAATTAATCATTCTATAATAAAAATTATTATTATTTTTTTTTTTTTTTTGCATAGGCAGATGTGCCAATCCACAGTTGCACTTTAGAGGACAAAAGAAAACTTGCCCAAAGTTCTTGCCCTGCATGGGATTCAAACTTGGGTTCAATCAGTTTTGAGCTGACTGCAGTAACTACTATGCAACAGGTCACCTACACATGCACATACATAAATAAATATAGTATAATGAAGCAGAATTCAAAAGCCAAATGCTATTTCTCTCAATAACCCAGAACAATAAATTGTTTTTCATCGAATAATGTCTCTCACCTCCTTTGACTGAACAACAGTGTGCCAACTATTTAGCTTTGAATGAGCATCGTGAAGATGAAGTAGGGATGGCAGGAAACGCCAGAACTGCATCTCTAGCTGGCTTCTCAATAAATGTATCAGAATGTCGCATTCATATCTGAAAAAAATGCAAAATATTTCATCTTTCCAATCATGTTATTTTGTCTTAGGAAATTAATCCTTAATGTCCATGTTATATATAGTAAGCATGGCTAATTAACCAGAATGCATGCACTGCACTGTTCATTAATGACTATGGTGCCATTTTTTTTTAACCCTATCCCTACCAAGGGTCAAAATGCAGCCAACATCAAGGGTCTAATGTAATGAAATGCCTGATTGACTGTAAATGGCTGACCGGTTGCTACCACAACTGTGAATGCTTAACTCCCTTCAGTTATGACTACCTGTGACTGGTCTTGACTGTAAGTGAATAGTTCTGACTGGCTGCCACACAACAGAGGCAGTGAAATGTTTGGAAGGAAAATCTGGAATCAATGATGCAGATACAAAAGCATTCAAGGGGAGCATGGGACGGTCTCACCACCTTCCCCCTCCTCCTTACCCTCCCATACACCAACACTGCTCCTCCCTCCCTCCTCCCTCCACACCGTCTCCCATACGTCAACAAGAGTCCTCAGTAAAAGTAAAGTGCAGTTAAATGTTCACTTATTTTATGAATGGTTTATATTTGCACCTAACTGTTTTGTGTATGAAAAATATAAGTACTGTAGTATTTTGTATAAAATGAATTTTAAGTTAATATTTTTGGGGGTGTGGAACGGATTAATTTAATTTACATTATTTCTCAAGGGAAAATTTGTTTTGGTTGATGAATTTTTGGTTGACGATGCGTCTCTGGGAACGGATTACGATCATAAACGAAGGTACCACTGTATGTCTACTAGAAAGACTGCTACCAAAATATACTTGTATAAATATATATATATAACTGCATTATGATTTCATAACAATGTGAGATCTCTTTCAACACCACCAAATATAACATAATAATGAAGACAGTAACTTACGTAAAGCTCGTTTTTATTGGAGTCAAGAGCGGATGATGGAAATTCCGGCTGTTACTGGAACTGATGTCTATTATGTGAGAAAGCAACTCTTCAAAATTCATCAAACGACAAATGGACATTTCAATTACCCTTTCATAGCTATTATTAGTGTTAAGAAAATACATATTTTATATAAAGTAAATGATCATTCACTTGTACTGAAGTTTAATGACATTAGCACCCAAATATTGGGAGCCATTCAACTTCAATTATATATTACTAAAACTAATATATACAAGTGAAACTCATTTAAATAGTAAACAAATAAATTTAACATCAGACAGGTAAACAGTCCTTTCTGTGGGAAGCTCCTGTAATGACTGGTATATTAACTCTAGCTTTTGTTGTTGCAATGGTATATAAAACCAGCACTGAATGTAATGAAATGCCAGTCTCTGGATGAGCCCCGGAGGCTCTCTGAAGCTAGCTAAGTGATTAAGTGCCATACTACTTGGAGTCATCAGTCACAGAGTTCTTGTGTGCCTACTGGGCACCACAAACCAGAACTTAGCCCCCTCAGAGAGGTGCAGGGAGCAATGGTTACAAAGAAACAAGCAACCAAATCTTCGTCCAACTACCCCCCCCCCCACTTGTTAGCTTCATCTCCCCCCCCCCTTATTGGGAGGGGGGGGGAGGGAGCCACAAGCCAATTCTTGAATGATAAAAGCTGCCAACCGGAAGGAGGAAGGGAGGGTATTAGGCTTCCTAACACCCACCCTCCCTTCCATTTCATTACATTCAATGATGGTTTTCTATGGGGAGGCCCATAGGCTCTCTGAAGCTAACTACCCACAGAGAAGGGAAAACAGAAACTTACCAGGGAGATGGCAGTACCAAAGACATCAACACGAAGAAGAGACTGTCAGTCGCGACAAACTCCCCAAAGCAAAACAAGGCCGTAGACAGCCAGGAACGTTACCCAGATATCTGGCAGCCAAGACCCTGTTAGACCTCCAAAACCCCGGTGCCCGAATATTGTTCCAAGACATGTTCCCAAACACAGCCAACAAAGCGGCATACTTCCGCACATCAAGGGCACGAGGGTAGACCACATGCTGGCTAGACTTAATGACACTGCGGACAACCCGAGACACACGAACCCTAGAAAAGGGAACCTGGGAAACTGGATCAACCCACAATGCATCCACTGAAACAGAACTGGTGGCCCGCATATAGCGGCACAAAGATGCAACCGCACACAACACACGAGGCACCCCTGGCTGAACTAACCAAGTATCCACAACCATATGACCTCTCTGGAAGCCCACTGTCTCTTCACCAGAAAAGAAGGAGCTAGCTGCAACTGAACAAACGCACCACCAGGACCAAAAGAACAAAGCCTCCGGCATTTCTTTCCCAATGAAATGCCGAATTATAATTTGCTCTTTGCACCTCTGCGAGGGAGGCCAAATTCTGGCTCTGGTGTCAGTAAGCCAAACAGAACTCCCACAACTGTTGTGACATAGTATGGAGTAATGTAAACTAGACAGCTACAGGGAGTCAACAAAGGGTTCCCCCAGAAAACTTATAGGAGTTACTGTCCTTTACCTGACCTTACCATTTTGTTGAATGGAAACATTTGGTATCAACTCGAAGAAAACTAATTTTTATGATAAAAAAGGATACAATGTTATCATTTGAAGCCGGGCTTTGATAAAAAGGACAAGATGAGAACACAGATGTCGTAATATTCCATCACAGCCTGAGCTTCCTGGGGAGGTTAGTCCACTGGTAGAAGTATTACCATTGTTACTTAAAATATTTTTCTTTTCCAAGCCCATTTCATTCAACTCTGTGTTGAGCAACTCATAACTTGCACGAACAGAACTCTGAAAATATAAAAGCCAATATTAAATGAAATAAGGTTGATATCAGTTTGGCAAATTTCTAGGATCAAAGTGATATCCACATCTTTTCTTTATTACCTGAGGGCCCTCAGCACAGCCCTTCATAAGAGCAAGTGCACCCCCACCATGCTCCACATAGCCTACATGCTAGCTAGTTGCTTACTTCTGCTCACATGCCTACCCTCCCTCCCTCCCTCGAGATGTTTTATTATTTTATTATTTAGGGAGCCGGTCGGCCGAGCGGACAGCACGCGGGACTTGTGATCCTGTGGTCCTGGGTTCGATCCCAGGCGCCGGCGAGAAACAATGGGCAGAGTTTCTTTCACCCTATGCCCCTGTTACCTAGCAGTAAAATAGGTACCTGGGTGTTAGTCAGCTGTCACGGGCTGCTTCCTGGGGGTGGAGGCCTGGTCGAGGACCGGGCCGCGGGGACACTAAAAAGCCCCGAAATCATCTCAAGATAACCTCAAGATAACCCCCTCTTCCTCCACTGGTGCCAAGGAACAGCTGAGGGAGGGAGGCCCACACTGGGTTCCCCCTCGCTTGTAAAAACCAGCGCTGAATGTAATAAAATGCCAATTTCTGGGTGAGCCCTGTGATGGCCAGGGCTCACCCAGAAAGAAGACAGAAGTAAAAAAAACAACAACGTTGAATGTAATGAAACGCCAGTTTCTGGATGAGTCCTTGAGGCTCCCTGAAGTTATTATCACTGATTAATTGCCATTCTACCTAGTGTCATCAGTTGTGGAGTTCTTTTTTGCTTACGGGGGACCACAAGCCAGAACCCGGTCCCCCCCTCCCTCACAGAGGCGCAGGGAGTGATAGCTTATAATCACTTTACATTTAAAGGATATCATCTTTGCCATTACCAAAAAGGCACCCAGAAAGATATGCGAATCAAAACAAACCACTGCCTGGTTTAAAAAACGAGGCCGAAGCCCCCCATATCCCGAAGAACTCTCCCAAGAAGATAAGAAACAACCAGAACTTAGTGAAACTAGCCTCCCTGCTGGTTAGCTCCACCTGCCCCTTGTTGGGGTGAAGGGGGGTAGCTGGCCCAGCCTGCTTTAGTTCTTTAATGAGAATCATTCTGCCAGCAGGGCAACCCGTCCATTTACAAATAATGTTGCTTTTCGCTTGTATGCGCACTAAGACTAAAAACTGCCATAATAGAAAATGGAAGCGGCTCGTGAAAGTGACATACTGTCCCATTTTCTGTTTGCATCCTCTGGCTTGGTCTGTTAGCTAAGCAAAGGACAGTTTAAGTTAACAGCTTTCATGACATTTTGAAACCTTAGGAGAACTTGCTACCCTCCTAAGCTACCAGAGGACCCAAAACAAAGTTTTGGGTCCATTTCATTTGGAAAATTTCCATTTTGAATTACAGCAATTTTTGTCCGTAGCACATACGAGCAAAAAGCAATGTTATTTGTAAGAAGACAGGTTGGGCAGGAAGAGAAGGGAGTCCGGGAGCCTCCGAGGCTCACCCAGAAACTGGTGTTTCATTACATTCAATGCTGGTTTTCTGTGGGGACGCCCATTGACTCCCTGAAGTGAACTTGCCAGGGCTGCAACACCACAGGTATCAACTTGAAGTCAAGACTGAAGTTCATAGGCTATTGCAACCGTGTGGTTGGAAGCATTTTATGTTTGCCATCGACTGGGTCAGGCACCCAGAAAGGTAAGTGTCCCAAAACAAACCCCTATTCTGGTTAAAATATTGCTACTGGAAGCCAAACTAGTGGACGAACTCCCCAAATGAAAACGAGCATGACGTCACCCCATCACCACACAGCTGTCTGCGCAACCCCCCACTACCCGGGAGGAGAAAGGGAGAGCCCCAAACCCCCGCGCCGGCTATCAACACCCCATTTATGAGGTTGGATGTCAAAATACGTGAAAAACTGCCAGCCGGAGGGAGGGAGAGTTGCCAGGGAGCCACCCAGAAAATGCTGTTTCATTATATTCAACGCTGTTTTTCTGGGGGGAGCCCCTTCAGCTCCTCGGAGCTACTTACCCAAAGACAAAACAAGAGGGACTTACCCGGGAGACGGTCAGCCTTTGTTTCCTCAACGCGAAGTTGAGACAACTAGCTGGAACCGCCGACCCAATGCGACACAGGCTTGACTAGGCCCCGAAACATTAACAAGGTAGCGAGCGGCCAGGACACTGTTTGACCTCCAAAAACCCGTGCCCGAATGTCAGCCCAGGACACGTTATTGAAGACGGCAACCAGCGCAGCAAACTTACGAACATCATGGGCAAGAGGATAGACTGCAGGCTGGCTGGACCGAATAACCCTGCGGACAACCTGGGAGACCCGAACCCTGGAACAGGGAAGAAGGAAAACCAGGTCGACACAAACTGCGTCCCCCAACCATCGAGGCCGTGGTGCGCAGGTAACGGCAAAGTGCCGTAACCGGACACAAGACATGATGCGCACCCGGCCTAACCAACCAAGCATCAACAAGCCAAGGGCCTCTCCGGTAAGCAGCCATCTCATTCTTCACCAGAAAAGAAGGAGACAGCTGCAAACAAACAAACTTACCATCAGGACCAAAAGAGCAGAAACCCCTGTGCCGGAGGAGATCGGGGGTAAAGTAAAATAAATTTTATTCAGGAAAGTACATAGTTGATTTACAAACAATGTTGGATTTATAGATAGAGCTAGTACATACAACACATAAAGCCACTAGTACGCATAGTGTTTCGGGCAACAAAGCTACCCGACCTGACCCCAGAGGCCAATGTCATCAGAAAAAAGAGCCTTGGAAAAACAATCCTGAACCGAAGGGGCCACAACAAACTGAAGAGAAGAGAGAAAGGAAAGCACCCGGTCCAAAGACCAAGACATCTCAGGTGGTGCATGAGCAGGCCAGAGGTGAAACAATACACGAGACAGCTTGCGGAACAGCACAAAATTAACATCAACGTTCAACGCACGATATGAGGCGACAGTATTCGGCATCAAATGACGGTCCTGGAGCAACCGGGAAGGACAAGACAACCTTATCAGAGACAGAAGTAAACCTACGAAGGAACAAGAAATAACGGAAGGACCGCCAGGAAATTTCATACTGCCACCGAGACAAAGCACGCAGGTGGGACATCATCAACGAAGCCAATTGCTCACCGTACAAGTTGTGATAGACTTGAGTCAGAAAGACCAAGCGCGAAGATTCGAGGAGGAGATCGAACCAGCCACGTAACAGACCGGACTGATCTGCTGAAAGATGTGGAGCCGTAGGAAGACCCTCGGGTTTGGACACCGAGCAAGCAGCCCCTGAAACCAAGGCTGGGCCAGCCACCAAGGAGCCAAGAGGACTACTCTCCCTTGGTATGTCTCCAAGTGAGCTAGGACCTGGAACAACAGCTGAATTGCGTGGGGGGGGGGGGGGGGGTGAAGAGGTACAGGTAACCCCCCCACCTCAACTAGTCCTGCAGCAAGATATTGACCCCACCGACCTCGCAGTCGGGGAAGGGTGCCACATACAATGGGAGACACCTTGACCACGCAGACGCAAAGAAATCCACCTCCGGGAGCCCGTACGTCTAGCAGAGACAACTAAACGAGTTGGCGTCGACTGTCCATTCCGTGGACAGGGGAATGCACCGAGACAGGCCGTCTGCCAGGACGTTGGACACCCCATGAATGTGAAAGGCCAGAAAAGCCAAACCCCGAGAACTCAGCAGACAAGTCACCCAAAGCGACCTCCGAAGCAACATCCACACCACTGCAAACTCCCGCCCCGTACTGTTGGCCCGATGGAAGGACAAACCCCACCGCCCCTGGCCGGCCTGGTGAGCACTGGTCACAAGCCCCAGTCAAGAGACGATGGGTCTGTGAACACATCAAGCAAGGGCTCGGGTAGGTGCCAAGGCAATGAACTCCAAAAAACCCAAAGAGGAAGCCCGCAACACAGCAGCCGATGCAAGGCACCCGGAGGCCGAACCCAGCGATCGTGAGGGGGCAGAAGGGACGTCCCCGAAGGAACCAGAGCAACCAACTTAGCCAAACCCGACCCAGCGGGTAGACCATCACAGCAAAGTTCAGGCTCCCGCACAAACCCTCGAGCAACGCTGGGTGACCTAGGAGCATTCCAGAAACAGGCGAAGGTGGGACTGCAGCCAAAGTAGAGACTCCAGAGGGAGAGACAAGGAGAGAGCTCAGGAAAGAAAAGAACCGCAAAACCAACACCAACAGGTCACAGACGAGCAGGTCCTCTGCAACCAGTGCAGCCGAGAGGGTGGGAACCTGCACGTGAAGCTCCACAAGCAGCGAAGCTGCAATGCCTACATCCTGCGAAAGGGCAGGGGCGAACAAGCACGCATTGAAGTACTCAAAGCCACCCTCAGGAAAACCTGGACCACTGTACGAGTCTCGTGCCACTCAAGCGTGCGGGACTGATAACGTATGCCAAGCCTCCAATGAGAAAAAGGCCCAGTCCGCAAGCCAGGACGACTCTGGAACCTCATAACGAACCCAGTAAGGAAAAGATGATCCAAACACGAAGGAAGGATCCATTATGGAGGCGTAATCCGGGTCGTGCAGGAGGTAAGCCGCAATGACCTCCCACACCACACGAGGCGGGATGCGAGAGGCCGAAAACCTCCGGAAGGACGGGGCCGAAGAACCCAAGGAACCGAAACCGGGGAGGGATTGACACCAAATTCAACTTGTACATGGAGGGAGGGAAAAGAAAACCCCACTCCCTGTAACAGCAAGCCCCACTCAGAGGGTACAAAATCCCAAGCATGGTCCAACGAGACCCAAGGCCCCCAAGTTAGCCCCTCCCCCCCCCCCCCCCCCACCACGGAAACCTCCCCACAAGGACCCGGAGTCGAGCCATCCTCCAAATCCCCTGCCTCAAAAGAAAAGGCAGGAGCAGCCAAAAAAGCAGGAATGAAGGGGGCCCACTGGTCAGGCCCAGAAGCTCCGGCTGAAAAAAACATGCTCAAATGCCTTCATCCCACACCGGAATGGGCATCCTCCAGAAATGCCCGAGTTTCAACACCAGCCCTGCCCTGACCCCGAAACCCTCAGACGCTTCAGAGTCGGAAGCAGGGGGAGGGAGGAGGAGGACCAGGACAAATTGACCAGACCACACACTAGAAGGTGAAGGGACGACGATGTTTCGATCAGTCCTGGACTATTCTCAAGTTGATCGACTTGAGAATGGTCCAGGACAGACCGAAACGTCGTCATCCCTTCACCTTCTAGTGTGGGGTCTGGTCAACTTACTTTAGCCACGTTATTGTGACTCATCGCCTGCACCAGGACAAACAACAGAGGGGCAAGGACAAGGGGGCGCGGGCTGAACCAACCTAGTGTGTTGCAGCAACTAAACCAAGCATGCAATACCGAAGCTGCCTGCACCTCCAAGATCATGATCAGTAGACTGGGTGTATTGGACTACAAAGAACAAAACTCGCAGGACTCCGGGTCGAAGGTGTCACCGACCCAACAGTCAGCATGACAGAGGCACAACCGGTGACTGTCACCCTGAGACAAGGGGATAAAGCAACCTTCAAACTCGCATGAAGCAAGCGGGGCCAAGGGGTATTTGTGAGATTACTCCTGGCTCGCACACCACAAATAATACGGCACCACATTACAAGGCACAGAACTGGAAAACACAGGAGCCAGAGGTACACAACCTTGCCAGTTCACATCAGCCACAGAACTGGGGTGTGGATAGCCGGCACAGGGGTCTGAAGCTCCCCCTTTCCCCTCCCGGGGAGGGTGGGGTGTTGCGCAGACAGTGATGCGGTGATGTGGTAACATCGTGCTTATTTGCTTGTTTTCATTTAGGGAGTTCTGTCCACTAGTTTGGCTTTCAGTAGCAATATTTTAACCAGAATAGGGGTTTGTTTTGGGGCGCTTACCTTTCTGGGTACCTGAGCCGGTCGATGGTAAACATAGAATGCTTCCAATCACATGAGGGTTTCTATAGGCCATTGCACCTCATGCTTCTCTGAGGGGGCCAGGTTCTAGCTTGTGGTCCCCAGTAGGCCTATAACTCCATGTGCATTGACTGATGCCAGGGTCTAATACATTCATATCAGCCCGGTTGGCTCTGGGGAGCTGAAGGAGCTCCCCCAGAAAATAATGATAGAAATAAGATTTCACAAGATTTTTACCTCTTTCCTCAAAAATCCTTTTGCAGTGAGGAATGAAAGATTCATATACAGCTTCTCTGTAGCAGCCAGCTGAGCTACACAGGTGAGCAGGGACTGCCACACAGCTGATCCGCTACACCGGCTTAGATCACGCTCCTTTTCCTGAATGAATGTATTGCAATGGGATCAATAAAACTTGTAATATTTAATTTGCAAAATAACCACAGTCATTATTTCTCACTTTCAAAGGGTGTGGTGGCATCAGCTTGAACAAAATATAAGTACAATGGATCTTCACTCTAATGAACTTTGTTCTAATGAATTCCTGGATAGTCTGAAAGGTTTGTGTTCAGTGGAACATACAACTGTTCAATTAAGTGAGGACTGATCACCCAAGGTGTCGCCGAGGTCGTGTTGGAATATGGCTGCGTGAGCACTACCCACCTAATCCAAGTGTAAACTATTGAACATTTTCTAAAAACATTTAAACAAAAATACATAATATTTTACAAATTATATTATAAAATACTAATATTTAAACAAATACAGTATACAGAACAGCCAAAAATTCATCTATTATTACCCCATGGGTGCAACCTTAAAGGAATTTCAGTGAAAGTACTGTACAGTACTTGTAAATGTTAACAAAATATGTGAAACTTCAACCAAAATACTAAAACATAACAAATTATTAGGCTATCCCCACTACAATGAACAGGTTATATTTTGAAAGTGTATTCAAATAGTATTTGTCTGGAACACAGACAATTTCCTATATGTACCAATAATATCTAGTTCCCAATATCTAACTCTGGCCCCAGACAGCACTCGGTACCCTTACTCAAATCTCTGAATATGTTAGATATTAAGTCACTGCACATCCTCTCATGTGTACTTCACATATTTAAAACCCTGAATTGTAATGTCAATCCTGACCTTCAACGCTTCCTAGAAGGTTATAACAGAACCCATGAGCACCACACCAGAAACATATACCTATTTGATATTCCAAGAGTTAGACTTAATCAAACTAGGAATGCTCTACAAATCAAGGGACCCAGAATGTGGAATGACCTTCCCAATTATGTCAAAGATTGTACCTCTCTCAACCAGTTTAAGATGAAAACTAAGTACTACCTAATTAACTCCCTGTAACATACCTTACTTCTAAATGTCAACCCATGTCTTGCTATTTAAAAAAAAAAAAAATGCCGTTTGTTGACCAACTTGTATATTGGCTATTTTCTACCATGTTCCCCCCCTTTTTTTTTTATCTTTTATTATTTTTTTTTTTTTCATTCAACACAATTTATACTTTAAGCTCAATCACTATTAAGTTTTAGTCTAAGTGTTTTTTTCCCCCCACCTCTCTTTGCCTGAAACACTATGTATACCAGTGGCTTTAGGTATTGTATGTACTACCTCTATCTTTAAATCTAACAGAATGTTTGTACTGTAACACTGCAACTATGTATGTACTGTTCCTAAATAAATAATTATTATTATTTATTATTATTCATTATTATTATGTGTAATGCTATAAATGGGGATGATGTCCCAGACCACCAAAAATCCTCACAAGACCAATATTTTTTGGGACATATAAGAAAAGCCTGTGTTGAATGTAATGGAACGCCATTTTCTGGGTGCGACCCGGAGGCTCCCTTGGAGCTATACTGGGCTGATGTGTATATATTAGACTGTGGCAACAGTCAATCGATGGAGTTCTTAGCCTACCTGAGACCACGTGCCAGAAGCTGGCCCCATCAAGAGAGACACGAGGAGCAATGACCTATAGACACCCCCATGTAGTTGGAAGCAGTCTAAGTTTGCGATCTACAGTATCTGGTCAGGCACCCAGAAAGGTAGGAATTCCAAAACAAACAACAGCTGGTTATAGATTTACGATATAAAAATCTTCATTGTACTTACGGCTTGCTCTTTTGCTTTATCATAATTAAAATTGGAAAACTGAGCTAAGAGGCCTTGCAATATAAGTTCCTCATGGTCTGTTGGATGTTTTGTAGACGCTGCCATCATGTATGTCAACTCTGAAAAAATACGCACAGTACTTAAAATATATACAATATATTATATATATTATATTTTATATACAGTATATACAATGGGGTTTTGACTTACGATGCTAATCCATTCCCAGAGACGGATCGTATGTTGAAATATCACAAGTCGAAGCGATTTTTCCCATAAGAAATAAAGGGAATTGAATTAATCCGTTCCCCACCCTCCAAAATATTAACATACAAATACATTTTATACTGATTATAATGTTTTTTTCTATCTACAATACAGTACCTAAGTTTCTCTTACTTTTATGGAGGGCTCTTGATGGCGTATGGAAGATGGTGAAGAGGTGTTACTGATTGGAAGGGGAGTCCCCTTCCAAATAGTAGGGAGGGAACTCCCCCTTCCTAGGAGCCGGTCGGCCAAGCGGACAGCACACTGGACTTGTGATTCTGTGGTCCCGGGTTCGATCCCGGGCGCCAGCGAGAAACAATGGGCAGAGTTTCTTTCACCCTATGCCCCTGTTACCTAGCAGTAAAATAGGTTCCTGGGTATTAGTCAGCTGTCACAGGCTGCTTCCTGGGGGTGGAGGCCTGGTCAAAGACCAGGCTGCGGGGACACTAAAGCCCCGAAATCATCTCAAGATATAACCTCAAGATATAGTATATATATCCATTATCACATTAGGCAGTGACGTTTTCTCTGGGGTACTCTCTCCTAGGTTTTGCCTGAATACCACTAGGACCTGGTTGTGGTTGTGCTTGTTTGTCTCACTACAAATTTGTCAAGAGACATTTGTTTTTCCCTTCATTTTAACATTTGTCTGAAATGATGCATCACTTTAGCACCTATAATGTCCTTTTTCTTAGCCAGTATGGTGGATATCGTTGACTGAGATTTGTTGTACTGCCTAGCCAGTTCAACAACCCGCACACCATCTTCATATTTACGAATGATCTCTTGTTTCTGCTCTATGGTCATTCTTACATGGGTTCTCATATGTTGAGCCTTACCACTGACTTTCCTGGGACTCATGGTGTGATATATAATAATTACTTTTATGTTCAAAATGCAAAAAATCATCACAAACGCAGAATTTCTTATAGGCGCGAGCGTCACTAAGCGGGCAGCTGTAGTAAACTGAGGCAGGTCAGACCGCATGACCGGCAACCATGGGCTCGGTTGACCCGAACGTGTACCAATAAATATCGGAAGTCGACGACACCATCGGATGTCGAGTCGTATTTTTCGATGAAATTTACATCGTAACTCGAAATTATCGTAAGTAGGGGCAATCATAAGTCGAGGTGCCACTATATAATCTTAATGATAGTTAACTATAATTAGCTGTTATGATGCTATAATTAGTATGAACTAAAGAAAACAAAAATGAACTTAATTAATTAATTCCAATAAATGGCTAATATAAATCAAATTACCATTAAATTTAAAGATATCAGGGTAAGATTATACACATGAGTAAGATTTTACCGAGATACTGAGGCAGATGCTCACATAAGTACATGGAGACTTTGCCGATTAGTTAGGAACTTTTATGGACGAGAGAGCATTATTTAACTAGTAGAGCAAAAGACAGCACCTTGGACAAGGTTAAGCTAGGCTCAGTCACTCATGAGTTATTTTCAGTATTGCCATTGGAAGGATTCTGGTTTTCAGATATGCCACAGTCATTAAAGAAGGCCAGTAGTTGTTGGTCACACTTCACTTCATATCTTTTTCCTGTTCTTTCCTTCTTTACAATGATCGTTCTATTCCTAGTGTAGGACTGCTTGATAACACCTGGGGTTGGTTTGCAAATTTTAATGCAGCCTTTAGAAGAGTGATCCACACTGCGTGGTAAGGCACTCGTTTACATAAAGGTTGGTTTTTTACTTAGCAGCTGTTTGCATTGGGTCATACTTAACAGCCGGATTTGAAACTTCGATGAGCATTTTTATTTATTTATTTATTTATTTATGCATATACAAGAAGGTACATTTGGAATGTGAGGGAACATAATATGGTAATTACAATCTTGTAAAGCCACTAGTACACGCAGCGTTTTGGGTAGGTCCTTAATCTAAGAAAATTTTAAGTAGGTAAATACTTGCAAAATTTATAAAAAAAAATTATAACAGTTACATGGCAAGAAAAAAAAAAGATGAGAGAAAATTGTAGGTACAGTATATTAAAGCACATAGGTAGCCAAGATTGATTGCAATGACAGCTTGAATGGTAGTTGACAAAAATTGGTAGGCACAATACAGCATATGGCTAGCACATAAAAGAAGACAGCAATGAACCACTAAGGCCATTTACCTTAGTGCTACAGGAACTGCTTTTATCTATTCTGACAGCCGATTTGATATCAACGTTGACTTTAATCTCTGAATTAATTAGGGCGTGTGGGCTACATTACAACAGTTCTCACCTTGTTGTTCATCTGGTATATCAGCAGAACTATTTCTCAGGGAGTCGTGAAGTAGTTGTTGCTGGAAGTCGTGTAGGGAGGTCTTGTTGTTGATAGTAGGTGCAGTGTGCATGAAGGGTTTGTCCTCCCGATGACTGCACCAGTACTGATGTTGGTGGACGCCTTTATGTTGAGGATGATCCCAGCTACCAAGGTGCTTGTTGGGTTGTGCTGTAGATAGAGGAGCGGTGATTAACACAGAGGTGTGTGCTGTAGGGAGACTTGCCGCACCGTAGGGCGGTGTGTTGTGTGTCTCAGACGGATACAAGACACTCCGTACATTGACAACATCGCACACTAATATTTTTACCACTTCGGACACCAGCTTTCGATGTTTCGCATATGTGTACGTGTTCCATATTAAAACGACAATATAATGTTATTAACAATTAAAATCTTCTATTTAACAGACATATAGTTATTAAATGAAGTTTAGTGATGTAATAGACATAATCCGGAGTTGGTAAGGACGCCGCCCGCCAGCGTAAACACAACACACCCGAATGCCCACAAACACGATACAACGCACAAAACACAACACTTCTGTCAGTTTTTAGATAAACTCCTTTTATATTTATTATGTGAGAGTTATACTTGTATAAAATGATAACTATTATAGGTAAGCGCCTAATATTTAATATTAATCAATAAAAAAGAAGTCAGAAGCCACACGCCTGTCTGTACATGTCTTTTGTGTAAAAGTATTTTGGGCGCTCATGTACTTGTGCGCTAGCTGGCGTTCACAACTGTTCTCGCCTACAAGCATTAGAATTAAACAAACTAATTTATTTGTTCATTTATATACAAGAAGAGAAGGCTACCCTTGAGTCTGTAATATTCATCTGAACACTGGTCTCCCAATTGGTCCTCATTGCTTTATCTTCCTATAATTGAATGTCAATAACCGTATTATGCAATTTCAATTACAACTATTTCTTTCTTTATTATGCACCCCATACCCATCCCGTGGGCGGTGGTGTAAAGGATTACAGAGGCACATAATCGGTTCAGGAACTGAACCCTCTAGTTCGTTTAGCTAAGCAAATAACAATGTTTGACGCAAGTTACACATACTCATACATACATGTACATATATATATATATATATATATATATATATATATATATATATATATATATATATATATATATATATATATATATATATATATATATATATATATATATATATATATATATACATACATATTTAATCACCTACACAAATACACACATCAATAATCTTTGTGTCACAAGTGATCAACAAGAGGCTCACAACAGTCACTATAAAAGGCACTTTACATCTATAGTGAGTCACACAGTTACTAGTCTTGCTGCACACCCACCCAACTGGGCGGCAGCTTTACAGTCATGTGCTCCACACCCACCCAACTGGGCGGCAGCTTTACAGTCATGTGCTCCACACCCACCCAACTGGGAGGCAGGTTTACAGTCATGTGCTCCACACCCACCCAACTGGGAGGCAGCTTTACAGTCATGTGCATGCAATATCTACAGTAAGCAAATTTTGGATACTTCGCTAAGATTTCGGGCAGCACATCATTATGAATGAAGTACTTACACATTTCATTATGCAACTTTAATAAAGTTGTCCATCAGCATTTTGTGGTGTTCAGCTACCCTTATCTTCTGTATGTTCCTCACATTACCAGTATACACAAACATTGACATGTAGGGATATAGACTCTCAGGTAAGTTACTAATTTAAATGCACAGTAGCAGTCCTAGGCGTTCAATCCCCGACCGCCGTCCAAGTGGTTTGGCACCATTCCTCCCCATCCCTTCCCAAATCCTTATCCTGATCCCTTCCCAGTGTTAAATAGTTGTAATGAACAGGCACTATATATATATATATATATATATATATATATATATATATATATATATATATATATATATATATATATATATATATATATATATATATATATATAATATATACTGGTCTAATAAAATAATTAGACCAGTTAATACTCTCACTCGTTGTGTTTGGATATATTAGCTTGATAAAACTGACTGTTCATTGTTGAGAAATGTGTTAACAAACAATATATCTGACTTTATCAAGACTGTAGCTTGGTGCCCAACCCATGGTGCTCATGGGTTCTGTTCATAGAAGGATGTAACAGAACCCATGAGCATCACACCAGAAATAAATACAGTTTTGATATTCCTAGAGTACGACTTAATCAAACTAGAAATGCTCTACAAATCAAGGGTCCCAGAATGTGGAATGACCTTCCCAACCATGTTAAAGACTGTACCTCTCTCAACCAGTTTAAGTTAAAAGCGAAGCTATACCTAATAAATTCCCTGTAACCTACCTTACCCTTCTATTGTCAACCAATGTCTGTTTTTTTTAAGAGCGCTGTTTGTCGACATAATTGTATTTGTGCTGCTTTTTCATCTATGTTTTCATTTCTTGTTTTCATTCTACTCATTATGCTCAATTAGTATTAAGCTTGTCATTTAAGTTTATCATGCCCGAAACGCTTTGCGTAATAGTGGCTTTAGGCATTGTATGTACTAGCTCTACCTATAAGTCAACCAATCTTTGTAAAAAATTATTGTATGTATGTACCTTACCTAAATAAAAAATTATTATTATTATTACTGTAGCTTGCTTAGCAAAAGGAACTTTTTTTAAATTTGGGTTCAGTTTAACTACCGCTCAATGGATGAGTAATTGGGGCATAATGAAGGAACTAATTAAGCTGATAAAATGAAAGATGGGAAAACAACATTAGAGAGATAAACTCGAGAGACGTTTTCATGTTAACCCGAAAATTATTTGAGGAGCAAGACAGACTGCGGGTCAGGCAATTTGTCTTCATGCTATCGTGATGGGGGATCAGCCATTATACGTGTTAATGACTCTTGTATAGTTGTGTAGTTAAGGACAACAATGACAATAACAATGTGCTTTTATATACTTACTTATCTCTCTCATCTCATCTTTCTCTTGTAATGTATCTTTCATTTATCAATTCTGATTGAAATTACCTACTTAAAATTATCTGCTAGATTAAGGACCTGCCCGAAACGCTGCGCGTACTAGTGGCTTTACAAGAATGTAAATACTGTACTATCCAATGTATTCTCTCAAACCCAATGTACCTTCTTGTATATATATAAATAAATAAATAAATAAATAAACAACAGGGTAAAGGGGTAATGGGCATTGTGGTTGATTGTTCTACCTGGGAATCCTCCACTGTTTTATATCCTATGTATGTATGTATGTATGTATGTATGTATGTATGTATGTATGTATGTATGTATGTATGTATGTATGTATGTATGTATGTATGTATGTACGTATGTACTAACCTAGTTGTGGTTGCGGGGGTTGAACTTTGGCTCTTTGGTCCCGCCTTTCAACCGTCAATCAACTGATGTACAGATTCCTGAGCCTACTGGGCTCTGTCATATCTACATTTGAACCTGTGTATGGAGTCAGCCTCCACCACATTACTGCCTAATGCATTCCATTTATTAACTACTCTGACACTGAAAAGTTCTTTCTATAATCTCTCTGGCTCATTTGGGTACTCAGCTTCCACCTGTGTCCCCTTGTGCGTGTACCACATGTGTTAAATAAATGTATGTATGTATGTATGCATGTATGTATGTATGTATGTATGTATGTATGTATGTATGTATGTATGTATGTATGTATGTATGTATGTATGTATGTATGTATGTATGTATGTATGTATGTAAGGAGAGAAAGAGATGAAGACTGAGACAGAAATAGATATAGACAGAGTCAGGGAGAGAATGTTAGACACAGAGACGGATAGATAAGGATATGCAAAGTCAGTGAGAGAATGACAGAGATAGAGCGAGGAAAGAGACAGAGAGATAGGCTGACAGAGAATGGCAGAAACGAGGAGAGGCAAAGACAGAGGGACAGTGACAGACGGACAGGGCCAGAGGAGGGACGGGGGGAACAGAGGGGGTCAGTGGGACAGAGAGGGAGACAGGGACAGAGAAGGAGACAGGGACAGAGACAGAGGGACAGAGACAGAGGGACAGGGTCAGAGAGGGGGACCGGGGGACAGAGGGAGGAGAGGGGGAGCAGGAGACCAAGAGAGAGGGGACAGAGGAGAGACGGGGGATAGAAAGAGTGGGCAGGGGGACAGAGGGAGGGACAGGGACAGACAGAGAAAGACAGGAACAGGGGGGCAGAAAGGGCGGACAAGGGGACAGAGAGATGGACAGGGGGCAGAGATAGGGACAGAGGAACAGAGACAGGGACAAGGGGACAGAGATGGATAGGGAGACTGGAGGAAAGGGAGGGGGACAGATAAAGGACTGCGGTCAGAAAGAGTGGGCAGAGGGACAGAGAGGTACAGGGGACAGAGAGAAGGACAGGGGGACAGAGATGGACAGGGGGACATAGAGGAACAGGACGACAGAGAGTGACAGGGGGACAGAGAGAGGAACAGGAGGACAGAGAGGAACAGGAGGACAGAGAGGAACAGGGGGACAGAGAGAGGGACAATGGGATAGAGAGGGACAGACAGGGGGACAGAGAGAGGAACAGGAGGACAGAGAGGAACAGGGGGACAGAGAGAGGGACAATGGGATAGAGAGGGACAGGGGGACAGAGAGATGGAAAGGGGGGGATAGGGGGACAGGGGACAGAGAGGGGGACAGGGGGAAAGGGATCGGGGACAGAGGACAGAAAATGTGGGCAAGGGGACAAAGTGAGGGACAGGGGGACAAAGAGGGACAGGGGGACAAAGATGGACAGGGGGACAGGAGGAAAGGGGGGAGATGTATGAGGGGGGAATGTTTGCGAGAGATGGAGAAGGGGTATTTAGAACGGTAAGTTAGAGAGGGGCAACTAAGGCGCATGATTGAAAAGCAAATGAGTAGCATTGCAATAGCAGGAGCCACGCACATCTTCAGCCTGCGTTGTTGAGACATTGTCAATTAAGCGGTGTCCAATAGCAGTATCTTCGGTATTTAAGCGATACCTTAAAAAATACTGGAAATATTCAAAGATATTAATCCAGATATTAATCCCCTTGTGCAACGCACACAAGAGGCAACAGCTTCCAGCTCTACAAGCGGCAATATAAAATAGAGAATAGGCGATTGTTTTCACTCATAGTGTAATAAACCCACGGACCCACCCACCCGCTGAAGCCGTAAATGCCAAGACATTACTTCCGTTTAAAATTAAGCCGGAAAAATCCTCAGGTATGTGGAGGATGAGGGAGGCCTTTGATCAACCGCCGACTTCCTGCCCCGTCGACGGGGCCACCAGCCCTCAGCCAAATTCATGTGAAACATGTATGTGTGTGTATTAAATATTTTAATTTATTATTTCCAAGATTTAGCTGTTAGCTCTTGGACCCCGCCTTTCTAAGCGTCGGTTGTCTAATGTACCGACTCTCGGCCTCTTTTCCTCCATCATATCTAAACAACATATATTTTTATCTAACACACACACACATCCCCAAGATGCAGCCTTTAGCAGCTTCCTGACTTTTAGGTTACTATTTACTTCAAGGTGAATAGAGGCATTAGTGTGTGTATGTTTGTGTCTGTGTGTGTGTGTGTGTACGTGTGTATGTGTGTACGTGTACGTGTGTGTGTTTCTGTGAATACTCACCTAGTTGTGTTTGCGGGGGTTGAGCTCTGGCTCTTTGGTCCCACCTCTCAACTGGCAATCAACTGATGTACAGATTCCTGAGCCTACTGGGCTCTATCATATCTGCATTTGAAACTGTGTATGGAGTCAGCCTCCACCACATTACTGCATAATGCATTCCATCTATTAACTACTCTGACACTGAAAAAGTTCTTTCTAACATCCCAGTGGCTCATTTGGGTACTAAGTTTCCACCTGTGTCCCCTTGTTCGCCTACCACCCGTGTTAAACAGTTTATCTTTATGTACCTTTATGAGTACGTGTGTAATACACACGTACTTATGTGGTACGTATGCACTACATAATTGTAAGGCGTTTGCTGAATTAGAAAAGTCGGCTAGCAGTCCACCCTTAACGACACAATTAACTCATTACATAAAAAAATACGTGGCTGTGCAACAGTGTGTGGGAATTGGGGAACTGGTGTGCATTTAGACGACTGGTGAGGACCAACAATGACGTAGAAGGATGGCACCAGCGTCTGAATCAAAGGGCAGTGAGGGACAACTTGGCTTTATATATTTTAATCCCCTTACTATACCGTGAGGCGTCCCTGGTAACCTTGCAATACCAACTGGTTTCTGATCAAAAGCTAAAGTCCAGTCGCCGCAAGAGCAATAAAGAGAAACAGGAACATTTATGGAAGCTTTGGGACCGTTACGAGGAAAAACAGATAAGCACCTCACAGTTCCTCAAGGAATGTTCGCGTTTTATCCCAGGAAGTGCCTGAACTAGAATTAGAAAACAGCAGTCTGTTTACTGGTTGTTATTTAACTTAAGTTAGTTGTAAATGATAATGTAAAAATAGCCACTGAGAACTGATGAGTTGCCCCAGACTTTTGCTCGTAAAGAGGGAATTGATTACAAACTTGGACTGCCTTTGAGCAGCCTGAGGGCAGCAATATCCCAGGAACATCAACTAAATTTCGGAGACTTGAGGCAAAGTGAAATTCAAACCAGTTACTCCATCTATCATCATTCTATTATGCAGGAAGAACCGCACGTCTATGGGTCATCCAATAATGTTAGCAGACTTCTAGATGTTACCACTGCTAGGCTTAGGCTCGGCTACAAGTACCTCTGGCAGTTTGTAATATCTGCTGATGTAGATTTGACTAAATGCAAACTCTGTCAGCAGAACTATTCGCATCCTTTGCGTCATTATATAATGGAATGTGAAAAATCGCGGAATTTAGAGATAACACCATCAATAGTGTCCAAGAAATGTGTAAGTACTTCATTCATAATGATGTGCTGCTCGAAATCTTAGCAAAGTATCCAAAATTTGCTTACTGTAGGTAATGCATGCACATGACTATAAAGCTGCCGCCCAGTTGGGTGGGTGTGCAGCACATGACTGTAAACCTGCCGCCCAGTTGGGTGGGTGTGGAACACATGACTGTAAAGCTGCAGCCCAGTTGGGTGGGTGTGGAGCACATGACTGTAAAGCTGCCGCCCAGTTGGGTGGGTGTGCAGCAAGACTAGTAACTGTGTGACTCACCATGGATGTAAAGTGCCTTGTATAGTGACTTGTGAGCCTCTTGTTGATCACTTGTGACACAAAGATTATTGATGTGTGTATTTGTGTAGGTGATTAGATATGCATGTGTATGTATATGTGTATACGTATATATATATATGTACATGTATGTATGAGAGTGTGTACATGTATATATAATATTAATAATTTTGTAACTAGCGTCAAAAATTGTTATTTGCTTAGCTAAACGAACTAGAGGGTTCAGTTCCTGAACCGATTATGTGCCTCTGTAATCCTTTACACCACCGCCCACGGGATGGGTATGGGGTGCATAATAAAGAAAGAAATTGAATTGGTCTGATTAAGACTTTATGACCATGTAATCTATGTTTTGCTCCACTACTTACTGGTAGAGTATGGGGTGCATAACAAATAATAGCCTCCTTCGTGTGCGCCTTGTTTCTAAACGTGTTAGTCTTAAATCCTTTAATCTCAAATCTTGCTACAATGTTCCGCTTAATAAATGTTATGTACTCTCGCAACCCAATGTACCTTCTTGTATATAAATAAATAGATTTCAACTGTAAGGGGGTATGGTTTGCACCTTGTTATTCTAATAATGGATAAATAATTCTAATAATGGAAGCGCTAATTATATGAACAAGTGCCATGTATTTATTCAGACGAGAACAACAGCGAACACAAACCAGCGCATATACGAACGGAATGGTTTGTATGTACAAACTTCTCAGTGAACGAAGTTGTTTCTAGCCCGGTATCCGAAATTGCAGTATACGACTTGACCAGTCCCCGTCTCGGACCCTGTTGGAATATAACCAGTCTGTCAATCGGGTCAACCCAAGTGTTGCGTTTCCAAAAGGGTCGCCCATGTTGGAATCGGTGAACGCCCTAGTAATATTGTTGAAAACATCTTAATTTGGTTTAATATTAAACCAAAGGTCTTTTTATGCCAGAAGAACGGCAGAAACTAGATCTATATATGAAAACTCTTTCTGGACAAAATTTAAAGTAAAACTAGATTATGTAAAAGTAAATTAAAGTAAGATTATGTTTCTATCTTTCTTGAGACGTATAAAAATCTTACGTTTATTAACGATTCTGCGTGAAATAAGCATTGTTCTGAGATGAATATTGCGGATTTCCAGCTCTACGACCGATGAAAAATGCAACTTTTATACAACTACAAATATCTTTAGTTTTACTTTAAATTTTGTCCTGAAAGAGTTTTCATATATAGATCCAGTTTCTGCCGTTCTTCTGACATAAAAAGACCTTTGGTTTAATAAGTTATTAAGATGTTTTCAACAATATTACTAGGGCGTTCACCGATTCTAACATGGGCGACCCTTTTGGAAACGCAACACATGGGTTGACCTGATTGATATATGGGTCAGATTCCATTAAGGTTCGGAACACCATGACCGACAAGCTACTGAATGACACTATAAAAACGTATGTATCTTCACTTGAGCTTTATATATATCTATGGTAAAGTATTTAAAATGAAGCTTATATTTCTATCTTTCTTGAGACATATAAAACATATGTGTTTATTAACGAATTTACGTGAAATAAGCATTGTTCTGAGAGAGAGTTGCTCTGTCGATCAGTTTGTGCGGGGTCGGAACTCGGCGATTATTAAAACACATGTATCTTCATTAGAACTTTATATATTTCTATGGTAAAGTAGTTAAAATAAAGCTTATATTTCTATCTTTCATAAGACATATAAAACATTTGTGTTTATTAACGAATTTACGTGAAATAAGCATTGTTCTGAGAAAGAGTTACTCCGATGCTCGATCTGTGCGGGATCGGAGCTCGCCGATTAGAAAAATACACGTATCTTCGCTTTAAATACAAATATGCCCATGGTAAGGCATTTAAAATGAAGATTATGTTTCTATCTTTCTTGAGACGTATAAAAATCTTATGTTTATTAACGATTCTGCGTGAAATAAGCATTGTTCTGAGATGAATATTGCGGATTTCCAGCTCTACGACCGATGAAAAATGCAACTTTTATACAACTACAAATATCTTTAGTTTTACTTTCAATTTTGTCCTGAAAGAGTTTTCATATATAGATCTAGTTTCTGCCGTTCTTCTGACATAAAAAGACCTTTGGTTTAATAAGTTATTAAGATGTTTTCAACAATATTACTAGGGCGTTCACCGATTCCAACATGGGCGACCCTTTTGGAAACGCATGGAAACGCAACACTTGGGTTGACCCGATTGACAGACTGGTTATAAAATAAATAAATAAAATAAATAAATATGTTTATTCAGGTAAGGTACATACATACAAGTGATGTTACATTAATGGATTGATATATAGATAGAGCTAGTACATACAATGCCTAAAGCCACTATTACGCAATGCGTTTCGGGCAAGAAAAACATTAATATCTAGAACTTAATACTAATTGAGCATAAAGAATAAAAAGTGTTGAGAACAAATACAAATAAAGATAAAAAAAAGGGGGAACATGACTGAAAAAGCAGCACAAATACAATAGGTTGACAGTGTTGATTAAAAAAAAATAACAGACGGGTTGACAATAGAGGAGTGAGGTAGGTTACAGGGAATTTATTAGGTAGTGTTTAGTTTTTATCTTAAACTGGTTGAGAGAGGTACAGTCTTTAACATGGTTGGGAAGGTCATTCCAAATTCTGGGTCCCTTGATTTGTAGAGGATTTCTAGTTTGATTAAGTCGTACTCTAGGATTATCAAAACTGTATTTATTTCTGGTGTGGTGCTCATGGGTTCTTTTACAACCTTCAATGAAGCTTTTGAGGTCAGGATTGGCATTATACAGTTCAGCGTTTTATATATGTATAATACACAAGAGAGAATGTGCAGTGACTTAATATCTAACATATTCAGAGATTTGAGTAAGGGTACCGAGTGATGTCTGGGGCCAGAGTTGGATATTGTCCTAATAGCAGCTTTGTGTTGGGTAATTAGAGGACGTAAATGATTTTGGGTAGTAGAACCCCAAGCACAAATACCATAGTTGAGGTATGGATAGATGAGGGAGTAATAGAGAGTAACCAGGGCAGGGCGGGGTACATAATATCTGATCTTAGAAAGAATGCCAACAGTTTTTTTAACTTTTTTTGATATATTTAGAATGTGTCCCTGGAAATTCAGCTTGTGGTCGATGAGAACGCCAAGGAATTTGCCATCTAATTTGTTACAAATTTGGGTACTGTTTATTTTGAGATTTATCTGATTAGAGGATTTATTGCCAAACTGAATATAAAACGTTTTGTCAATGTTAAGGGTGAGTTTGTTGGCAGTTAGCCAAAGATGGACTTTCTCTAGCTCAGTATTTACTGTGGCATTTAGAGCAAGGGGGTCAGGACTGGAGTAAATGAAGGTTGTGGATTGTCACGTGGATTGCCACACATCTATGGATCATCCAATAAAATCAGCAGACTTCTAGATGTTACTACTGCTCGGCTTAGACTCGGTTACAAGTATCTCTGGGAATTCTCATTATCTGCTGATGTAGACCTGACCAAATGTAAACTGTGTCAACGAAATTATTCGCACACCCTCCGTCACTATGTGATGGAGTGCGAAAAGATACGTGAATTTAGAGACAATTCTATAACCAATGTTCCAGCGATGTGTCAATATTTCATTCAAAATGATCTGCTACCAGATATTTTAGCCAAATATCCCCAGTTTGCTAACTGTAGATAACAACTAAGTGATTGTAACCTATCCACCGCTGCCCACTGGATGGGGGGCAGTGTGCAGGACAAACATATAAATTTTGACACTAGCTCTCCACATATGTCAGTTGCTTAATTTAGAACCTGTACTTGAGGTCGATCTCGAACCCATTGTTGATGTGATGACTTATATTGAATTTTGTAACTAGCTCATTAAGATTGTAACTTGCTTAGCTAAATGAATTGTGGGGTTCAGTCCCTGAGCCCATTATGTGCCTCTGTAACCCTTTCCACTACCGCCCACAAGATGGGTATGGGGTGCATAATAAATGAACTAAACTAAACTGTGTCGTCAGCAAATAGAATTGGTTTGAGGTGTTGGGAGGCATTTGAAAGGTCATTAATGTAGATGAGAAAGAGGAGAGGGCCAAGTATGCTGCCCAGAGGAACACCAATGTTGATGGGTAGGGTGGGAGAAATTGTATTATTCACAGAAACATACTGGAGCCTGTCAGTAAGATAAGATTTGAGGTATTGTAGGGAGTGTCCTCTGACTCCATAATGATGTAATTTAAGAAGAAGGTTTTGGTGGTTGACAGTGTCAAAAGCCTTACGCAGGTCCACAAATAACCCAACAGGAAACTCCTTTTTATCAAGAGCTGCGTGAATTAAGTTAATCATACTAATAAGTGCATCGTTAGTGCTTTTTTTGAGTCTGAAGCCATATTGACAAGAGCTAAGTATATTGTGTTTGGCTAGAAAAGAGTAAAGCTGCTTGTAGATTAGTTTTTCGAATATTTTTGACAAGTTTGGCAGGATTGATATAGGTCTGTAGTTGTTAACATCTGTGAGATCACCACATTTGTGGACAGGGGTTACTCTTGCTTTTTTTAGAATGTCTGGAAAGGTTTGGAGTTCAAGTGACTTGTTGAAGAGCAATGCAATAGCAGGGGCTAAAGATCTGGAGGCTTTTTTGTAAATTAAAGTTGGTATCTCCTCGAGGGCACTAGACTTGGTTTTAAGGGAAAGGATTATCTCATTGACATCAGTGGAACTAGTAGGCTTTAGGTACAGAGACTGTGGATAGTTACCTGTAAGATAGTCCTTAACATCAGTACAGGAAGATGGAATATCATTTGCAAGGGATGACCCAATGGAAGAGAAGAACCTATTGAACTCAATAGCAGAATCAGAGGCTGAAAGCTGACCAACGTTATTGGAAAGGAGTGTTGGTTTGTTATTTAAAATCTTCATTGATCCCAATATTTGTGAAATTGTGCTCCAAGTTTTTTTTAATGTTGCTCTTTATTTGGGTAAATTTATCTTCATAGTATTTAGTTTTGGTTTGTCTAATTATTTTAGATAGCAATAACGAGTAATTCTTTGAGAATTCTTTGGAGACTGTTCCTAGCCTATACTTCTTCTCAAGGTCGTGTTTTTTGTTAATGGATTTAAGTATTCCCTTTGTAAGCCAAGGATTGTTAAGCCTTTTGCTTGTGACTTGTTTTGTAAGCCTAGGACAGTGGGTGTTATAAAGGCTAAGAGTTGTTTGTAGAAAAGATTTCACTGCTAGGTTGATGTCCCCTATGTTACCTAACTCGGACTCCCAGTTGACATTATCAGCAGCAGTTATAAAATTGTTTATAGCAGTTTCATTGTGCAGCCTAAAGCTTAACTCCCTTGTCTCTAGAGGTGGTTTGCTAATGTTAGTTAAGAGAAATGTGGGGTAATGGTCTGTAGTGCTATCGGTGATTATACCTGAAGTAAGCGGAGAGGTTATGTTGGTCCAGATGTGATCTAGAGTCGTAGCAGTACTATCAGTGATTCTAGTTGGTCTAGTGATTAAGGGTATGAGGAAGCAGGAATGCATACAGTTCAGGAAGCTAACAGCAGTAGGGTGTTCAGGCTCGCAGAGGTCAATATTAAAGTCCCCTGCGATAATTAGATGGTTTTTGTTCAGTCTGTTATCTAGTATTAGATTTTTTAGGTTTGAGTTGAATTCAGACACATCAGTGTTAGGAATTCTATAGACTGCACCCACAGACAGGACAGACTCGGCACCCTTGACTCTGAAACTGGCGAAGATATACTCCCCACAGCAGTCTCTAGTTCTAATTATTTTTAAGCATGTTAGTTCTCGGTGGTAGTAAAGAGCAGTACCACCACCTCTCTGCAGTTGTGAATTGCCGAGTAGTTAGGCATGTTAAAGAGCTGAGTAGTATCCTCTTTCAACCACGTTTCAGTAAGTATAATAAAAGAGAATTTGTTGTCAATAGTTTCAATCAAGGCACTAACATCATCGAAGTGTTTACCTAGGGATCTAACGTTCAAGTTGACTACAGAGATATTGTGATTATCTGTTAATACATTGTTTACATCATGTGCTGTAAAATATCTGCAATTTTGATCATTGAAGTGATGATTGTCATAGATAGTGGATAAGAGGTTTAGTTCTGGGTCTATACTTGTCTGCATAAAAAGGCTGTTTGCAGGAAAACAAGGCAAGAATGGCAAATTACAAAATAGAAAACAAAGAAAAAAGTAGATTAAAAATTCTAAAGTAAAATAAACTTAATGGTAATTTTAAGTAAAAAGAAAAAAAAACTTAATGGGAACTAGGAATGTAAAAAATTAACTAGAATAATTAATAACAATAGATGACCAAAAAAGTAAAAAAACAATTATGAAATCTATAAGATGAAAAGCTTGCTTACTATACTATTATAAGTACACTATAGTTGAATACTAAAGTTACACTAAAACAAACTGAGGTAGTTTAAATAGAGATACACTCAGGAACACTGGATAATGAAGTTAATACTAGAGGACACAGGCAAAGCCAGTGTACTATGGAACATGGGAGTAAAAAGAAAAAAAGACAATAATAAAGATGACAATATTATTTTTTTTTTTTTTTAATAACTAAAGTTAAAACCTTTTGAAAGGAAAGGCAGAGCTAAAGTACACAAAGGTAGTTAAATGAGATTATAATTTGAATTCAGGCTATACAGCAGATATCCCACATTATATTCCAACAGGGTCTGAGATCCTGGGATCCTGATTGCCAGGATCAGGTTTTCAAGGGAAACTATTATGTTTAGTATGTCACCTATGCACATATTTAATAAGTCAATATTGACTTATTAAATTTCCGAGAACGGGTTGCCTTATGAGGATATTCTCAAGAACACGAGAATGAATAAATTGCAAAGCTCCAGGTACCTCATGCCAATGAGTCTGAATGGTGTGATAACTGGGCATTCGGTGATGTGGTGTGGGAGATCATGCCCCAGTTCCTGCTCACAGAGTTTGTGCCTGGAGTGCTGAGGAGTAACAAAGATAAAGTTGAATTAGACTTAGGTATCCCCATCTCTGCTGTCAAAACTATAACGTTCCAAATACTCAGGTCTGATAGGAAAGAAATTACCGACTCCCAACGACCTGAAAGCACTAGTATAAAAAGTTATGATTTGTTCAGGTCTGAAACCTATATTTATGGGCATTACAAAATGTCCACCAGACTGTGCGACACAGTGGTTGCCAGGATCAGGTTGGGTTATCGTTACCTGTGGCAGGTGGCTACCGTTACCTGTGGCAGGTGGCTACAGGTGACGGGTCTCTCAATCCAATTCTGACGCTACAGATACGTGATTACACAGTTATATAATTCCTGCTCCTCATTTGATCTTCGTTTACCTGTCATTTTAGACCCCCCCCTATCTGTCTTATATATCTCTCTTTTATAAGTTCTCTCTGTGTCTCCCTCTTTAACATGTCCTCTCTCTCTCTCTCCTAACGCTGTAGGAGCACTGACCGGTCAAACTATAACATTGTTCTAAGGGAGGAGAAATCTGGTGAAGGTCAGTTACAGAAGTCCTTTGACGTTTCTCCTGCCACGCTGTACGATGACCCCGGCCAGTCTGATCCCAGCTGTATGTACCAACACCTTTGGTGCGCATGATTTGAACACCTTTGGTATCCGTATGGTGTGTATTCACCTAGTTGTATTCACCTAGTTGTGCTTGCGGGGGTTGAGCTCGGCTCTTTGGGTCCGCCTCTCAACTGTCAATCAACTGTTTCTAACTACTACTACTATTTTTTTAACACCACACACCCACACACACACACACACCAGGAAGCAGCCCATGACAGCTGACTAACTCCCAGGTACCTATTTACTGCTAGGTAACAGGAGCATAGGGTGAAAGAAACTCTGCCCATTGCTTCTCGCCGGCGCCAGGGATCGAATCCAGGACCACATAATCACGTTACCAGCGTGCTGTCCGCTCGGTCACCGGCTCCCTTCACACACATTGTGTGCGTGTGTGTGTGTGTTGACTCTGAGGGGCTAAATACACACAACACACGTAAAGTAACAGGGAACGAGCAACATGAAATCAGTTGAGGAAGTGTTTGTCATATTTTGCTGAAATAACAACTCCAGAGGAAGGACTCGACCCGTCGCTCTGTGAAGCGGTGAGGCGACACCCTGAAGTATGATGATACAGACGACTCTATGTGATGAAGCAGACTCTTCGTGATGAAGCAGACTCTTCGTGCTGAAGCAGACTCTTCGTGATGAAGCAGACTCTTCGTGCTGAAGCAGACTCTTCGTGATGAAGCAGACTGTAGAGTGAAAGGATTGTAGCGTATGTTTTGAGCATCCAAGTATCGTTGATATTCTTTTCCTACATGGGGTCTCATATTTACTGTGAGCTGGTGCCTCACTCCCAGGGAAAGTGGTGTGTGTGGGGCTCTGGTAATGATGGGGTGACTTGCAGAGCCACCGAGAGGCGCACACACACGTACGTCAGACCCCCCCCCCCCCCACACACACGAGGCTTGACGGCTGAGTGGACAATGCTTGGGATTCGTAGTCCTAGGATCTGGGGATCGATCCCAGCGGAGGCGGAAACAAATGGGCAGAATTTCTTTCATCCTGATGATCCTCTTCACCTAGCAGCAAATAGGTATCTGGGAGTTAGACAGCTGCTACGGGCTTCTTCATGTGTGTGTGTGTGTGGAAAAAATCAGTTGATTGATTGACAGTTGAGAGGTAGGCCCAAAGAGCCAGAACTCAACCCCCGCAAGCACAACTAGGCGAGTACAAATAGATGACAAGGAGCTGGGATAGGACGAAGGGAAGGAACGCTGCCCATGGGGAACACAGAGCGCCAAGGGATTCACTGGAGGCATCTCCCGTCACGCAGGGTGCCCTCGCACCTCCACAGATCTCCAGTATCATCTATTGATACTGGTAATGGCTCAAGAGGGCCACCACTTACGGGCTATTCATGCCCGTGCTACCTTTTGGGTGGCTTAATCCTCATCAATCAATCACAAGAAACAAGGGATACATCTCCCGTCACGCAGGGTGCAGTCGCACCTCCACAGATCTCCAGTATCATCTATTGATACTGTTAATGGTTCAAGAGGACTACCACTTACGGGCTATTCATGCCCGTGCCACCTTTTGGGTGGCTTAATCTTCATCTATCAATCACAAGAAAATCAACACCGGAACAATGGACTACGTAACGAATAAACTTAAAGAAGCTCAAGAAAAATTCCTACCACCACTAAGGGTTAAAGGAAGAAGACGAGCATTAGCTCATAGTTCAACCGACAGTGGCTGGAGGCGAAGGAAGACATAAAGACAACATCTAAGAAATTCAGAGAACACAGAAGGAAATCACAGACACCAGCAGCGTAGCGGAGAAGCAGTACGGGAATGACACCGCCCACAAGGCCAAGTCTCGGCCTTAACTGTTCCATAGTCACATTAGAATCACGATGACTGGACGACCAGGTGATGACACTTGACAAAGGGGAGGAAAGACGCTACGGAGAATGATAAGGAGGTATGCGAGGAATTTAATAAATGTCCCCCAGGAAGTATTCAAGCTTGAGCCTAATCTGCCACTAGAGCCGAGAACCCAAACCGAACGGGCAGGCCAGAAGAGGCAAGAAAACAACTACAGGAACCTAAGATGATAAAAGCTGTAGAAGAATATTATCTTAAATACTAAAGCAGGCAGCTGAAGCATTTCGCAATTCCCCCCCCCCCCCTTGTCATAATATTTTATTTCAAGAAACGAAACTTCCATACGACTGGAAAACGGCTAATGTGGTACCAGTCAACAAGAAAGGGACAAGACAAGAACGTTACACCACAGACCTGTATCTACGACTAAACCTGTATCACTAACAAGTGTCCCCTGCAGGTTGCGAGAGAAACTGATCCAAAGCAGACTTGAACATTTATTTGAACAGAACATTTACAGTACCTCAATTTAGTCCCCAAATTCCAGCACATATTTAGCAAAGGAAACGCCTGCTCGACAAACTTATTGAAGTTCTACATTAAGATGACAGAAACCAAACAAGAGAATGATGGGCAGACTAAAACTCACTTCGTGTCAACTAGCCCCGTCTCACGTTCCTTGAGCAACCATTCTCATATTATTACACTCGTGAAGGAGGTTAGAGTACTTCCAGATTGAAATTTTACCCCCATCCATATGGCCATGGAAAATGACAGACAATATGATCCTGATCACCCTCAAGCAGCACAGAACGCTTCAGACAAAACATTTTTGACGTGTGCCTAACTGAATAGTGATTCCAGATATGGTTCTTACCAATCACTGACGACTTTCTGAATTCCATGACGAAATATAATTGCATTTTTTTTTTTTGCCTGTTCAGGTTGGTAATGGGTGAGAGTGGAACGAAGGGCGAGCCGTGGCAGCCGGCATATGAGGACTGTGCCAGTCTCCAGCCGGGGCGACCCGCCCAGCACGACTTCCAGCCGGGGCGACCCGCCTAGCACGACTTCCAGTCGGGGCGACCCGCCTAGCACGACTTCCAGCCGGGGCGACCCGCCTAGCACGACTTCCAGCCGGGGCGACCCGCCCAGCACACGTCCAGCCGAGGAGGTTGGAAGTAACATCAGGTAGTGATGAAGGGAAGGTGGGGAATGTGGTGAAGGGCGGAAAATGTGTAAATAGATAAAGTGTTGAAGGTTGAGTGTAGTGAAAATGCTTACAGTAAAATTAAGATACTGTGTAGTGAAGATATGACCCCAATCACCAGGGGCAACGCCGGGTATCCCCCGCTAGTAGACATTATATGTCAATATAATGATTGGAATCGCCAGCTGCAACCATGTTGTACCATCGTACAGATTCACTGATTTGTTCTTCTCTCCTCCTTTCCTCAGTAACCTTGTCACGGTGATGTTGCCTGACAATACCTCTAATTTGTAGAAGAGTCTTGGGTATGAAGTATTCAATATATATGGTCTCCTTCAACGCCTTTAGCAGCCAGCACATCTGCTCATTCATTCCCACATATTCCAACATGGGAGGGGATCCATAGAAATTTTACGACTCTTCCCTGATTGGTTAGTATTCTCACAGCTCTCTTGATTTTAGCGACTATCGCAAGATTTTCTGCACTATTTTTACTAAAGGCTTTGTAGCGCTGCTTTTGAATCAGCGCAGATCACGGCATCATTAGTGTTTCGTTCAAGGAATCTTAACGCCATAACGATGACAGTTAACTCCACTTGCGTTGAAGAGGCTTAGTTCTCAATACGTGCTTGTTCTCCATTTCCGAATTGAAAGGCATTATTCCTAATTGCAGTGTATGCTGCACCAGCCCTGACATTGACAGGGTTAGATGACCCATCAGTGTAGATTTGATTTAACTCATTTCCGGCTTCTTTATAGATTTCCTCAAGACAATTGTGCCTCATTTCTTGTGGTACCATGTTGGACTTTTTCGTTGCCATTTCATTGATGAAATCCTGCATGGGTCATCCTCCCAGGGAGGTAACCTCTCTACAGGCAGGAGCTCAAGGGCTTGCTCAAGCAGGTGAAGCTCTTCGAGGTAGCAGACTGATCTGTGATGCCATTTTTTTTGCTTCTCCTGTTTCCCCCTGAAAGAAGCACAGAACTCAGTTTTTTCTTAGCAATATTGTAATGGGAATCTCTGGCTATCTTAATTGCAAACTTAGCATTCAGTTCCTTAATACATCTTGCCTGAAACGCTCTGCGAGTTAGTTGCCTTGAAGGCATATACCAATTTGTGCAGAAAATCTGCACTTACACAATCCTATTGCATCATCTTCTGTACGCAATTAAAGTTATAAACACAAAATCAATTTATAAAATTTACAAAACACTACCCTTTTTATTTTATTTTTCACTCGAGTGATATTAATTCAGTGAGACGTGGCAGTCAGAGCCTTGTGCCCTGACCAGTTGAGCTTCTCCTTTGGATTCAGTGTGGGAAATAAACCATGCAGTGTCTGTCCTGTACACAATGTCTGTCCTGTACACTTTCGATCTCGAACCCATTGTTGATGTGACGACTTACACTGAATTTTGTAACTAGCTCATCAAGATTGTAACTTGCTTAGCTAAATGAATTGTTGGGTTCAGTCCCTGAGCCCATTATGTGCCTCTGTAACCCTTTCCACCACCGCCCACAAGATGGGTATGGGGTGCATAATAAATGAACTAAATTAAACTGTACACTTGAGGGAAATATCACCTAAAACCAAAACATGCATTGTTATCCTTCTCCAAGATGTGAAACCATATACATAACTGTGCATCTTGTAGTAGCAGGCATCCATCAGTTTCAGGAGACTATGGAGTTGGGCTCTGGTTGTCGGTCTGGAGTGACCTCTTGATAACCGAATCTGCGAGTGATTGATTGATTGATGAAGATTAAGCCACCCAAAAGGTGACATGGGCATGAATAGCCTGTAAGTGGTGGCCCTTTGGAGCCATTACCAGCATCATTAGCTGATACTTGAGATCTGTGGAGGTGCGACTGCACCCTACGGAGAGGTCGTGACCTCTCCCTGCGAGCGAGCATCACTCGCAGTAATATAAGATAGGATTGCGTGTACGAAATGACGTCCCTCACAAATAAACACATTAGGATCGTCGAGACAGCTGGGATAAAGAGACGTACGATTAGCTCAGATATATAATCATCTGTCCACAGGTAAATTAATGTTGATACGAAACAGACAAATCTGGTGTCCGAAATAGTAAAAATATTAGTGTGCGATGTGATCAATGTAAGGGGGATATTGGGTGTGCCTCGTATCCCCTACAACAACAAGAAGTTCGAGAGCGATGAGGCCTCCACCTACTAGCTTCAGGATGTCGTCGAATCTAAATCAACAATATACTACCGCCGCTACTTTCTCGGAAACGTAAGTACCTGCCGCTTTACTTCTCTCTCACCCTGCCTAGCCTAGCCTGGCCTGGCCTGACCTAGCTTAGCCAGACCTGACCAGACCTGACCTGGCCTAGCCTTACCTAGCCTAGTCTGACCTGGCCTAGTCTGACCTGACCTGGCCTAGCCTTACCCAACACTAATCACCACACGTGACAGCCCAAACGAATCGCAAATAAGTACACGTAACAAGTCATATGCCCGGACACTCTTTCACCTTGGGGACTGAGTGGTAACTATTATATAAATAAATATAAATAATAAATATGTTTATTCAGGTAAGGTACATACATACAAGTGATGTTACATTAATGGATCAATATATAGATAGAGCTAGTACATACAATGCCTAAAGCCACTATTACGCAATGCGTTTCGGGCAGGAAGAACATTAATATCTAGAACTTAATACTAATTGAGCATAAAGAATAAAATGTGTTGAGAATAAATACAAATAAAGATAAAAAAAAGGGGGAACATGACTGAAAAGCAGCACAAATACAATAGGTTGACAAACAGTGTTCATTAAAAAAAATAACAGACATGGGTTGACAATAGAGGGGTAAGGTAGGTTACAGGGAATTAATTAGGTAGTGTTTAGTTTTTATCTTAAACTGGTTGAGAGAGGTACAGTCTTTAACATGGTTGGGAAGGTCATTCCACATTCTGGGCCCCTTGATTTGTAGAGCATTTCTAGTTTGATTAAGTCGTACTCTAGGAATATCAAAACTGTATTTATTTCTGGTGTAGTGCTCATGGGTTCTGTTACAACCTTCAATGAAGCTTTTAAGATCAGGATTGGCATTATAGTTTAGTGTTTTATATATTTTATTTTTTTTATTTTATTTATGCATATACTGTACAAGAATGTACATAAGGAATGTGAGGATACAAATATGGTAATTACAGTCTTGTAAAGCCACTAGCACGCGCAGCGTTTCGGGCAGGTCCTTAATCTAAGAAAATTTTAAGGAGGTAAATACTTGCAAAATTTATAGACAAAAAAATGTTAACAGATTACATGGAATGAAAAAAAAGAAGATGAGAGAAAATTATAGGTACAGTATATTAAAGGACATAGGTAGCTATGATTGATTGCAATGACAGCTTAAAATGGTAGTTGACAACAAATTGGTAGGCACAATACAGCAGAAACAATATAAGATTGATTGCAATGACAGCTTGAATGGTAGTTGACAAAAATTGGTAGTCACAATACAGCATATGGCTAGCACATAAAAGAAGACAGCAATGAGCACAATGATAAGGTTGTTTGATATTACATAAAAATTAGGAGATTGGGTAACACTAGGTACAGAGCAAATTTAAAGCTCAGTGTAGGAAACTAAATAGATGAAGTTAGGTACTTTTCTGGGGGGAGCCCCGTCGGCTCCCCGGAGCTATCCCAGGCTGATATGCTAATGTCAGACTTTGGCATCAGTCATGTGTATGGAGTTCTTAGGCCTACCGGGGACCACGGCCAGAACCGGGCCCCCTCAGAGAGTCAAGGGGAGCAATGGCCTATAGAAGCCCCCGTGTTAGTGGAAGCATTCTATGTCTGCCATCGACCGGAACAGGCACCCAGAAAGGTAAGCGCCCCAAAACAAACCCCTATTCTGGTTAAAATTGCTGCCTAAAACCGAACTAGTGGATAGAACTCCCCAACCGAAAACAAGCAAACTAGTGTGACGTCACACACTGCCGCGCCGCTGTCTGCGCAGCTCCCCCCTCCCCGGGAGGGGGAAGGGGGAGCCCCAGACCCCCCGCGCCGGCTACCTACACCTCAGTTCTTGAGGCTGATGCTATAGGCGATGGTCGTGTGCTCTGGCTCCGGTGTCGCTACTGCACTGTGCTTTGCGTGTGGTGTTAGTTTCAGGCGCTGGTTGCTCGGTGTCCGAACCCGAGGGTTTTTCCCGCGGCTCCGCCTCTTTCAGCAGATCGGGCCGGTACGTCACGTAGCTGGTTCGATCTTCTCCTCGAGTCTTCGCGTATGGTTTTTTTGACTCGAGTCTATCATCATCTCTATGGTGATCAGGTGGCCTCCTTGTTGGTGTCCCACCTGAGGGCTTCTTCTCGGCGGCAGTATGCAGTTTTCCTGGCGGTCCTTCCGTTTCTTTTTGCGTCTTCGTCGTGTTAGCTCCTTGTCTGTTCGGGTGGTCTTGTCCTTCCCCTCGTGGTTGTTTCAGGACCGTCATCTTATGCCTAACACTGTCGCTTCGTATCGTGCGGCGCTGGCGGAGCCGCTTCAGCTTGCTTTCGGTATCGATGTTACGTCTGCGCCGTTTCGCAAGCTGTCTCGTGCATTGTTTCACCTCCGGCCTGCTCATGCGTCGCCTGAGCCGTCCTGGTCTTTGGACAGAGTGCTCGCTTTCCTTTCATCTCCTCGTTTCGTTGTGGCCCCTTCGGTCCAGGATTGTTTTTCCAAGGCACTTTTCTTGTTGGCTTTGGCCTCTGGGGGTCGGGTAGGGGAGCTTCATGCTCTCCTCCGGCGCAGGGGTTTCTGCTCTTTTGGTCGTGGTGATAGTTTTGTTCGTTTGCAGCCGTCTCCTTCTTTTCTGGCGAAGAATGAGACTGCTGCGTTCCGGAGGGGTCCATGGGTGGTTGATGCTTGGTTGGTCTGGCCGGGGGTGCATCATGTTTTTGTGATCGGCGGTTGCAGCCAGTTGTCTCGGCTTCGAGTTGAGGGGTGAGCGACGACTGCCTCCCGGGTAAGTCCCTCTTTTTCTGTCTGTGGGTAGTTAGCTCCGGGGAGCCGACGGGGCTCCCCCCAGAAAACCAGCGTTGAATGTAATGAAACGCCATTTTCTGGGTGAGTCCCGGAGGCTCCCCGGCATCCCTCCCTCCCTCCGGTCGGCGGTTTTTCGCGTTTTTGACATCCAGCCTCAAGACCTGAGGTGTGGGTAGCCGGCGCGGGGGGTCTGGGGCTCCCCCTTCCCCCTCCCGGGGAGGGGGGAGCTGCGCAGACAGCGGCGCGGCAGTGTGTGACGTCACACTAGTTTGCTTGTTTTCGGTTGGGGAGTTCTATCCACTAGTTCGGTTTTAGGTAGCAATTTTAACCAGAATAGGGGTTTGTTTTGGGGCGCTTACCTTTCTGGGTGCCTGTTCCGGTCGATGGCAGACATAGAATGCTTCCACTAACACGGGGGCTTCTATAGGCCATTGCTCCCCTTGACTCTCTGAGGGGGCCCGGTTCTGGCCGTGGTCCCCGGTAGGCCTAAGAACTCCATACACATGACTGATGCCAAAGTCTGACATTAGCATATCAGCCTGGGATAGCTCCGGGGAGCCTCCGGGACTCACCCAGAAAATGGCGTTTCATTACATTCAACGCTGGTTTTTGGTTTTGCTTTTAAATAAGGCAAAAGTTTTACAGTTTTTCAATTCACTAGGGAGTGAGTTCCATAGACTAGGTCCCTTAATTTGCATAGAGTGTTTACACAGATTAAGTTTGACCCTGGGGATATCAAAGAGATATTTATTTCTGGTGTGGTGATAATGGGTCCTATTACATCTGTCCAGGGAGAGTTTCAGAGCATGGTTTGCATTTAAGAACAGGGTCTTGTAAATGTAGTTGACACAAGAGAATGTGTGGAGGGAGTTAATATTTAGCAAGTTTAGGGATTTAAACAAGGGAGCTGAGTGTTGTCTGAAAGCAGAGTTAGTTATTATTCTGATAGCAGATTTTTGCTGTGTGATGATGGGCTTAAGGTGGTTTGCAGTGGTAGACCCCCATGCACAGATACCATAATTAAGATAGGGGTAGATTAGTGCATAATATAGTGAGAGGAGAGCAGAGTTAGGAACATAATATCTGATTTTGGAGAGTATACCAACTGTCTTAGAGACTTTCTTAGTTATGTGTTGAATGTGGGTGCTGAAGTTGAGTCTCTTGTCTAGGAATAGGCCAAGAAACTTGCCATCATTTTTATTACTGATGTTAATGTTGTCTATCTGTAGCTGAATTGCATTTGATGATTTGCTTCCAAATAAGATGTAGTAAGTCTTTTCGATGTTTAATGTTAGTTTGTTCGTTGACATCCATAAGTGGACTTTTTTTAATTCATTATTCACAACATTATTTAGTGTATGTGGGTTGAGGTTTGAGTAGATAAGGGTAGTATCGTCAGCAAACAATATAGGTTTGAGAATATTAGAGACATTAGGCAGATCGTTTATATATATAAGAAATAGAAGAGGTCCTAAGATGCTGCCCTGTGGCACTCCAACGGTAATTGGTAGAGTGGAAGAAGTTGTATCATTGATGGTTACATATTGGTGTCTGTCACTAAGATAGGATCGGATGTAGTCAAGGGCAAGGCCTCGGATTCCATAATGCTGGAGTTTAAGTAAGAGGTAGTTGTGATTAACAGTATAAAAGGCTTTTCTTAGGTCAATGAAGAGTCCAATCGGAAACTCATTTTTGTCAAGGGCTGAGTAGATAATGTCAAGGAGACTAATGATTGCATCATTGGTGCTCTTTTGGGACCGGAAGCCAAACTGGCAGGGGCTGAGTATGTCGAATTTTACGAGGTAGGAATAGAGCTGTTTGTAAATAATTTTTTCAAATATTTTTGATAGAATGGGTAGATTTGATATCGGTCTATAATTGTTTATGTCCGCCGGATTGCCTCCTTTATGGACTGGCGTTACTCTTGCTTTTTTGAGGATATCAGGGAAGGTGTGATACTCTATAGATTTGTTGAACAGTAGTGCTATGGGTGGGGCAAGGGCATGGGAGGCTCTCTTGTACACAATGGACGGAATTTCACTGGTGTTCCCTGCCTTGGTTTTTAGAGAATGTATGATGGACACAACATCTGCTGGGCTGATTGGTGAAAGGAGAAGAGAGTTTGGATAGCTGCCTGAGAGATATGTGTTAATATGTGTCTGAGTCTGTGGGATTTTACTGGCAAGATTAGCACCAACCGATGAAAAGAAACTATTAAATTCATTTGCCATTTCTAAGTCAGTTGACGGTATACCCCCATTCTTGTAGAGTTTTATTTGGTTATGTGAGTGTTGTTTAGTTCCTAGGATACTAGAGATAGTTTTCCAAGTGCTTTTCATGTTGCCTTTTGCTTCATTGAATCTATTCACATAATATGCAAGTTTTTCCTTTCTTATGATACTGGTAAGCATTGATGAGTACCTTTTAGCTACTTCCTTTGGAACTAGGCCAATCCTAACTTTCTTTTCATATTCATGTTTCTTGTTGATTGAGTTGAGAATGCCACTTGTGAGCCATGGATTGTTTAATCTTTTGTCAGTTACTTGCTTGGTAAGAAGGGGACAATGAATGTTGTAGAGGCTTAGAGTTTTGGAGATGAAGAGGTTAGCTAATGAATTTATATCATGGGTATTATTGAATTCAGAATCCCAGTTAATATTGTAAAGTGCCTCTGTAAGATTGTCTAAAGCTGATTCACTGTGTAGCCTAAATGAAAGTTTCTTGCTTTTTGGTGGTGTTATGTCCATGTTCGCTATGAGAAAGGTAGGATAGTGGTCAGTTGTTCTGTCGTAGATTATACCAGATACAAGGGGAGCTGTTATGTTTGTCCATATGTGGTCCAAGGTAGTGGACCAAGGATATATGTATAATACACATGAGAGAATGTGCAGTGACTTAATGTCTAACATATTCAGAGATTTGAGTAGGGGTACCGAGTGATGTCTGGGACCAGAGGTGGATATTGTCCTAATAGCAGCTTTGTGTTGAGTAATTAGAGGACGTAAGTGATTTTGGGTAGTAGAGCCCCAAGCACAAATACCATAGTTGAGATATGGATAGATAAGGGAGTAATAGAGAGTCACGAGGGCAGGGCGTGGTACATAATATCTGATCTTAGAAAGAATGCCCACAGATTTTGAAACTTTTCTGGGGGGAGCCCCGTCGGCTCCCCGGAGCTATCCCAGGCTGATATGCTAATGTCAGACTTTGGCATCAGTCATGTGTATGGAGTTCTTAGGCCTACCGGGGACCACGGCCAGAACCGGGCCCCCTCAGAGAGGCAAGGGGAGCAATGGCCTATAGAAGCCCCCGTGTAGTTGGAAGCATTCTATGTCTGCCATCGACCGGAACAGGCACCCAGAAAGGTAAGCGCCCCAAAACAAACCCCTATTCTGGTTAAAATTGCTACCTAATACCGAACTAGTGGATAGAACTCCCCAACCGAAAACAAGCAAATTAGTGTGACGTCACACACTGCCGCGCCGCTGTCTGCGCAGCTCCCCCCTCCCCGGGAGGGGGAAGGGGGAGCCCCAGACCCCCCGCGCCGGCTACCCACACCTCAGTTCTTGAGGCTGATGCTATAGGCGATGGTCGTGTGCTCTGGCTCCGGTGTCGCTACTGCACTGTGCTTTGAGTGTGGTGTTAGTTTTGTGGGTGCGAGAGCCAGGAGTTATCTTCAGTACTCGGGCTGCATGCGCCTAGGGCTGCCTTCCCTAGGTGCCCTGTAAGTACTGCCCTTGGGGCTTGGGGCCACCTTCCACAGGCTCCTCGGGGTCTGCCTCTGCTGGTCCGTTTTACCTTTCGGTTTTTCGGCCGCCTGTTGGGCTCTTGGGTGTTCTGTTCTCCCTTGTTACCGGCAGGTAAGAGGCAGTTTGCACTGGTAGGGGCGCAGGGTGCTGCTCAGCTTGTAATTCCCGACATCGCGGCCGGCTCTGTTCCTTGGGGTTCGCTGTCCTCTTGCGGGGTTTTGTTTTTCTTTTTGTTTTTGCCTGGTGGGGGGTTCTGTCATTTTATTCAGTTTGTTTTTGCCCTTCCACTGTTCTCCTCGGTGGCGCCCCCTGCTAGGTCCCCGTGAGTGTACACGTCCCTGGGGTTCAGCTTTAGAAGTTTGCTTGGTAGTTTTGGGCGCCGGTTTGCAGCACCCTGCCTGGGACTACCTGAGCGCGAGTCCTCTTAAAGTAAACGCTCAGGACCCTGGGAATCCCCTAGGGGGCGCGTGGGTCCGATGGATGTGACCCCGGGGTCCCCACTCGCTGTGTGCGAGTTTGAGGGTTGCTCGGTCCCCTTGTCTCAGGGTGACCCTCATTGTTTTTGCCTCTGCCACGCTGCCTGTTGGGTCGGTGATACTTTCGACCCTGAGTCCTGTGAGTGTTGCTGCTTGCTTGTGACTCAATTTACCCAATCCTCTGATGATTCTATTCGGGTACAGGCGGCACGTGCGTTGCAGTCTAGGTTTCGTCTGTTGCAACACGCTCGGTTGGTTGCTTCCCCGGATGCCCCGGGGCTGCCCCGCTTTGCTTTTCGAGACCCGGACTTGGGGGTGGGGGTCGCTTCGATCCTGGTTCAGTCCGCACCTCCTCGTCCTTCCCCTTCTGTTCGTTCTGGTCCCCCGCCCCTGCTTCCGGCCCCGAAGCGTCTGAGGGTTTCGGGGTCGGAGCAGGGGTTACTTGATCTCGAGACTCGGGCAGCTTCGGGGGTTGCCCCTTCCGGGGGGGCGGCAGAGGCATTCGAGTCTTGTCTCCCGGCCGAAGCTTCAGGGTCTGACCAGTGGGCCCCCCTTCCTCCAGCTTTTCCGGCTGCTCCGTCCTTGTCTTGTGGGGTCGGGGCTTGGGGAGAGGACTCGGCCTCGGGTCCTGTGGTGACGGACCTCGAGGCTGGGGAGGGGCTGACTTGGGGGCCTTGGGCCCCGCTGGACCCCGCCTGGGTTTTTCTTCCCACTGAGCGGGGCTTATTGTTACAAGGAGTGGGGTTTTCTTTCCCCCCCTCTGCGTACGAGTTGGATTTGGTGTCGGCCTCTCCCCGGGTACGGTTCCGTGTTCCCCCGGGTACGTCGGTTCCGTCCTTCCGGAGGTTTTCGGCTTATCGCATCCAACCTGGTGTGGTGCGAGCGGCCTTTGCAGCTTACCTCCTGCGTGACCCGGATTATGCCTCGGAAATGGATCCGTCCACGTTCAGGTTTGGGACTTCGTTCCCTTTCTGGCTCCGTTACGAGGTTCCCGAGTCATCCTGGCTAGCAGACTGCCCCTTGTTTGGTCTGGATTCCTGGCATTCCTTCTGTCGTTCCCGCACGCTGGAGTGGCGGGAAGCTTCCACGGTGCTTCAGGTTTTCCTGGGGGGTGAACTTGAGTACCTGAATGAGTGCTTGTTTGCCCCTGCCCTTCCCCGCGATGTGGGCGTTATTCAGCTCCATGTGCAGGTTCCCTCCCTTTTGGCGGCGCTCGTGGCGGAGGACTTGCGCGCTCGGGGCCTTTTGTGTTCGGCCTTGCGGTTCTTTTCCCTCCTGGAGCTGTCTTCGGATTGGCTCGTGGAGGATGTGGGGACGCTTGGGTCCGTCCCGGGGTCCGGCACCTTGTCCTCGGCTGCGCGTTCGTCGGCTGCCTTGTTGAAGCTGTTCACGCCGATTTTGCGGGATGCGGTTTCCCTGTTCTATGCTTCCCGTCTCGCGTGTCGGCAGGCGGTGCTGGGTTCCTCCGTGGAATCTGCTTGGGCTCTGGCTCTTAGGCGTTCTTCACCTTTTTGTCCTTTCCTGTTTGGGGAGTCGGCCGTGGCGCAGTTTATTCAGGCTGCGTCGGCGGCTTGTCGTCCGATGTCGGACTTGTTGGTTTTCCGGGGGTCCCGGGGTGGGTCTTCCCGGAAAGGTCGTGCCAGGGCTCGGGGTTCCTCTCGTCGTGGTAGGCCTCTGGTGTCAGGTTTGGGGTTGGCTCCTCCTGCGGACCCTCCCTCGTCTGGTCGGCGCGGTGTTCGCGCTGTGCGGGGTTCTGGGTCTCGTAAGGGTCGCCGGCCCTTTCGCGGTTTGCCCCTTTGACGGGGCGATGGGGGGGCGGCTTGCGCTGTTCGCCCGCGCCTGGTCCCACGATTCGTGGGCCTTTCGGGTCGTGTCTCGCGGCCTGCGGTGGCGTTGGGTGGCCCCTCCCCCCTTTGGGGGGCCGGGGCTGGCGGGGCAGGCTTCTTCCCCTGCGCTCTGTCGAGTCGTCTTGGAGTGGGTACGCTTGGGCGTCGTCGAAACGACGTCGTCCCTCAGATGGGTTTCCCGTCTGTTTCCGGTTCCGAAACGGGACTGCGCGGACCTGCGGTTCATTCTGGACTTGTCCCGTCTGAACCCCTGGGTTCATTGCCCCTCCTTTCGGATGACTACGCTGTCTCAGGTTCGGCTCCTCTTGGAGCCGGGTGCTTGGATGGTGTCCCTGGACCTCCGGGACGCTTATTGGCATGTCCCGATTCATCCGCGGTTCAGGGACTGGCTCGGTTTTGTAGTGGGGCGTCTGAGTTACCGCTTTCGTTGTCTCCCGTTCGGGTTGAACCTGGCACCTCGCGTGTTCACACGCCTTACACGGGTTGTGGTGGCTCGTTTGCGTCTCCTAGGTGTTCGGGTGTTGGCCTACCTCGACGACTGGCTGGTTTGGGCTCCCAGCCAGTCCGCTTGCTTGCTAGCCAGGGATTTGGTTCTTTCCCAGCTCGCCGGGTTCGGGTTCTTGGTGAACTGGAGGAAGTCCCATCTGGTTCCCTCTCAGGTTCGGACTTGGCTGGGTCTCGTGTGGGACTCTCGGACCGCCTCCTTGTCTCTCCCTCCGGAGTCTCTCCTGCGGCTGCGGTCCCGCCTTCGTCTGTTTCTGGAGGGCCCTCGGGTCACCCGGCGGTTGCTCGAGGGGCTGTGCGGGAGCCTGAACTTCGCGATGGTGGTCTACCCGCCGGGTCGGGTTTGGCTTCGACGGCTGTTCTGGTTCCTTCGGGGTTCCCCCTTCCGCCTCTCTCGCGATCGCAGAGTTCGACCCCCGGGGGACTTGCGTCGGTTGCTGCGTCACCGGCTTCCTCTTCGGGTTTTTCGGGGTTCAGTGCCTTGGCGCCTACCCGAGCCCTCGCTCGATGTGTACACGGATGCGTCGTCTCTCGGCTGGGGTTTTGTGACCAGTGCTCACCAGGCCGGCCAGGGGCGTTGGGATCCGTCCTTCCGTCGAGCTCACAGTACGGTGCGGGAGTTCGCGGCAGTGTGGTTTGCTCTGGGGAGGATTCGGGTGGCCCGCGGATCGACGATTCGGCTCCATTCGGACTGCTCTCCGGTGGTTCATTGCCTGAACCGCGGGGGTTCGATGCGGTCCTTGTCTCTTTGGGGTTGGTCGCTTCGGGTGACTCGTCTGCTGAGTTCTCGGGGTTTGGCTCTCCTGGCGGTTCACGTACGGGGCGTGTCCAACGTCTTGGCCGACGCCCTGTCTCGCTTCGTTCCCCTCTCCACGGAGTGGACGGTCGACGACGAGTCCTTCCGTTGGCTTTGCCAGACGTTCGGGCGCCCCGAGGTGGACCTCTTCGCGTCGGCGTGGTCGCGGCGTCTTCCCGTTTATGCGGCGCCCTTCCCCGATTGCGAGGCCGTCGGGGTCGATGCCTTTCGGCTCGACTGGTCGAGGTGGGGGTTCCTGTACCTCTTTCCCCCAGTTCGGCTGTTGCTCCAGGTCCTGACTCGCTTAGAGACTTACCAGGGGAGAGTTGTCCTTCTGGCCCCTTGGTGGCCGGCCCAGCCTTGGTTTCAGGCGCTGGTTGCTCGGTGTCCGAACCCGAGGGTTTTCCCGCGGCTCCGCCTCTTTCAGCAGATCGGGCCGGTACGTCACGTAGCTGGTTCGATCTTCTCCTCGAGTCTTCGCGTATGGTTTTTTTGACTCGAGTCTATCATCATCTCTATGGTGATCAGGTGGCCTCCTTGTTGGTGTCCCACCTGAGGGCTTCTTCTCGGCGGCAGTATGAAGTTTCCTGGCGGTCCTTCCGTTTCTTTTTGCGTCTTCGTCGTGTTAGCTCCTTGTCTGTTCGGGTGGTCTTGTCCTTCCTCTCGTGGTTGTTTCAGGACCGTCATCTTATGCCTAACACTGTCGCTTCGTATCGTGCGGCGCTGGCGGAGCCGCTTCAGCTTGCTTTCGGTATCGATGTTACGTCTGCGCCGTTTCGCAAGCTGTCTCGTGCATTGTTTCACCTCCGGCCTGCTCATGCGTCGCCTGAGCCGTCCTGGTCTTTGGACAGAGTGCTCGCTTTCCTTTCATCTCCTCGTTTCGTTGTGGCCCCTTCGGTCCAGGATTGTTTTTCCAAGGCACTTTTCTTGTTGGCTTTGGCCTCTGGGGGTCGGGTAGGGGAGCTTCATGCTCTCCTCCGGCGCAGGGGTTTCTGCTCTTTTGTTCGTGGTGATAGTTTTGTTCGTTTGCAGCCGTCTCCTTCTTTTCTGGCGAAGAATGAGACTGCTGCGTTCCGGAGGGGTCCATGGGTGGTTGATGCTTGGTTGGTCAGGCCGGGGGTGCATCATGTTTTGTGTCCGGTTGCGGCGCTTCGCCGTTATTTGCGCGCCACAGCTTCTGTGTCCGGGGACGCGCTGTGGGTTGATCCGGTTTCCCTTCTTCCCTGTTCGCGGGTTCGGGTCTCTCAGGTCGTCCGCAGGGTTATTAGGTCTAGCCAGCCTGCGGTCTATCCCCGTGCCCATGACGTTCGTAAGTTCGCGGCTCTTGCTGCCGTCTTTGGGAATATGTCTTGGTCTGATATTCGGGCGCGGGGATTTTGGCGGTCGAACAGGGTCCTGGCTGCTCGTTACCTTGTGAATGTCCCTGGCCCTCGTCGGGCCTGTGTTGCTTTGGGTCGGCGGTTGCAGCCAGTTGTCTCGGCTTCGAGTTGAGGGGTGAGCGACGACCGCCTCCCGGGTAAGTCCCTCTTTTTCTGTCTGTGGGTAGTTAGCTCCGGGGAGCCGACGGGGCTCCCCCCAGAAAACCAGCGTTGAATGTAATGAAACGCCATTTTCTGGGTGAGTCCCGGAGGCTCCCCGGCATCCCTCCCTCCCTCCGGTCGGCGGTTTTTCGCGTTTTTGACATCCAGCCTCAAGAACTGAGGTGTGGGTAGCCGGCGCGGGGGGTCTGGGGCTCCCCCTTCCCCCTCCCGGGGAGGGGGGAGCTGCGCAGACAGCGGCGCGGCAGTGTGTGACGTCACACTAATTTGCTTGTTTTCGGTTGGGGAGTTCTATCCACTAGTTCGGTATTAGGTAGCAATTTTAACCAGAATAGGGGTTTGTTTTGGGGCGCTTACCTTTCTGGGTGCCTGTTCCGGTCGATGGCAGACATAGAATGCTTCCAACTACACGGGGGCTTCTATAGGCCATTGCTCCCCTTGCCTCTCTGAGGGGGCCCGGTTCTGGCCGTGGTTCCCGGTAGGCCTAAGAACTCCATACACATGACTGATGCCAAAGTCTGACATTAGCATATCAGCCTGGGATAGCTCCGGGGAGCCTCCGGGACTCACCCAGAAAATGGCGTTTCATTACATTCAACGCTGGTTTTTTGTAAATTAAAGTTGGTATCTCCTCAAGGGCACTAGACTTGGTTTTAAGGGAAAGGATTATCTCATTGACGTCAGTGGAATTAATAGGCTTTAGGTACAGAGACTGTGGATAGTTACCTGTAAGATAGTCCTTAATGTCAGTACTGGAAGATGGAATATCATTTGCAAGGGATGAACCAATGGAAGAGAAGAACCTATTGAACTCAATAGCAGAATCAGAGGCTGAAAGCTGACCATCGTTATTGGACAGGAGTGTTGGTTTGTTATTTAAAGACTTCTTTGATCCCAATATTTGTGAAATTGTGCTCCAAGTTTGTTTAATGTTGCTCTTTATTTGGGTAAATTTATCTTCGTAGTATTTAGTTTTGGCTCGTCTAATTATCTTAGATAGCAATAATGAGTAATTCTTTGAGAATTCTTTGGAGACAATTCCTAACCTATACTTCTTCTCAAGGTCATGTTTTTTATTAATGGATTTAAGTATTCCCTTTGTAATATAAAGGCTAAGAGATTTTTGGAGAAAAGATTGCGCTGCTAGGTTAATGTCCTCTATGTTACCTAACTCGGACTCCCAGTTGACATTATCAGCAGCAGTTATAAAATTGTCTATAGCAGTTTCATTGTGCAGTCTAAAACATAACTCTCTTGACTCTAGAGGTGGTTTGCTAATGCTAGTTAAGAGAAATGTGGGGTAATGGTCTGTAGTGCTATCGGTGATTATACCTGAAGTAAGCGGAGAGGTTATGTTTGTCCAGATGTGATCTAGAGTCGTGGCAGTGCTATCAGTGATTCTAGTAGGTCTAGTGATTAAGGGTATGAGGAAGCAGGAATTCATACAGTTGAGGAAGCTAACAGCAGTAGGGTGTTCAGGCTCGCAGAGGTCAATATTAAAGTCCCCTGCGATAATTAGGTGGTTTTTGTTCAGTCTGTTATCAAGTATTAGATTTCTTAGGTTTGAGTTGAATTCGGACACATCAGTGTTAGGAATTCTATAGACTGAACCCACTCCCAATATATACTCCCTTCCGTTGGGATGCAGCTGTCCGGACTAGATGGGATTTCGTGAACTGGGAAGTCAGCTTCAGGCGAATTTTCCGCTGGTTTTGACCTGATGGATTCTTTTTGCCTACTCTGTAGGCAGCAATAACGTCAGTTTTGTTTAGAATGAGCTGCAATTTGTTTTTTATGAGAGCCTGAGCTATTTCGACACAATTTTCACATTCATGTTCCACAGGTATATCTTGGGACGACACAATAACAGAATCTAGCAGCTTTTGTTGGTCTTGTTCTTCCTGGGATACGGAACGTTGGGCTGAAAATGTACTGATACATGCAGTCATTTTGCTGAGAGCTTCCTCCTGTTTTTTTAAGGCTTCATCAGTTTTCAGAAGGTTGTTTTCCTCACGGAGATCATTCAAATCATGCTGTAGTTGGTCTTGGCTAGCCTTAGAGTTTCTAATATCCTCGCGGAGGAGGGTTATTTCTTGTTGTTGTTGTATAGAAGTTGTATAGAAGAGCCGGCTCCCTGAGAGTGGTAAGAGGGCGTGATAAGAGGCTAACGTGTGGTCTTGAAGGAAGTCAATAAAGCAGACAATTTTCAAAAGGAAGGGCAGCATAACGAGCAGACAGGAATGGACAGACAGTCGGTTATCCCATAATGTGTAATACGCCTCGCACAGCATGGGTGGAGTGGGGGGAGGGGGGTTGTAGCAGGGCACAGTATGGTGATGGTGCGGGTGAAGTACACACCCACTGAATTCCTGCCATCAATAATTGTTTTCATAACCATTAGAACAATGGCATCCCTCCAACCACCATCCTTCCACTGACCCCCTCCTCTGGTCCTCCACCTCAGACAATAACCCCCCACACCCCCTCTCCCTTCCAGACATCAGCATGTCAAAATCAGTACCATAATGTGTTTAAACTATTTAAACTAAGTCATTGTGTATCTCAAGGTATCTTAATTCATTTGAAAGTGTACACGTGCATTTGTTCATATACTCGCCTAATTGTGCTTGCTGGGGTTGAGCTCTGGCTCTTTAGTTCCACCTCTCAACCGTCAATCAACAGGTGTACAGGTTTCTGAGCCTATTGGGCTCTATCATATCTACACTTGAACCTGTGTATGGAGTCAGCCTCCACCACATCACTTACTAATGCATTCCATTAGATATAATCATATATGATTACACATAATCATATATGTGTACGTCAACGTATACATACATGCGTATATATACCTCATATTAAAATACTAATAAACGAATGACCATGAACAAATTAATTTATAATTGTAGCATTATATATAATTTTAATAGACTAATTACGTGTTTATACATTTGAATGGTCCAGACAGGTGGCCAGCCTTGGACATATACACTTCTGGTAGGCACAATGACCTCATGTTAGACCCTTGATAGATTATGTGAGAGAGAGAGAGAGCTGGGGCAGGGAGGTGCGTGCCCCAGGGAGATAATCCATGCTCATGCCCCGCCTCGAGGTCAGTTCTCGAGTCACACCAAGAATAACAATCGAGCAAGTTGTCCTGACCAAGATGTGGCATATTAGGGAGGGTTGAGGAATAGGAAGCCTGTCTGATAGGGCTCTTGGCAAGCAGCTCTCCCTCAGTCTACCTATCTATATGGAAGAAATGTATCTAGGCCCTCCTCCCCCCTGCCTATTCTCTCTCCCCCACCTTTCTTCCTTCATTTCCTCCCTCCTTCCCTCCCCCTCACTGGTGAGAGAGTAGGAGTGTGAGAGTGGTTAGAGAACTCGTAGTTCTCACGCTCGTGAAATTGTCTGCGACCCTGGAGGAGTAGAGCGGAGGGGGGGGGGGTGAAAGTAGGTGACGATGGAGGAGTAGAGGGGAGCATTATATGCAGTGAACGTAGGTGTCTATGGAAGAGTACATCATAGAGGAGGGTGAAAGGAAGGTGACGATGGAGGAGGAGAAGGGAGGGGGTGTGAAGGTAGGTGATGATGGAGGAGTAGAGGGGAGGAGGGGGGCAAAGGTAGGTGTCTATAGAAGAGTACATCATAGAGGGGGGTGAAGGTAGGTGGCGATGGAGTAGAGCAAAAGGGGTGGGGGTTGAAAGTAATCCTGAGTTTAATTTTTTAGTTATGTATAGTGACACCTCGGCTTACGAATGAATATTTATGAACTTTTCGGGTTACGAGCCTAATTTCTTCGAAAAATTTGAATCGGGTTACAAACTTTGCCTCGGGAAAGGAGTTTGTTGATATACGTATGGGCTGACCTAGCGCGTGGTGGCATGGTGATCGCGCCTCAGTTTACCAGTGTCTCCTGCCTAGTAAGTATCGCGCCTGAATTCTTTGTAAAGCATTACATTTGTTTTGGGATTTTTGGCTATTTGAACATAAAATTTGTTATGATATATCTTGCCATGAGTCCCAAGAAAGCCAGTGGTAAGGTTCAAGCCAAGAAAACACATGTGAGAATGACCATAGAGGAAAAACAAGAGAGCATTCATAAACATCAATATGGTGCACAGGTTGTTGAACTAGCTAGGCAGTACAACAAATCTATGTCAACAATATGCACTGTACTTGCTAAGAAAAAGGACATTATGAGCATTAAAGTGGCAAAAGGCCTATCAACAATCCCGAAACAAAGAACACAAACACTTGAGGATGTTAAAAAGTTTTTATTAATTTGGATACACAACAAGGAGTTAGCAGGTGATAGCATTTCAGAGTCCATCATTTGTGAGAAACCAAGGCATTTGCATGAAGACCTTTTAAAGAAAACCCCTGGAACGAGGGGGAAAAAGATGAATCAAGTTTGAAAATGTGAAAAGTTTGTGTGACAATAGAGCCTCGTGGAAAACTTTTGCTGTGGCCATTACCTGGTGGAATGCACCCAGGATGGAGTATCAGGGCTATACATCTTTTAAATCATAAAAGTAATAAACATTTCCCATCAACCTTACAAACAATATTAACCTATTTTCATGTATTTCCCCCATGTGCATTTTAACAAAGTTACTAAATTGCCTTTATCATTCTGTGAAATTTCAATTAAAGTATACTGTATATAATTTTGTTAGTATAAATGAACTGAATATTCTGAAATCACTATAAATTTTACAATTTCAGATTCAAAGGTGGTCTGGACACCCAATTTGGTCAGACAGGTGAAGAGAGCATTTAGGATAGTTCGAAGAGATGAAGATGGTCACAATTGTGTTTGAAGAGGCAAACGCCCCCCTTTGCTCCTGACATTATGTTCAGCCTATTGACCCCTGCACACCTAACACAAGGTAGGTTGAAAACTCCTCCTTCATGTCATTGGTTCATTAGCCAGAAACTTAGGGCCCATGCAGGAATATCCCTAAAAAAAAAAAAGTGGCCCCAACAATGCATCCTCCAAGTCTGGAGGATGAGCAGGAGCATTGTCGAGAAGCAGGCCCTTTAGTGTCAAACTTTTCTCTTGCAGATATTTTTTGATAGCAGGGCAAACCACTCCACATCACAGTTTTTCTTCATGTTATATATTTTTTAAAACTCTTGGATTTTCGGAATGATACACGAGCAAGGGTTTAATTTTCAAATCGCCACACAGCACAAGAGTTAGCCTATCCTGACACAAGTTAGCCCAAGTTGGCTTGTGTCCGGGCAGTGACGTCTCCTCTTGGGTAATGTATGTCCTCTTCGGCAATTTTTTCCAGAATAGCTATGTCTCCTCACAATTAAACACTTGTTGTGGAATGTATCCATCAATACAGCACAGTGTATCTACAAAATTTAAATTTTTTACTTATATATAGTGTCACTTCGGCTTACGAATGAATATTTATGAACTTTTCGGGTTACGAGCCTAATTTCTTCGAAAAATTTGAATCGGGTTACAAACTTTGCCTCGGGAAATGAGTTTGTTGATATGCGTATGGGCTGACCTAGCGCGTGGTGGCATGATGATCGCACCTCAGTTTACCAGTGTCTCCTGCCTAGTAAGTATTGCGCCTGAATTCTTTATAAAGCATTACATTTGTTTTGGGATTTTTGGCTATTTGAACATAAAATTTGTTATGATATATCTTGCCATGAGTCCCAAGAAAGCCAGTGGCAAGGTTCAAGCCAAGAAAACACATGTGAGAATGACCATAGAGGAAAAACAAGAGAGCATTCATAAACATCAAAATGGTGCACAGGTTGTTGAACTAGCTAGGCAGTACAACAAATCTATGTCAACAATATGCACTATACTTGCTAAGAAAAAGGACATTATGAGCATTAAAGTGGCAAAAGGCATATCAACAATCCCGAAACAAAGAACACAAACACTTGAGGATGTTAAAAAGTTTTTATTAATTTGGATACACAACAAGGAGTTAGTAGGTGATAGCATTTCAGAGTCCATCATTTGTGAGAAACCAAGGCATTTGCATGAAGACCTTTTAAAGAAAACCCCTGGAACGAGGGGGGGGGGGAAGATGAATCAAGTTTGAAAATGTGAAAAGTTTGTGTGACAATAGAGCCTCGTGGAAAACTTTTGCTGTGGTCATTACCTGGTGGAATGCACCCAGGATGGAGTATCAGGGCTATACATCTTTTAAATCATAAAAGTAATAAACATTTCCCATCAACCTTACAAACAATATTAACCTATTTTCATGTATTTCCCCCATGTGCATTTTAACAGAGTTGCTAAATTGCCTTTATCATTCTGTAAAATTTCAATTACAGTACTGTATGTATAATTTTGTTAGTATAAATGGACTGAATATTCTGAAATTGCTATTAATTTTACAATTTCAGATTCAAGGGTGGTCTGGACACCCAATTTGGTCAGACAGGTGAAGAGAGCATTTAGGATAGTTCGAAGAGATGAAGATGGTCGCAATTGTGTTCGAAGAGGCAAACGCCCCCCTTTGCTAATGACATTATGTTCAACCATTGACCTCTGCACACCTAACACAAGGTAGGTTGAAAACTCCTCCTTCATGTCATTGGTACATTAGCCAGAAACTTAGGGCCCATGCAGGAATATCCCTAAAAAAAAAAAAAGTGGCCCCAACAATGCATCCTCCAAGTCTGGAGGATGAGCAGGAGCATTGTCGAGAAGCAGGCCCTTTAGTGTCAAACTTTTCTCTTGCAGATATTTTTTGATGGCAGGGCAAACCACTCTACATCACAGTTTTTCTGCACGGTATATATTTTTTAAAACTCTTGGATTTTCGGAATGATACACGAGCAAGGGTTTAATTTTCAAATCGCCACACAGCACAAGAGTTAGCCTATCCTGACACAAGTTAGCCCAAGTTAGCTTGTGTCCGGGCAGTGACGTCTCCTCTTGGGTAATGTATGTCCTCTTCGGCAATTTTTTCCAGAATAGCCATGTCTCCTCACAATTAAACACTTGTTGTGGAATATATCCATCAATACAGTATCTACAAAATCTTTAAAATCACGAACAAATCTTTCAGCCCCTACTTTGTCTGAGCTGGCACCCTCACCATGCCTCACAACACTATGAATACCACATTTTTTTTCAAAATTTCTCAAACCATCCCCTACTCACCTTAAACTCTTTCGTATCTGCAAAACTCGTTCTAGGGGTTTTCTTTATAAGATCTTGCATGAAGATTTCATTGTTGACCAAACCACACACTGGAAATTGAATAGACGACGACATTTCGATCCGTCCTGGACCATTATAAAGTCGATTGTGATGAGATGAGGGAAGCAAGAGCATTAAGTAGGCAAGAGAGAGAGGTGAGGAGATGGCAAGTATGTACGTATGTACATGAATAAAACATGTACATGTACATAACGTGTGTAAATAGTGTAATAAACATAATAACAGTATTTTGGGAGGAGGAATGTTGGCGAGTAATGTGTTGGAGGAGGGAGGGAGGACTGGCAGGGTGTGGCATTTCACTCATGTTTTTTGGGCTCACCATACCAACATAGTGGATCGTTATGGTGAATACATACGTAGATGGGTATATACAATGTGTGTATATAGTGTAATAACAGCAAAAACACTGTTTGATTGTAGAATATGTCGCATATATGAGGCCCATAATTTTGAGCATAGCGATGTTCTATACTTTGAATTATATAAATTCCACAAATTACACACTTTTAAATAATATTACAGCAAAAAAAAAGAAGAAATGAATGAGAAACTTCAAAATAATTGCGCAACATTTTATTCGCAGCAACTGCCGTCGCACGGGGTGGCGGGGCCGACAGACCCCCATCGCTCCAACGCTCAGCGCCCATAATTTGCTCAACTTCCCAGCTCCATCGCAGCTAAAGTAAGTCACATACAATATTTTTTGTTTAGTTTCCCCGTGATCAGACTCTGCATTTTAACAATATAAGAAGAGAAAAATTTTTTTTGAAAGAATGTATTTCTTGTGCACCAGGGTGTTATTTGGAGACAGAGCAGTTCAGTGGTTAACTACTAAATTTTTTTTTCTCCCACACACGCACCCCCCTAGGAAGCAGCCTGTAACAGCTAACTCCCAGATACCTATTTACTGTTAGGTAACAGGGGTCATCCCCTTTTGTACAAAGAATCTGCTAAAGCTTTTAGGGCTTTGACACTCGTTTGTCTTTGTCGCCCCATATTTTTTACGTCCGAGTTGAATGCTCTAAGGCCCTTAACTAACTTTAGGTCATGTCCCATACTTCTTGGGGAGCTAATCGACACTGCTCCTCTCTTTACATTCCTCTCTTGTTCTGTCTAAACTCGATTATGGCCCTGTTTACTCGTCTGCTTCTCCTTCTACCCTTCACCATCTGGACATACTGCATCATACTGGGTTACGGCTCAGCTCTGGTACCTTTCCTTCGACACCTACCCTAAGCCTGTATGTTGAAACTGGCGTCCTGTTTCTACAGGATCGCCATGATCGCTACTGTCTTCTCCACCTTGCACGGTCCTTACAGCACCCTCACTCTTGCTTATGTCATGCCTTGACCTTTACCCATCCTGTGGTTCCTGTTCCCCTTCACCACCTATCTCTTTCTGTACGGTTGTCTCTCTTACAAAATGCTCTTTCAGTTTGTGTTACCAATATTTCCCCTCGTGTCATTCCGTCTTTGCCCCTATGGAGGGGTCCCCGTTCCTAAATTCTGTAAGCCTTGACCCACATGACTAAAACTTTTACCCCTCCTACAGTTCTAAATCACCTTTTCCTTGAACACTTTTCTTCACACTTCCACTCTATTTCCGTCTTCACCAATGGGTCTTAAGTCTGCAGACGGTGTAGGCTACTCTGTTGTTTTTCCTGACTGCACCTTTGTGTCTCCTGCCTCCAGAGACTAGCATCTTCACGGCAGAACTTTATGCTATTCTCTATGCTCTTCATCAACTCTTTTCTCGCTGTCAATCCTCCTCTGTGTTTGTAGTTGACACTTGCAGTGCCCTCATGGCTCTAGAATCCTTTAATCCAGTCCATCCTTTGGTAGTTGAAATTCAACAATGGCTGTTTCTTATCTCCAGTAGATTTAAGACAGTGGAATTTCGCTGGATTCCCACCCATATTGGTGCGTTCTTAAATGAGCGTGCGGACACTGCTGCTAAGGAAGCTATCCGCACCTGTCCCATCTCCCGTAAAGGTATTCCTTATTATGACTTTTACCCAGTTATTCATTTCCCCATTCTTGCCCGTTGTCAGGGTTGTTGGTCTTCTGTTACTGGTAACAAACTGCGTGCTCTTAAGAGTAGTGTGTTCCCGTGGCCTTCCTCCTACCACCGTAACCGGTGGTGGGAAACGGCTCTGGCGAGGTTGTATATCGGTCATACACGTTTAACTCACGGGCACTTAATGGAGCGCTGCCCTGCTTCTTATTGTCCAAACCGTTGTCTCTACATGTCCCGACTTCCAGGACTTACGTGTCTTGCTTCCCGACCATCCCTCACTGTCAATTGTCCCTCGATAAAATTCTTGGTAAATTCAATACCTTTGATATTGTTCGCCGTATGTGTTTTTGTTCTTGTATTGGCGACGTTAGTGGTATTTAGCGCACTCTGATTATCCCACACATTTGATGGTTTGATAATTACTGTACTGTACAGTACTTTGGTTTGGAATGTATCAAATAAAGTTGTTTCATGTATTCAAATGTGTGAGAAAATCCACTGGGGCTGTGAGATGAAGCGAACCTGTAACAAAGGCATTGCCAGTTGCAGGCGATGAGTCACAATAACGTGGCTGAAGAATGGTCCAGGACGGACCGAAACGTCGTCGTCCCTTCAATTTCTAGTGTGTGGTCTGGTCAACATTGCCAGTTGCATACTCTACCACCACTGATGGTAAAAGTCTTACAACTGGATATCTTGTGTGACAGGTTATGGTATCACAGCTATACTGAACCAAGATGGTATAGCTCTCCCTCACATAAATGAAAGAAATGCTGCTATTGGCCTTGCAGTGTGTAAGTTGCAGGTGGAAACAAATGAAAATTATCAAATAAATAATTAAACAATTTACTGAAATAGTAATGAACAAAAATAACACATGACAATACTTGACTATCATGTAATGCAAAGGTGAACAAGTTAGTATGACCTTAAATGCAAAAAATAAACTATAAGCAATGAATAAAAGCATGAAGATATACTGGTGTTCTGAAGACAGCTACCATACCACCATGGCATCAGTCACACGACGTTGGCTGGAAGCGGACGACGGGTTAGAGACACGAAGGTGATCCTAGAGCACTAAGGACGAGATTGCCTCTCCAGGGAGGCAGAGCTCTTTATATAGTCCGGCGGTGATGACTCATCCAGTGTCAACACGAGGTGGACATCTGGTCAACTAGCAAACTGCTCGTTGTGGCTGGCGGTGCCTTTGTGTTGAGCTGTACCACTGTCAGTTGAAGGCGGCTAACTGCTTGTTTGTGGGGACAAACTGCCAGTTAGCAGTGGCGCCCGGCTTGCCTCCGAGTCGTACCAGGCCGTGCCAAGCCCTGGGGGGTATGGAGAGGTGGCAGGACTGATGACTCTTCTGGGCTGGTGTAGATGTATACTTCCAGTGCAGAGGCATTGAAGGTGAAGGGAAAAGGCAGTTCCACTGCTATGCAGGGGATTCACGTGACACTTGTGAACCCACAGAAAGTCTGGAGGCCCTACTGAAGCCAGTCCAAGTATTAAATACAACCCCTGAAGTACGCCGGTGAAGGGTAAAGTGAAGGGTGAAACAAGACCGTATGCCCCAACTTCAGGCACACACAGAAAATCACGTTTTGGTCCCGCCTCTCAACTGTGTATTTGAAGTTGGGGCGTATGGTGTTGAACTGCTTCAGCCTTCACCCGAGTGCTTGTAGGTCTTACGTAAGGCGTTGACTCAAGGAGTGGCCTCAAAACTTGCTGTGATTTATGGGGAAATCCGGTTGTAAGACTTTTACAAAGTCAGTAATATACTGTGGTAGAGTATGCAGCTGCCAGTGCCTTGGGCAAGGGTTTACGTCGCCTCACAGCTCCAGTTGATTTTCTGCTTGGTGTATATCAGGTTGTGATTTTGTGTGTGTACCGTATTGTTATGATCGCCGTCTGATAAGTCCTTTCTGGCCTCAAGAGTCATTGTTACCCACCTAGAAAGATTGCAAATGGCCAAAGCAGTTATTTAAGTTAAGAAGGGACAAGTCTTAAACAGAATTTTGCATAATATTTGACTGTAAAGGGGTAAATTGAGGTAGAATGAAAAACAAAATGGTGAACCTGGCAGGCGGTACTCACAATTAGGCGAGTACACTCGGGAACTTTTAAAGTGCAACCAAACATGCTTTAGGCTCTCACAACCAGAGGTGAGTGGTGGTGGCTCAGGTGCTCAGCCAATCAGAGCACCTAAGGAGGGAGGGCAGGAGTGAGAGGGGGGTGGTATGTGGAAGTTTGGTGACAGTTGTGTGTAGTTTGTTCATCTTCATTGTAAGTTTCATGGCTTGGTGTGCATTTCCCTAGTAAATTTAATTAGGGAAAAATTCAGGTGTTTGATTTTTTAAATCAACTTTTTAAATGTTGAGTTGTTAAAGCCTCAAAGTGCATGGAGTTGGTTTGGGAGTATGGCATCCTCATGCTGTTGCGTGCTCGCGTGAGGTAGCAAAGGTGATGTAAAGTTGTGGGGTGTACATGCTTGGGACGTCCTCTCTCGGGATGGCTGGTGTTAGACCCGCGTGTTTGTCGGTTGTTGAAAAGCCGTCATCCTTTGCTGTTGTGGTATTGATTTTACATTGTTCATCTTGTAATTAATACTGTAGTGCGATATCTAGGGCTACCATTTGTAGGTTTAAAATGTCTAATACAAACAGTTGTCCAATGAGTTTTAATAGGAAATATCATCCACCAAGCACCATTGTACAATTATATTAATTGATAGTATATGGATTGTGCAGAACTGCTTAGAATGATCTTTAACACTTGGCTATACAGTATTGGTCATGTCAAATACCTGCATGGTGAATGCTCAAAGACCCTTTCTTTATTCAGTGTTGTCACATACCTCATGGGGGTATGGATAGGCAAACACTCATTCGGTTACACTTGCCTTGTAGTACTTTCAGAGCTCAGTAATTTGGAATCTGGTTAGCACTTTCCAAATAAATTGACCTTTAAAGTGAATTCCTATTTAGGTTTAAAACATTATACCGAATGAGAAACTCGGATTATATAGCCGAACACCAGAAATGTTGTTATTCAATTTGGTTGCCTAAAGCACATTCAAGGACTACACATTACATGGCATTCCAGGATTCCTCTATACCTTGCCTTATGCTGTAAACATTGCCACAACCCTGTGTTTTATTGATTTAAATGGCCACAGGGAGGCATACAACACTGCAGATTATGATGTCATTAGTTATCCACTGTGCTGACAAGTGGGCTGACTGATGTTCGTTGACACCTGTATCGTGCTTCAATTTAATCGCCAGGAGATCACCCTCTCACTAGAGTCGTCTGTAGGAAGTACAGTATAGTATCTCAAATTACCTTGGATCATAAATAGCATAAGACTTGGGGGTAGGAGAGGGTTGCAGTGTTTGTCATGGCTCTCAGTTGTTCCTGGTATTAGGCAATTTAGTTCTGGAATCATTTTTGTTGGCCAATGTTAAACTTTTTCGAAAGTAGATGTTTTTCTGAAAGGGAAGGGTGGGGGGGAACCTCTATGCTTGGATACAGTTATCTAAGTGAATACTTAGATTTATACAGTAGAATAACTACCTTCTTTTCCTTAGTCAAAAAGGTTGCTTGTTTATTTCTAGGGACTTGTATTTTCTTTTATTTTTAACTGCAGCAACTTTCAGTGAATGATAGATTCTTACTGAAAGGACCTTTACTTCATTGCTGTTGCTTTATGGTCATCTCATTGTGTACAGGGATTCCGCGAAGCTTTTGGGGTTAGTCTTTGACACTCGTTTGTCTTGGTCAGCCCATATCTCTTGCCTCCGAATTGAATGCTCTAAGGCCCTTAACCTCCTTAAGGTTTTGTCCCATACTTCTTGGGGAGCGGATAGGCGCACGCTCCTCTATTTGCACTCCTCTCTCGTCCTGTCTAAACTCGATTATGGTTGCCCTGCATACTCTTCTGCTTCTCCTTCTACTCTTCGCCGTCTTGATGCTTTGCACCATACTGGGTTGCGTCTCGGCTCTGGTGCCTTTCGTTCGACTCCCGCCCTTAGTTTGTATGTTGACACTGGCTTTCTCTCTCTTCAGGACTGCCGTGATCGCTACTGTCTTCGCTATCTTGCGCGGTCCTTCCAACATCCTTCCTCTCGCCTCTGTCGTGCATTGACTTTTCCTCCTCCTGTGGTTCCTGTTCCTCTTCATTGTCTCCCACTTTCTGTCCAGTTATCTCGCTTACAGGATTCTCTTTCTGTTCATATTTCTAATGTTTCTCCTCGTATTATTCCTTCATTACCTCCGTGGAGAGTCCCCCTTCCCAAGTTTTGTACGTCCTTGACTTGTATTACTAAAGCCTTTACCCCTCCTACAATTCTGAAAAGCCTCTTCCTTGAGCACTCCCACTCTATTTCCATCTTCCCTGATGGGTCTAAGTCTGCGGATGGTGTGGGCTGTTGTTTTTCCTGACCGTAGTTACATGTGTTGCCTCCCTTCGGAGGCTAGCGTCTTTATGGCAGACCTTTATGCTATTCTCTATACTCTGTCTCTTGCTTTCTCATTCCTCCTTTGTGGTTGTAGTTGATTCTCGTAGTGCCCTCATGGCTCTAGGGTCCTTTAATCCTGTCCATCCGGTGGTCATTGAGATTCAACATTGGCTGTTTCTTATTTCTAGTAAATTTAAATCAGTAGAGTTTTGCTGGGTTCCCAGCCATATTGGTGTTTCAATGAGCGTGCGGATGCTGCCGCTAAGGAAGCTATCCGTTCCTGTCCCATCTCCCATAAAGGTATTCCTTATTCCGACTTTTATCCTGTTATTCATTCTTCCCCGTTGGCAGGGTTGTTGGTCCTCTGTGGTTGGTAACAAGCTGCGTACTCTCAAACTTAGTGTGTCCCCGTGGCCTTCCACCATAACCGGCGGTGGGACACTGCTTTGGCACAGCTGTGGGTTGGTCATACCCGCTTAACCCACGGTCACTTAATGGAACGCCGCCCTGCTCCTTATTGTCCGAATTGTGTTGTCCCTCTTACAGTTGTGCATATCCTTGTTGAATGTCCTAACTTCCAGGACGAGCGTGTGTCTTGCTTTCCGACCGTCCCTCGCGGTCACTTGTCCCTCGATAGAATTCTAGGTGAATCGGATACTTTTGATATTGTTCGCCTTATGCGTTTTTGTTCTCGTATTGGCATTCTTGGTGATATTTAGCGCCCTCTGATTATTTCGCACTTTGATGGTGCTACAGGGCCTTCCCGGTTTGGTGCCTTCTTTTGGTAATTACCTTACCTTCATTGTTGTTTCATTTTAATGTGGTAGTTGTGATATTGATTGTTCTGGCTCACGTGCAAGGTGTTGGATTTTTTTCTGTTTTATATTAAGAAATTGCCAGTCTTGTTACTATTTGTAGAGTTAGATCTGCATTAAGGCCTCAATATTATATTCTTTATAACATGTTATCAGCAATTTTTGTGGTTGGTAATATTTAGATTAATGTCAGTGATGTATATGTTAACCCTTAAGACCCCTTGTGGTATGACAGCATTTTTCCCAGTCATTTCTTTAACAAATGAAAGGGTCCTCGTAACCATTCTTTTGTCCTTTATACCATGTACCTGTTTGTTGCTTCTTGGTCTTTCATTTGGTACTTTGTTTTAATAGCTAATGGCCTTTGTAAATGTTGCAATTACCATTTCTAAAAAAAAAATGAGCAGGTTCATTAGGCAGGGTTGGTTTTTAGCAAAGTTTTTTTTGTAAAATTCCATTCCTTCAGGACCTTGCAGATGTTAGGTCAAACTAATTGACAGTAATCTGTTTTGCCCTTTCAAACAATGATGGTTTTAATCTAGGTAAAATATTTCAGAATATCTGAAGAGTTTGGCAGACAAATCATTTAAGAGCTTTGATTAAATTTAAGTTACCAAAGACTTTGTGAAAACCATGTTGTATAGATGCTTCAGTGTCACTTTTCTAATGTTTTGTAAATTTAACAATTTAATCATAATTTGTACAAAGATCATTAACTAAAGCTTAGGTGTTGCATAGCTTTAAATTTAGTCAATATTTTAGTTTTCATATTTGAAAGTAAAGTTTCTTCCACTTTAATATTTCAGACTAATTTGCAATATTTGTTAGTTTATGTAAATTGAATAGGTAGTCCACCTTTACATCTTTTCAATGCATTTTGCATGCACCTATGTAACAAGTTACAAATAGGTGTAAATTTTACCAAGTATTTTCAAAGAAAAAATTTCAGATGTTTAAACATTGCATCAATAGTAGTAAACAATTTCCAGCATAATTTCAGGATAAGGTATATAAAGTAGTTTCATTAAAATTGTTTTATTTAATAAGTTTTACTTATAGTATTTATAATACATCTTATATATATTACTGTTTCAGGTTGTGGGACAGATGCTCCTAGATCAACAGAAGGCCAAGACAACTCCAGAGACAATCACCTGTAAAAGAAAAATAAACATTAAACAGGGACACTACTTTTATTATCACCAATGCCTAGTAATAAGCCCCAAAAATCCTAACATCCTATCTTTAAAGATAGGCTCAGCAAGGCCTATCCCTTCCTCTGGTTTCAGTGCAGAGCTTGTTCCCTGAATGGAAACAGTACATCCACCACTTTAGTGCCATCAACACATTGTACATATGCTTTATGAGAGCACTGTACAATGCATGCCAGGCACTAAAGTTTTAGATGCATCCACCCATTCAGCAAACAAGCCCTGTGAGAATTAACAATGTAACCATTGTTAAGGGTCCCTAAACCTATGCAAATCTAGTCCATCTATTAGATGGGTAGTAGAGCAAAGCTCTGAAAAAGCCAAGCCAGGGATATCTGCAGGACTGCCTGGTCCCCTTTTATGAAATGGGGTAGGATCAGTACAAACTGCATCACCCTGTGGGTTGTAACAGTAGGACATGGTTACACACCTATAAATGGACTGGATAAGAGAATTACAATTAGGTCATTGATATAGCTAAAACATCAAATTCAAACTCACCCACTTTTGCAGAGTAAAGGAGCCTCACTCCAAGCCAGTCCATGCATCATAATCACTTACACCTGAAAAATATTTCAACAAATTAAATTCAGATTTAAAGCCAATCTTGCTTTACTTTTCAAATTAGCATTCAGTAGTTTACAAATTCAGATGGAAAAAATTTCTTCAAGTTATTTACCTTTCCTACATATTCTAGTAGCAGTAGTAAAGATCTAATTTAGCAATATAAATATATATGGCATCAATTTGCCAAGTTTCAGTAAATGTCATTTGAGAAACTATCCACAACTGTACTTCAATGGCAATTTACATTTATCTTTAGCCAATGCTATATTGTTTAAGTTATTACTATTTTTTTACTTTTATGCAAATCTATTCAGATTAACCTTTACTACAACCCCCCTGATTCTGTTTAAGGGGGCATATCATTATAATCATTATAAATTAAAAGTTGTTCAATTTGCTTATAAATTTATTTATGAAATGGTTATAGAAAGGGCTGCAACTGGTCCAAGTTTCACCATCACACCATAAACAGAAAAGGAGAAAAAAATACACAACGTATTATGCAACAAAATTCAACATTCTCAAATAATCTCAGGGAACACATGTGTCAACTAAAATGTCTACTATGTGCTGTAGAAGCACAAACTCTTGTAATAATTGTAATATGTATGTGCAATATATTTATGTACATTTTTTTTTTTGGGCCAATTTTTTTTTCTCATTTGTTATCAAGGGATTTGCATGAAACTTTCACACCTTGCTCAATGGATGCCTATCTGCAAGGGTGCCAATTATGAACGAAATCTGTCGAAGTCAAGCTCAGCTACAGGTGGCCGAACTTGGATCTTTATTTTACTCTGGAAAGTAATTTACACCTTCAAATTACTTCAGAGCTTTCATTTATTAATCAGTTTACATGCAAATTACACCTTATATGTAGCATTTGTGCTTCTACAGAATCTAGTAGACATTTTAGTCCAAAGTCTATTTGTTGATTTTGGAAAAATTTTTTAAATATAATATTGCATATTTTTTAGAAGGGTAACTTTGAATAATTATATTATTGCACTAAACACTTTTTTGATAAAACTGATCACTAGAATCCTTTATTATGTGCTTAATTTAATATCAGAGGTATAGAAATGATTAGTTGACATGTGTTCCCTGAAACTATTTGAAAATTCGTTGCATAATTCGTTTATTTTTTTTCTCATTTTCTGTTTAGGGTGTGATGAAACTTGGACCAGCTGCAGCCCTTTCTATAACCATTTCATAAAAAAATTTATAAGCAAATTGAACCACTTTATTTTACAATGATATGCCCCCTTAAGCAATTAACTTCCAACTGACAGAGGGACTTCTGTACTTTCCAAACCACATTCTGGAAAACTATAAATTTAAAACCAAGCTAAAGTAAACATTGAATATTTTTTTTTACTTTCAAGGGAAAAATACCATCACTTAAAACTTTTCCTGCCATCAACTTTATTTGACTCATGATTACCCTTAACAGTGTTATACATTTATAGATTAAAGCTTATTTAACAAACATTTAATGTTAACTAAACAAGATTTATATTTCATTAAAATTTTATTAATAAAACACCCTCAACTATGTTGTTTAAGATCTAATGCCCCACATTACAATTTTCACAATTTCAACATACCATTCTATTCAATACATTCCTGAAAGGACTAAACTTGCAGATATGGTACCCACTAGCCTAAGCCTAGACTTCCATACCCATTCAATTTCCATACCCTAATATTTAATAGGTTTTTAGCAATTAACTTCTACCCTCTAATTCCAATGTACACAACACTTACTGTAGATCTGCAAGTATTTTCCTGCAGCTCTTCGTTGCCAGGACCTTCCACAACCTGTCATGCGAACAGTAAATATTACTAAAAAGTTATTTGCATAGCGATGTTATTTTGTTCATACCTGTACCACCAGTTTAACAGTTGCCGTTTTAAATGGCACACTAAGTATCTTGTCCCATCTTTACTAACTACAAACAAAGCTATAGTCATTTCAAGTCAACATCCTATACAAATTTTAATTTTATTTTCCAACAACTTTAGTCATTAACATTTTTCTGGAACATTGCAAACAAACTAATTTAACAACCATGTATAACATTTGAATAAAAGCAATACAAAATTTATATATACAAATTCTTATTCTTTTGCAACCACTGCTTACTACTAGGGGGACAAATTTATTCTGTTGAATTATGTACCAAGCTTTTTAGTCAGAAAATTCATAATTAACCTAACTATACTACCAAGCCAATGTGATTACTAAATTTAGTAATATTTGTTACACTAGCAACTATACAATAGGCACTGCCACTGGCTTATGGCAAAAGATTCTGTAGCAATAGATCTATAAGCCACACTCCCCCCCCCCCCCTTCCTCCCAACTGTTCAGTGTCAAAAGGGAGGGGGGGGGGGTGTCCATTTACTGTACCACTTACATTTTAGTGTGGGCTTCATCCACTATTCTGACGTTAGCTGGACCATTTGTGCCAGCTGCTGGTTTGAAAGGGAGGCATACCGTGTGCTAATTCAGGAAGCTTTCCACGTTCCTCACTGCATGTCAGCTCAGGACCTCACTAGCATGTTGGGAGGCAGTTGAAGACTAACCAATCAACATCCCAGGCTGGAGAGCAGTGCCAGCTCGCGGAGAATTTACCACCTGCAAAAAATTTAATACTCTTAACAATCTACACCATCTAATCTTTACCTAGCCCCAAACCTTACATTTGTCAGCATTAAACTGCATCTGGTAGTCTTAACCATTTCAAAACTATATAGGGCATCGGTATTTTGTATTTGCCAATTCTGCAACTATTGCAGTCTAAATCATAATCTTGCGAATAACCGAGGTCCAAGGAGAGCTTTTAGGCACTACTTACAACACTTCTCCCAACTTAACCCCATTTATACTAATTTCCTTTGGTATAGCCATGACCTAATCAACTTCAGTCAGCATTCCCAATAATCCGAGCCCCTATCAATTTTGCGCCACTATCAAAATCTCTGCTAAAGTCAAGGTACACAAAATCACAAACCTTATCATTATTTCCTCAACTATGCAACCTAATCCATGAACATTTTGCAACAAAACTATGCGATTCATGTATCTAGTCATGTTTCTCAAAAAGAGTAGAGAAATGGTACTTGCAATGTTAGATTCTAGTAACTTTCCTCACAATAGACTAAGCTAATTGGTCACTAACTTAAGCGTTAAAGTTAATTCAAACTTTTCCTTTAAAACTTGGTATATTAGGAACTTTCCACGACCGGCTTTTACCAGACATAATTAAATAGGGTAAAAACGGTATATTAAATGCAGTAAAACTACGGTAAATTCAATATGATAAACTTGCATTCTTTAAGCATGGGCTGCATAGTAAGTGAACTAAACTAAATGTTAAGCACCCTGGCAAACCACTTCGTTCTATTCAATTTATTTAATAACTTTGTCCGGCTAGAATTTTTAGATTAGATTAAAGGAACACCCTCCCTGGTAACGGCTGAACTAGTTAACCAAATACAAATATTTAGGTAAAATACTTTCATAAAACCCGTCTACTTCCCCCACCAGTAGACTTGTTCAGCTAAAGGCATAATGTAATGTTCCACTTTAGTAAATAAACACTTAAAAAAACACTACCCCATTTGTGTAGTTACCGGTTACCTGACATTCTACGCTTAAAATAACCCATCTATTCCCCATAATTGTTCGATATAACTTACCTCTCACCCGCTGGTCGAGTACTGGAGCAGTATATATCCTCCTCCATCACTCACCGCGTGGATACTATTTCACTCTGGCCGCAAATTGCCTCAAATCACCTACGTTGTCCATAAACATATATAGAAGAGCAACTGACCATAACACCCGTATAGCGATCATCACATAACGTGGGAACATTAGTAGTACTGCTGTCAAAACATAGATGGCGCCAGGACAAACGGTAATTCCTATGGACTCGCCTAGTTATGCGTAGGGAATTGAGCTTTAGCTGTTTGGTCCCGCCCCTCAGCTGTATTCACCTAGTTGTACTCGCCTAATTTGTGCTTGCAGGGGTTGAGCTTTGGTTCTTTGGTCCCGACTCTCAACCGTCAATCAACAGGTGTACTGCAGGTTCCTGAGCCTATTGGGCTCTATCACATCTACATTTGAAATTGTGTATGGAGTCAGCCTCCACCACATCACTGCTTAATACATTCCATTTATTAACTACTCTGACACTGAAAAAATTCTTTCTAATATCTCTGTGGCTCATTTAGGTACTAAGTTCCCCTTGTTCGTGTTCCACCCGTGTTAAAGAGCTGTCTTTGTAACTATCAAAATGCATATATCTTTGCTTTCATTCAGTTATATTTATGACAAGGGATTTAAAATTTGCCTATATTTCTGCTTCTCTGATGACATTAAAAACTTTCGTTTATTACAGTATCTACATAAAATTAACATTTATCTTCATTAGGTTGTAGTTCTCATCAATAGGGAGAGCGTCGGTAAAAAAAAAAATTGTTTAAATATAAATATCTTTCCTCTCTCAATAATATGCCCGAAACGCTATGCGTACTAGTGGCTTTAGGTATTGTATGTACTAGCTCTATCTATAAATCCAATATTATGTTTGTAAATCGACTATTTATGCACTTTCCTGAATAAAATGAACTTTACTTTACTAATATCTAATCTCTGTGACTAAAACGTAAGAACGACTTTATCTATGCCTTTTTGATAACATATACAATTATAAGCTTTATTAGTGAATCTCTATTAATTAAACAATATATCAGAGAGTGTGTAAGGTTCGGTGTTCCATGTGCGAAAAGACATGGGAGATTTTACATCAGTACAGTAAATGTTTTAAGTAGCGAACGCATACTAACGAATAACGATTAGTATAGACCAACACTATTGTTCTATGAAGTCGATTTAACTTCCAGTCATGTATTTTTCAATAAGTCTTAAATATTTTCTGGCTAGTTATGTTAGATATTATTAGAAATACGTATTCTACTTGTTAATATAATAAACTAAATTTGCGATCATTTAAGGAGAGAAGTGCGACGACTGGATCACTGTGTACAGAAGGTTGATATGCCAACAAACACTTTCCAGACAACAATATATCTTGGATAAGTCGCTCCACAACATTGACACCTGGACCGTTGACTTCCTATGAGGCCACATATTTACTTATTTCATAATGGAAGTATATTATTTTATAGTAAATATATGTTTTCTCGTGTTCTGCATTAAGTACCAACATTATAGTGAATAAATATACCATATTTCTTCATTATTTAAGTAATGCTAGGAGGCTTTGAGTAGCTTTGGGTCATTAGGTGAACAGAATCTCCAATAGATGGGGCGAGAGTCGCGCTATCTCTCGCCCGAGCGAGAGTCGAAACTTATTTTAGAATTGATATATCTTTGTCCTCCAACAAGATATATTTCCTTTGGTGCACTCACAATAACGAGCATATCTCTGTCTTTCTGAAGGCATATAATATTTTAGGCTTTATAAGCGTATCTTTGTTAATTACACACTATATTGGCAAGTGCGTAGGCTTCTGCATTCCATGACCGACAAGCTACTGAATGCCACTATAAAAACGTATGTATCTTCACTTGAGCTTTATATATGTCTATGTTAAAGTATTTAAAATGAAGCTTATATTTCTATCTTTCTTGAGACATATAAAACCTATGTGTTTATTAATGAATTTACGTGAAATAAGCATTGTTCTGAGAGAGAGCTGCTCTGTCGATCAGTCTGTGCGGGGTCGGAGCTCGGCGATTATTAAAACACATGTATCTTCATTAGAACTTTATATATATCTATGGTAAAGTATTTAAAATGAAGCTTATATTTCTATCTTTCTCAACACATATACAAACATTTGCGTTTATTAACGAATTTACGTGAAATAAGCATTGTTCTGAGAGAGAGTTACTCCGTTGCTCGATCTGTGCGGGATCGGAGCTCGCCGATTAGAAAAATACATGTATCTTTGCTTTAAATACAAATATGCCCATGGTAAGGCATTTAAAATGAAGATTATGTTTCTATCTTTCTTGAGACGTATAAAAATCTTACGTTTATTAACGATTCTGCGTGAAATAAGCATTGTTCTGAGATGAATATTGCGGATTTCCGGCTCTACGACCGATGAAAAATGCAACTTTTATACAACTACAAATATCTTTAGTTTTACTTTAAATTTTGTCCTGAAAGAGTTTTCATATATAGATCCAGTTTCTGCCGTTCTTCTGACATAAAAAGACCTTTGGTTTAATAAGTTATTAAGATGTTTTCAACAATATTACTAGGGCGTTCACAGATTCCAACATGGGCGACCCTTTTGGAAACGCAACACATGGGTTGACCTGATTGATATATGGGTCAGATTCCATTAAGGTTCGGAACATGATCATTGTGAGGGTTGTGCGGTTCGGCCAGCGTGTCATGCGCATGCGCCGTGGAGTTTGTTTTGGTCTGGGCGGTGTTTCAGTGCTGGTGTTTTGCACCCTTTTTGCTACGGTGCTAGCAGTACCGGCCCATCCTGGTTGTGGGGGTATGTGGGCCGGCGGGCCGCTCTTAGCAGCTGCCTGGTGGGCCACCCTCTGGCCGGTCTAGCCTGGCCTTGGGCGGGCTTGGGGTGTAAAAGAGCTCCCAGTACCCCATCCAGCAGGTATCGAGCGGGGTTTCTCCGCCGTCGGTCGCCTGGTGCAGGTTTCTGGGCCTGCGGGGTTTTGTCGTGTCTCCGTTGGCCCTGTCTGGGGTCTGCCTGCTCCATTTCTCTGCCTTTGCAGAAGGGAGTTCCCCTAACAACTCTAAATAACCCGACCAGGATTCAATCCCATGATACCCAGGATCACCCCTCAATGTACATGGTACTGTGATCACCTCACCATTGATCATCTATAATGATTGGTCAGTCCTGATGCTTATTAACTAAGCTCCACGACTAACCAGCCCCAACGACACTCATAATTCAATTTGGGTACAGTTTTTCACCAAATTCCCTATATATATGCATGAATATATTTGTGTGCATAATTATCCAATTAATTACCTAAGTGTAGTTAAAGGGTGAGAGCTATGCTCGTGGTGTCCTGTCTTACAATACTGTTTGTCAAATAATGCTTTGACACTATTGTTGGTTTTGGCCTCCACCACCTTCTCACTTAACTGTTCCAACCTGTCTACCACTTTGCAAAAGAAAATTTTCTAATATTTTTGCTGCACCTTTGTTTCCTTGGCTTGAATCTGTGTCTTCTTGTTCTTGAAACTGATGGTTTCAAGAATTCCTCTTTGCTCAATTTGGTTGATTCCTGTTACTATTTTGTAAGTGGAGATCATATCACCTTTTACTTCTGCTTTCTAACTTTGGCATATTTAACGCTTCTACCCTCTCCTCGTAACTCTTATTTTTCAGTTCTGGAGGCCATTTTGTAGCATGCAATTTGCACCTTTTTCAGTTTATTGATGTACCTCTTGAGATATGGGTACCATACAACTGCTGCATATTTTAATTTATATTTATAGTCAGTAACAAGGGAAACAAACACTGCTATGATTAACAGTACCAGTTTTATTGATATACATGTATATTACACACTGTTGTCTTGCGATACATACCTTCTCGTAATAAGCATATATCTTCACCAATATGTACATTTTAGTAAAGGCACATAATGTAGACACACACAAAGCTTTTCATTTATACCTTTTATATTCTTTGACAGTAATGTGCAGCTTCAGCTTATGAAATGATGATTATTTTATCATTGTCAAACCTTTACAAGGTACATGGATACAGTTTCAGAAGGAAATCATCACATAAAACAGAGGCAAATAAGGTAGGGAACACTGACACTGAAGCACTTGACACTGTATTATATATAAAATCAGATACATGTACAACTACTGATTAAGGTGTATTCATCCAATATAATTGCTAAAAAACAAAACAAAACAAAAAGTTGAAGGCATAAATCAATACCAGACCTCTTTTAAAAGTAAACACAAAAGTTTGAATCAATCACAATAAATGTATCACACATTAAAAACTGATGTTAAGGAAAGATACAAAATACAGGCACATAGTTATGATTTTGTGTTTAGAATAATGATAAGCTCATTTAATGATATTTTTCAGTGAAGACAAAATAAAATTATATTACAGATATATCAGACAGCTGGTTGTACATGTACAAAAGGTGTGGAGTGGTGCATAGTATCAATCTCAGCAAGGAAGGAGGAGGAATGAAATAAAGGAATATGGAAGAAAAGGAGGGCAGCAAAACACACACACATCCTTGGAGAGTGCCAAAATATAAATAGATTTAAAAATCTTGCAGCCAGCAAAGAAACACATATTGAAAACACTCGGCTTACAAATCTAAAAAAAAAATTATTTTGAGGCATTTACAGACCCCATGGAAGATATAATTAAAAAAATATGATATTGGACAAACTAAAAATTTATAGCTCCTTTCCTCTTAGCAGTTCAAATATTTTAAGGATACCTGTAGGTATATCAGGCCAGGCTAGACCATCATTCTCTTACACAGGTATTGAAGAACAAGGAGACTGCTTTTAGCCCTTTTGAAGTACTGTACAGTAGTTTGATACTAAAATACAGAACATGTTATTTAGTTCTATAATTTGTAGAATTAAGAAGAATTTTACTGAAGTTACTTCGGTAGATCTTTCTAAACATGATTCCTCAAACTTTAAACTTCTGATAAGGTACAGAGGTAAAATAGAATATGACAATTTATGACACAGTGCATGTACAGTAACGGACACACACACACACGGACACACACACACACACACACACAGGGGGCCTTAGGGGGCCTCGTAGCCTGGTGGATAGCGCGCAGGACTTGTAATTCTGTGGCGCGGGTTCGATTCCCGCACGAGGCAGAAACAAATGGGCAAAGTTTCTTTCACCCTAAGTGCCCCTGTTACCTAGCAGTAATTAGGTACCTGGGAGTTAGTCAGCTGTCACGGGCTGCTTCCTGGGGTGTGTGTGTGTGGTGTGGGAAAAAAAAAAAAAAAAATAGTTAACAGTTGAGAGGCGGGCCGAAAGAGCAAAGCTCAACCCCCGTAAAAACACAACTAGTAAACACACACACACACACAGGCACCGGTGGATGTGTGGATAGCACGCTGGACACGTGATCCTGTGGCCCGGGTTCGTTTCCCGGCCCCGGCGAGAAACGATGGGCAGAGTTTCTTTCACCCTGCTGCTTCTGTTACCTAGCAGTAAATAGGTACCTGGGAGTTAATCAGCTGTCATGGGCTGCTTCCTGGGGGGGGTGGGGTGTTCGTGTGTTGGGGGGGGGGGGGAAATAGTAGTTAGTAACAGTTGATTGATAGTTGCGAGGCGGGCCAAAAGAGCAGAGCTCAAGCCCCGCAAGAACCACTAGGTGAATACACACACACAGACCTGGAACTTTGAGAACAAGAAGTCATAGATTTAAATTAACTAAACAAAGCTGCCGAAGAAATACAGTATAAGAAAATCCCCTTTTCGCAAACAGTGGTAGACGGTTGAAACAAGTGAGAAGGTGGTAGACCAAAACCGTCAGTACGGTACTTTCAAAGCATTATACAACAAAGAGTGCTGGGTAGACGGGACACCATGAGCGTAGCTCTCATCCTGTAACTACACTTAGGTAATTACACTTAGATAATTACACACACATACACACGGGCCTCACAGCCGAGTGGACAGAGCTCGGAGGTCATAGTCCTAAAGGCCTGGGTTCGATATCCAGCCGAGGCAAAAACAAATGGGCAGAGAAAATCCATGAGAAAATCCACTAGGGCTATAGGTGGGCACGAACCTATGACCATGGCATTGCCAAGCCGCATACTCTACCACAACACACTTGTACAAGTCATACTACCAGATTTCTACTGATATCACAGGAAGTCTGGAGGCCCCCTCCTGAAGCCAGTGCAAGTATGTTGCAAATGGGTAGTTTCTTTCACCCAGATGTGTCTGTTCACCTACCAGTAAATAGGTACCTGAGAGTTAGACAGCTGCTACGGGCAGCTTCCTGGGAATGTGTGTGTGTGTGTGTGTGTGTGTGTGTGTGTGTGTGTGTGTGTGTGTGTGTGTGTGTGTGTGTGTGTGTGTGTGTGTGTGTGTGTGTGTGTGTGTCTGTGTCTGTGTGTGTTAGAGAGAAATATATGTAGTCGACATAATAGAGAAAAAATAGATTATTAGAAAGGTGGGGTCGAAGAGCTAATAGAATGATTCTGCAGGCACAAATAGTAAATACACACACATACCGATTTGTGTGTCTGACATACACACACACACACACTGGGGGGGGCTGAGTGGACAACGCTCTGGGGTCGTATTCCTAAGGGCCCGGGTTTGATCCCCAGCAAAGACAGAAACAAATGGGCAGAGTTTCTTTCACCCAGGTGCTTCTGTTTACCTAGCAGTAAATAGGTACCTGGGAGTTAGATAGCTGCTGTGAGCTTCTTCCTGGGGATGTGTTTTTGTGTTATAGAGAAATATATGTAGTAGATATAATACAGGAAAAATAAATTAGTTAGAAAGGCGGGGTCCAAGCACTAATAGCTCGATTCTTCGATACAAATATCATCATCATTAACGTATCATTAACAAACATGGTAGTCAAAACACAAGAAACAATAGTTGAAGCCAAATGGGTTGAACATCTAGAGAGTAATGACATAATAACGGACGGACAGTATGGTTTTCGAACAGGAAGATACTGTGTAACAAATCTACTTAGTTTTTATGATAGAGCCACAGAGATAATACAGGAAAGAGGTGGTTGGGTTTGCTGCCTATTTGAACCTAAAAAAGGCTCATTTTTTAAATAATATTAAATACAACTGGAATAATTTCTGAAGATTGATTAGTGTATAGTTTGTAAATATTATCAGTCTCCTATTTCATCAATGTTTCTGCATGGATACTGTACTGTACCTTGTTTCTGCATGAAGACTTTAGTGAAATACCATTTTAATATAAATACATAATCAATGAATTCAAGTAGTTTTTTTTAATTTTCTCAAAGTTAAAAGAACGCAGGTAGACTGAGCTGCACCCAAGATCTTGATATTATATAGCCTTCCAAGATATGCAGGTAATCGAGCCTGACATGAGTCTTGCTGACTCTTAACCTAATCCCAAGAAATCTACAACACACACATCAAATGTTGGAAGTATTCAATTCACTTCATAACCCTGATAACCCATACCAAAGAGCAAATATTGTACATGCTTGTCAAGAATTATTTACAAAATATTTACATGACATTATCGTTTCTCTATTCTCACTGTCCTTTACAATGCTTTAAAAGCACACGCGCGCACACACAATCTTCTAAATGCCTGCCATACCTTAAAACTTAAAAGCCACTTTTGTAACAACTGTTTGCTATGTACATCAAACAGAGTTGACACTTGGACAACTTAGTACAAATTTTGATCTGTTGGGGTACAAATCATGAAGCATGTGAGAACTGTCCATAACAGCTCCATATGCAATTGAATTATTGATAATGTTATGACAGAAATACTCATTATATTCAATTCGTACAATTTCAGGGGTATAAAAACTAATTCACATTATTTTGTGTTTACTGCACCCGACCTTTTCAGCCATGGTTTTTATTGTCGTCAAAAGTCTAAACTGTATTTGAACAATCTATACTAGTATAGTTTTTGTCCTGTATAATAAATAGACTGTAGTTTATTATGTACACTATAATCTATATATATATACGGTATGTATTTGTCCTGATTATTGTCACAATATTACATAATATTTTAAGTATTTATGTATTTTCAGCAAGTCAAAAAGAGAATGAATGGGATGAAACCAGTACACATAATGGACTCTTACATAACAATTAATTGTCCACATATTGTACATGCAAAGAATAGCGCCACTATAATATTTTATTAAAATAATTAGTGTAGCTGAAAATCCAAATTATTTTTGATCTAACATATCAAAATTATTGCCAAAGTAAAATACAGAATATACTTTTATGCATCTACATTTGAGAAATCCCTAAAGTATATCACATGACATATGTCCATCACTTGATCACCAGCCTTTACATCACTGACAATAAGAACGGCATCACACAAGCGTCACAAGTACCCTTACATAAATGGTTGGCGAGTCTTTGGCACAAGCCATGATATAAAATGTTTCCTAAACGCTGTTTTATCGTTGTTCATTAGTGTTCATTTTTAATGTGCTCGAGCGCTATCAAAGATTTGAACTTATTCAGATAAGTAAAAAGTTTGGGCCCTTGTCCACTTACAGTTGGAAGTAGAGTTCACTAAACCTGCAGTGTTATTTAACTATCAAATTTGAAATATGTGGGCATGAAATTGCAAAAACAATTACATAGCCTAGAAGAAGGAGCTGCAAATCTCTTATAAAAAGTTGAATTTCTATTTTCCATTAGTAAGTAAAGAACTCGTATCCAACAACTATTTTGAAACAATGAAGGCCAAGTCAATGACTATTTTCATGTTAATGGTATTGGACAAAGCATTCAGATTATTAATTTAGGCTTTGACTATATATTTTATTGACAAAAACTGTATAATAAGAGTAAACAGAAGCTTTAGAGTAATTTTTTGTTTACATGTGCATTCTAAGAGCAGACTGACTGTTGTTTCTAATGTCACTGGGGCCAAGATTGTCCTTGATAAAGCCTTTGCTAGGCAACTTGGAGCTTTTGGAAGTTATTGGCCATTTCCAGAACTTTGCTGTTCCGTGACACAGGTGGGCGAGTCTGGAAATAAAGATATTTATATAAAATAATAATACTATAAATGCAATACTGTACATTAACTACATTTTTTTTTATCATGACTGACAAAAACTTATAACCATTAAAAACAAAATTACTTCCACCAATCACAAACACAAACTGGCCCACACTTAGCATACTTGTACGGTACTCTACTTATCTCACAAACTCGCTCTTTTTTTTTCCTTGTGAAATTACTAAGATATGATTTCAGAATAGTACCCGAGATAAAGATGAGCTATGAAAACAGACTGAGACAATTCAATTTAAAAACACTAGAATATAGAAAGAAAGGTGATATGATCACAACAGACAAAATAGAAAAATGCAAACTTTTTCATTTGAGGTACTACAGATCAAATGGAAACACGTGTAAATTGGAAACACAAATAAGCCACAGATATATTAGAAAATGCAATGAAGGTGGAACAATCTTGGGGGCCAAAGTAGTACAAACAATCTTGACATTAGGGATCATGCTGGAACATTACTATGAAGTTAGCAAGTAGTGTATGTTGATTGGGCAGTTAGGGAGCAGTACACTCCAAACGAGGAGGAAACAAAACATCCATTCCAGGAAGTTGGCTTACGGAGAAGGCAAAGGATTTCAGTAGAAAAACAATCTAAGTGAGCAGTGCTTGTACTGCTCACCATGGGTAGATAAGAATATAGATAAATATCAAAGATATGAATTACTATGGTATTGTATAAAAGTATGCAGGAAAACAGTAACACTTAGAAAACATTTCAATATTGTACTTGATGCAATACTTCAAATTTTGTTAAGTACCCTAATGTTATTTTGATGTGCTGTATTTTCAAACTATACTCAAATATTTTTTCCATGATGGGAGGGTTTGACTACTTGCTTGACCATTACCCTTTTCTCAAACCCTCTTGATTCTGAGGTGGTCTTTGGCAGGTCAGAGCATGTATGTTTATTTACATGGCATTAAACTAAGCTTAATCATAACTAAATTTTGATTACCATCATAAATAAAGAAAAAAAAGAAGAAACACATGGTGTATTTATACAAGAAAAACAATAAGTATTACATCATGTGTATAAGCAGTGAGAAGGAAGTGTGGTAGGTAAAGGATGTTACCTTGATATTGCTAGCCTCCTATGATGCACAATTCCAGCCTTAAAAATATTAATTCCAACCTATCTTATAAATATAAAAATATGAAGGAAATTCATAGGTTATTAATCAAATAAACAGTAAATACTTTAAGTACCAGGCCCTAAGCAGAGAAAATGCACTGGGTTTAGGTAGTACAATACTGTACCAATTTGTTCTTATTCATACATCTGCTATTTTGAGAAGGAAATAATTCGTGAGGAGTACAAATGCTGTCACCGAGTGAATAATGTATTGCTCTAAATATTAATTTTCTAATTGTATGTCACTCATGAAAAATCAATATCTAACTACAGTACTACTAATATTTATCATTAGCCTTGTTCTTACATACCCAACCTTGTAATAATGACCAAGTCATGCTGTACATTACTTGCCCTACAATACTGTACCTCTATTTTACTGTAGATGAAAACAGAATCAACATGTAATAATCTATATCTACATTTCCATGGTTACTCTTGTCTATGGTAAGAGCTGTGCCATACATAATACTGAACCCATCTAACCAGAAGATTCTCTTTGTCAGACACTGAAATAATACATTTTTCACTAGTATAGCATTTCTACTAATAAAGCACACACACATTCACACTGCAATAAATAAAGCCCACTTGCCTCAATGATTATTTCTTCAGAATCTGGAGTCTTCGTTTGCTTCAGCCTGTCTTCCCGTCGCTGCCTAACTAATACCCTCCAGTCTTCTGCAGCCTGCTGTGTTGTTCCCTGCTCAAGCTTTCCTATACTAGTGGTGCTACTAGTGCTTGTTATACTGGAATTCAGGTCAGTGCTAGGATTGGTGACTGAAGTTGTGGCAGGAAGGCTATCAGAACGACTAGTTGAAGGTGCTGCTTGTGTACGTACAGTGATGGTGAATGTAGGAATGGTGTTGCGAGCTTCAGTAACTGATGATGCTGTCTTTGCAATGATTGAAGAGGGATTTCCTGGCGAGTTATTAACAGAACTTGATGGTGGGGTCCCTAATGCTGAAGAGGTAGATGCTGGTAATAAATTTTGTGTTGGAGGTGTAACTGGAGCACGGGAACAGTCCTTCCCTCCACTCATGAATCTACGCCGTGCAGCACCAATATCAAGTGGCGATACCTCTATTTCAGTTTCTTCAGTTTGATCCGAATCTCGAGTGTCTTCATAATCACTTATTGAGCTCACAGATAATTTCTTTTGCGGTGTAAAAGTTGGGACTGGTATTGCTGAAAGGATCTGTGTCTGTTGAGCTGCCTGTTGTGATTCATCCTGATCTTGATGTAAGCGAGGCGGCCAAATGATTCCAGATCCAGATCGAGACAATAATGATTGCTTTGTGGGGGTAGACGATATTACTAATTCTGATGAACTATTGTCAATTTCGTTTCCACTACAATCGTCATCAATACTTGCAACATTGTTGACTCTGTTGCTAATAATTTTGCTAATTATACCTGTGGATGGTGTAGTAGATATTGTGATGGCACTTTCTGAAACAGCAGGAATTACAGGAACTGTTTGTATTGGGTGTGCAGCTGTGACCTGAATGGGCATGGTAGTTGGTTTATTTTGGGAACTAGTTGTTGTAATATTTGTTGTGGATGAGATAGTGGTTATGTTTCGACTACTACTTGTAATTGTTATTTCTGAACTAGTGGTCACTGTAATATTATTACTTGACAAAACCAGCACAATTGGTTTTGAAGTCAATGGTGAAACAACAGGAATATCTGTGGCTGACACTGGGGGTAGACAAAATGAGAGGGCTGGATTGCCAACAGATTTGCGATTGAAGGAAATGGCATTTATACTTGGTTTCTGCAATCCTTCTGGTGACAGAGAGAGAGAAACTGTTGATAATGGGCTTCCAATAACACAGGGAACTGGCGAGGAATTGTTATGAGTTCTAACAGGAGAGATAGTCACTTCTGACACCTCACTTGATGCTTCCACATCTGTTTCATCGATGTCAGTAGACTCGGATTTATCTTTATCAACATCTTTAACCTTAAAGGATCGTCTTGCAAATACCTTGAACAATTCAGGCTGTTCTCTAGCAGATGGTGAGGATGGCATCTGATTTGTAACAGAACAAGCACGCTCAATTATTGGAGTGCGCTCTGATACCAGAGGTTTTCTTAGCACAACATGCTCTACAGAGGAATCTGATAAAGTGCCTTCAGTACCAGAATCACCATCTCCATACTCTGTAGTGTTTCCAGTGGGTGATGTATCCCTAAATATTCCTCTGTTTCCCTGAATACTTTTTTGAACAGATGGCGCAGTCTGAACATTATTTTCTTTTGAATTAATAACGTTGCTAGCTTCTTTCTTGAGGATAATTGAACTTTCTATGGGACGCTCATATATTTGAATTTCTTTTTGAATAGATTCTGTTACAGCTAGAGCTTCAGGCTTTTTGCTTATTACATCTACATCCTTCTTATCATTTTTAGCATTTTTCTCTTGTTCTGTGTCATAAATAACAGACTGACCTTTGCTCTCTACACGATTCAACTGTATGCGCATAAATTCAGGAACTGGAGTTGGCTCTGGATCCCTTGGTGGAAGACGTTTCATGCTTGGTTCTTTCCTCAATGGACGACGAGGTGCACATTCTCCATCCACCTCGCCTTCCTCTGGAGGTGACCCTTGTATGAAAGATTCTTCGCTTTTGTGTATGGAGTGAGAACGTGAAATTTGCACAGGGGGTTTCTTGCTCTCTGATTTTTCAGATTCTATTTTCCCTTCAATTACATTCAATGTCAGTCCAGCTGTAGCCTTCACTTCAGCAGACTTTTGAACAGTAGGTTCTTTACAGTCAGGTTCCTTGGCTTGATGTGTGTCTACAGTACAACTCACGTGGTCTACGCTGGCTGCCTTTCGCAAAATATCCTCCGATTCACGGGATTGTAAACTTATACTCGAATCTAAAGAAAATGGCCCAGAGTTCATCTCTAATCCACCAATTTGTTGGTGATGGACTTGTTGAAGGTGTTCTTGATGCTTTTGTAAAACTGTTTTATTATGACTTTGTGACTGTTGTCGAATGAATACACCTGGAATTGGTGTGGTAGTTAGAGAATCAGTTGAGGAACGCTGAGATGATGAAGTTTCATTTAATACTGTCTTATTGGAATTAGTATAAAAGGCAGATGATTTTTGAGTAACTTCTACAGCTTCTAGACTTTCGAGTGAAGCTGAAATACGGGATATCTTGGTTGGTACACTGTTCTGATCTTCAACATTTGTCTGTGATGAAACTTTGCGGCGCACAACTTCACGGGTTTTATTTTGTTCTGGCACTTCCCTAAAACTTTTCACTTTCCTTACACCCTCAGTAAGTCTTATGGGACGCTCATCGTATGGAGAGATATGGAAACTGGGTTGAGGAACAGGAGTAGTACTCTCTAAAGATCCCTCAACACTAGCCATGAGTAATGACTGAGGTGAAGTTGATGGAGTCTCTTTTGTGACTCTCTCTCTACTAGTTTCTCTAGTTCGTCCAGATGGAGGTAGAGGGTGAGATTCTTGCCGTGCTGCTTTTGAAGAAGCTCCCACTATGACTGGAAACCGAGTACCGGAGGAGTCTCGTCTCCTCTCTCGAGAAGCTCTTTGGTCTCCACCACGTCTCAGAGGGCTAACACTGTTTTCCCGGCTGTCATCACCACTTCCTCGAGACTGTCGTCGGCCCGAACGTTTACTACCAAATAAACGTTGAAACAGTGGCTCGTCACGTTTTTCTTCTTTATCCTTTTCTTTCTTGTCAAATTCATGTTCAGTATGTGCTTGGCTTTCAACACTGGTACTGAGGGATTCTTCCACAGTATCTAAAAGAAAAGTGAAAGTGTTAACAAAAGTGCATTAGAGGGAAACTGTGCATCATAAAATAAAGAGCAATATTGTATTCATTTTAAGGCCAGGTATCGATAGCTGAACATTCTCATGCCAAACAGTTTCATCATAATGAACAGTGATCTTATTACTACAGTAGTAACAAAGCCTAATTAATTGGTATATATAATTTGTAAGTTAAGAGACAGTGACCTGTGTCAGGGTGTGGAATGCTTGGCAATGGAGAGGGTGTGGCCACAGTGGAAGGCTTCCGAGATATGGCATTCTTGTTGTTGGCTTCTTCAATAACATCAGGTAGACTAATTTGTCCTGCAATCTGTTGAATATTTAAATTTGTTATCTTACTATGCTTAAAATACATGACATAAATCCATCAATATATCTACTTCAAAATCTAAAAGTTGTCAAGATACCATATGCCACCTACATCTTACTACATATTACAGTGGTACCTCGGAATGCGAGTGTCCCTGTATGCGAGTTTTTCGGAAGACGAGCAGTATTTACTCCAAAAATTTGCCTCGGAAGGCGAGGGTTACCTCGGGACGCGAGTTTGTTGATACGCGTACAGGCCGACCTAGCGCGTGGTGGTTCGGCGATCGTCGCCCCTCTGCCCCGCCGCCCCTCAGTTTACCATTGTCTCGCGCTCAGTGACTACCCCCACATCAATTCTTCTCGCGGATATTCAGTGTTTTGTTGGATTTTTGGTGATTTGTCTATACAATGTTATTATATATCTCACCATGGGTCCCAAGAAAGCCAGTGGTAAGGATAAAGGCCAGAAAGCTCATGTGAGGATGACAATAGAGGAGAAACAAGAGATCATTCGGAAGCATGAGAACGGTACACGTGTTGTTGAACTTTGTAGGCAGTACAACAAAGCCACATCAACAATATGCACTATACTTAAGAAGAAAAATGAGATTATGGGTGCTAAAGTGGCAAAAGGAGTAAGAACATTAACGGCACAAAGACCACAAATACTTGAAGAAGTGGAAAAGTTGTTATTAATTTGGATACACGACAAGGAGTTGAGGGGTGACAGCGTTTCGGAGGCCATTATTTGTGAGAAAGCCAGGGTGTTGCACGAAGACCTTCTAAAGAATACCCCTGCAACGAGTGATGCAGATAAGAAAGAGTTTAAGGCAAGCAGGGGCTGGTTTGAAAAATTTAGAAAGAGAAGTGGTATCCATAGTGTTACAAGGCATGGGGAGGCAGCCAGCTCAGACAAACCAGCCGCTGGACGATTTATTGACGAATTTAAAGAGTTTGCAGAGGCTGAGGGATACCTACCGCAACAAGTGTTTAATTGTGACGAAACAGGACTGTTTTGGAAAAGAATGCCTAAGAGGACATACATTACCAAGGAGGAAAAATCCTTGCCTGGACACAAGCCTCTTTAAGATAGGTTTACGCTTGTGCTGTGTGGAAATGCGAGTGGCGATTTGAAAATTAAACCCTTGCTAGTGTATCATTCTGAAAATCCAAGGGTTTTCAAACAGTATAATGTGCAGAAAACCCATTTGTGTGTGATGTGGAAGTCTAATAAAAAAGCATGGGTGACTAAGCTTATTTTTTCGGAGTGGGTGAATGAAGTGCTGTGCCCTGCCATAGAAAAATATCTGCAGGAGAAACAATTGCCACTCAAAGCCGTGCTTCTCCTTGACAATGCTCCTGCTCATCCTCCAGGCTTGGAAGATGATTTGTTGCCTAGATACAATAAATTCCTCACAGTTAAATTCCTTCCTCCTAACACCACTCCTCTAATTCAGCTTATGGACCAGAAAATCATAGCGAATTTTAAGAAACTTTATGAAAGGGCACTTTTCCAGAAATGTTTTGAAGTGACTGAAGCCACAAACCTCACCCTCAAAGAGTTCTGGAGAGAGCATTTTAACATTTGTAGTGCTTTAAAACTCGTTGACAAAGCCTGGCAAGAAGTGACTCAAAGAACCCTGATCTCTGGCTGGAGAAAATTGTGGCCTGAAGGTGTGAGAGAACTAGACTTTGAGGGGTTTGCGCCTATAAATGATGCCCCTATTGTTGAGGAAATTGTTAGTCTAGGCCAGCAAATGGGCTTGGAATTGGATGGTGATGATGTGGAGGAGTTGGTGGAAGAACACAACGAAGAACTGACCACCGAAGAACTCCTAGCCCTTCAACAGGAACAGCAAGCCAACGCAGCAGCGAATGATTCTGCAGTGGAGGAGGAGGTGGCAACAGCACCAGCGAATGTCCCTTCTGCAGTAATTAAGAAGGTGTGTCAGATGTGGGAAGAGATTCAAACAACTATTGAACAGACTCACCCAGAGAAAGCTGTAGTAGGCCGTTGTCTTAATCTTTTCAATGACAATGTGATGCCTTACTACAGAGACAGCTTGCGAAGAAGGGAAAAGCAAGCTTCCATGGACAGATTTGTGGTGAGGAAATCGAGCAGTGAGCCTCAACCAGGACCTAGTGGCACTCAGGTAAAACGTCCCAGGGAGAGCACACCAGAAAGGTCCTCACTGCCTGATGTGATTATGGAAGGGGACTCCCCTTCCAAACAGTAACTCCTCTCCTCCTCCCCCCTCCTCACCATCTTCCATACGCCTACAGCACTCGACAGCAAGGTAAGTAATAACTGGAACATAGTTTTGTAGGTTTATTTAGATGAATTAGGTAAATTAGGTATAAAAATTTAGTTTGATGTGGGGTTTTTGGGGTAGTCAGGAACGGATTAATTCATTTCCCTTTATTTCTTATGGGGAAATTAACTTCGGAATGCGAGTTTTCGGAATACGAGGTGTCTCCAGGAACGGATTGTTACGAACCCGGATCCAGCATCCGAGCACGGAGCAGTGACGACCGCACCATCTGTGGGTCAGCTCCCGAAACCCCCTCCAAAAGGACGACGACATCTGGTGAGGACGACGTGTACTAGCTACGAGGGCCAGTTTCCAGTCCCGTTCAGCACTCAACACCGCCGCCGCTGACCTCTGGTGAGGTGGTGCTCAGACTACAACGCCATCTATGGAGTGGATATGTCGGGCGTTTGTGTCTGAGCCTGTAAGTGAGGTGCCTTAGTGTGTCCCAGTTATTGATGACGTGTCTGCTTACAGAGTCGACCTGGGACTGCTGTGATGGAAGTCGAGTCGGTCTACCCGAGGCAGCCGTCTCCATACCGTGTGCTTTGCTGCAGCAGCTGTGAAGTCGTCCCCCGGAAGAACACTGTGGTGTTACCCTGCCAGTGGAGTGGCAGTAGAAGGATCGTCATACCCGGGACCGACTGCTGGAGAAGATTATCCACTGGGGTACTGAGGACAGGAGAGTGATTTGTGATATCACACGAGGCTCCTGTCTAGGGCGTTACCCTAATATCGCCCGTGGAGTGGCCTGACCAGCCTTGCTGATCCGGAACCTGCCAGCGAACCTGCTGGACGTGTGGTTGATGGCCTCCACGGCGGTGCCCCCAGTGGACCTGTGTTTTGGCTGACCTGTGGCCAGGGTAGGCTCAACTTCTCAGAGGATTCGTTGTGAGGCCACGAAGAAGCACCGAGGACTCAGCACCGAGAGTTTTGCTCCAGAGTCTTCAGCAGAAGACAATTGTGTATTTTCCCCTTGTACAGCGTTAATACCCCTCCCCCTGTGCACTTTTATATATTATTTATTTGGTGATGGGAACAATTATAGTCTTAAGTTCTTAACTTTCTTTCCCTTCCCCCTTTAAGTTTCTTGCGTCACGGATCACATCCCTTGAAAGCCACTACTGGCTTGGGGTCGGATATAACTTCCTCTAACAACATCAGAGTAAGAACCCCGTTGCGTCCCGAGAGGGCCGTAACACGGATTAAACTCGTATTCTGAGGTATGCCTGTAATTCACCTTCTTAAATCAAGATAGTTTAGTTGAAGCAAGACATTAAATTGGAGCTTAAAATCTTGCTCCTTTTGTTCTACAGATACTGCAAATAAAATTTATTTATCTGAAATTTGTGAAATAGTTCACCAAATTGGTCTGACAAACAAATAAGGAGTTAGAACCAACTACAGTACTTTATCTTCACTAACATGTAGGGATAAAACCAGTGACAATATACAGGGTTAAGAGTATTCCTAATGCAGACCAAATCTCTCAGCCCTCCAGGAACAATGCATGGTATTTATAATACCTGTATACAAATGCCAGAAGAATGAATGAATGTTATACATCATGTGAATATGGGTGTTATGCACATGATAGCTTAGTAGTTAGAGAATCCTGACATAATTGGGATGAGAAAAGATAATGGATGGTGATCTTTCAGGGTATCACCCACCATTTAGAAAGGACAAAAAGAGCAACAGGCAAGCATAATACAGTACATAATAGAGGACTTCTTTACAACCAGTAACGAAGATTCGTCTTTCTGCCAAAGCTATAAATGCTAAAACAATACAGTACTTCTGCTTAAAAAAAATAGAAAGAATTCCTCAGGAATACTGGTGGAGGACCTTGAGAAGAATTTAGCTTCCTGTCCCGATCAAGGTCACTGGAGAAGGTGGTCCTTAGGTAAATATACAGTACTATAGTTTGTATCCTTGTTTATGTCAGATATGAGGATAAGAAAAAGTACAGGAGCAAGTATGGTACCTTGGGGGACTGATATTTTCATGTAGGATGATCCAGATTTTACTATGTTGACTATTATTTTATGAGTTTTGTTCGTTAGGAAGTTAAAGATCCATCCCCCATACTTTGCCAGCAATTCCTTTTGAGCTCATTTTTTCATAACACCATGGTCACATTTGTAGAAAGATTTTGGAAAGTTTGTGTTTATTACATCTGTGTTTTGCTTCTCTTCCATGGCATCTAAGGCCATGTTAAATTGATCTACCAATTGTGAAAGGCAGGAGTGCACCATTCTGAATTTGTGTTGTCCGGGGTTATGTAGATGTAATTCCATGTGATTTGTAATCTTACTTCTTAGCACTCTTTCAAATATTTTTATGATGTGTGAAGTAAGAACTATTGGTCTATAATTTTTTGCATCTGCTGGACTACCTTCTTTGTGAAGTGGCGCAATCTCCACTGTTTTAAGTATGTCGGGATGACAACAGTATGGATCAGGGGGTGCCATAGGCACAATAAGAGAACACTGTATAAACATCAGAGGTCCATGGCTGTTCATCATCCTCCTAGCAAGTATAAGAAATATTGCCGGAACAACCATTGACATCTTCAAGAGAAAACTAGATCAATTTCTTCAAGAAGTGCCGGACCAACTGGGCAGTGTTGGATATGTGGGCCTGCGGGCCGCTCCAAGCAATAGCCTGTTACTTGGAGCGCAACCCTATCAAGCAGGTATAAAGCAATATCCAGGCTTTGTCTACAAAAGATGTTTAGGGCCTGTGGTAATGGTGTTTTGTACTTCTTGATGAATATAGAATTCCAGGAGTCTGGGCCTGGTGCAGAGTGCCCGGATGTGTTGTCTATGGGTACTTCAAAGTCCATTGGGGTTAGTGAAACATCTGATATATGGCTAGATGTTGGTGTCACATTCATAAAGTATTTGTTTGAGTAATTGATCTTCAATGTGTTCAGGGGTTCACTGAAAACAAACTGCACCAAAGCCTCAGCACTCATTTCTTTGTTGCCATCTGTGAAAGTTCTATCACCCTTGTGCGAGGGGTGCAATGCTGGATGAAGTTTTTGTTCAAGTTTTTGTATAGGTGAAAAGGTGTTTTGGATTCCTCTCTATTTCACTTATGGCCTTTTAATCTCTTTGCCTCTCTTGGATTTTATATGATTCTTGCAGCTTGAGCTTAATTTCTATTTCCCTATATAACCTTCCTTGTCGTTGCTGGAATAAAGTGGTACATTTGAGATGTTCTGCTATTTTTTTTCTTCACCCATTGAGGAAACGCCACAATATTCTGGCAAGGTCTTGCTTTTTTCGTTTCCAGTTAATCAGAACATATAATCGCAACTTTGTAACTCGATGAAAACAGAAAGCTGGTAGTTTGTCGAAGGTCCTCCCCATTTGTCATGATAATTTTACCGAGCTGGATCATAAATTGCAGTAGTGTTTCAGCATTTACGGCTTCAATGGACAGGAGGTTCCATGGGTTTATAACCCTACGAGTGAAAAAGTATCTCCTGTTTTTTGTCCTATGTTGTGGCTGTTGAGTTTGAAACATAGGCTTCTCGACAATGCGAGAAGTCGAGACAACTGGCTGCAACTGCCGACACAATGCAATGCAGGTCCTACCAGGTCCAGGGGCATTGAAAAAGTAGTGAGCAGCCAGGAACCTGTTCAACCTCCTAAACCTCGCTCGCCTCGCTCATGCCACCAGAAACCACACGCTCGGTCAACCCATGTGTGTTGATGGAATGATGGCCAAGCGAGACAAAGCTCTTGCACAGTCAAATTTACAAAGAAATTGGGCTTGTAAATGGCAAAATTCGTAAAGAGGGGCATTCGTCAACCGAGGTTCTACTGTATGTTTAATTCTAGAAAGTAGGAATAGAGCTGTTTGTAAATAAGCTTTTCAAATATTTATGATAATATTGGTAGATTTGATATCGGTCTGTAATTGTTTATGTCAGCAGTATCACCTCCTTTCTGAATTGGCGTTACTCTTGCTTTTTTACAGATATCAGGAAAAGTATGACACACTAGGGATTTATTGAATAGCAGCACTATCGGTAGTACAAGGGCATGAGTGGCACTCTTATATACCACCATAGATGGTACTTTCACTTATGTTCCCAGCTTTGTTTTTTAGCGAATGAATGATGGATATAATGTCTGTCAGGCTGACTGGTAAAAGGAGTAGAGTGTTGAGATATCTGCCGGTGAGATATTTACCTGAATTTACCTGAGGGCCACCAATACTAGTGGCCTTGATAAGGACAGGAAGCTAGCCGCTTGTCAAAGGTCCTCCCATTTGCCCTGATATTTTCTAGCTGCATTTTAAAACCCAGCAGGGTTCTGGCACTCATGGCTTCGAGGGAAAGGCGGTTTCACATGTTTACATCCCTATGGGTGAAAAAGCATCTTCTGTTTTCTGTCCTACATTGTGGCTTGTTGAGCTTTGAACCCATTGCTCCTCATTCGTGTTACATCTGACCTTTAGAAGAAACTGTTTGGATCGACATCATCCAAATTATTTAGTATTTTTAAGGTTTCTATGAGATCCCTCCTGTCATGCCTGGTCTACAATGTTGTTAGCCCTGTGGCCATCAACCAGTCCTGATACAAGAGATGACTAAGCTCTGGTATGATTTTTGTTGACCGGTGTTATGGTGTTATGGGATATGTGGTAACATGTGTCTGGGTCTGCGGGATTTTTCTCATAAGGTTAGGACTAATTGATGAAAAGAAGCTAATTAATTAAATTATGTTGCCATTTCTAAGTCTGTTGCAAGTGTGCAACCATCTTTGGAGTTTTATCTGCCTGTTGTTCAGATCCAAGGATGTTAGAGATGGCTTTCAATGTGGTTTTCATATTTCCTTTTGCTTCTTTAAATCTATTCTCATAAATGGAAAGTTTGGCTCTTATTATTTTACTGTTAAACATTGATGAGTATCTCTTAACTACTACTTTTGTAACTAGGCCAATTCTTGGATTTTTTTTCATATTCGTTGTTACTTTTTCATATTCAGATTGTAATTAGTTATTAAAGCTTTTTACTACCTGTGTCATCTATCTAGTTTTCTTTCTTTTCTTCCTCTTTCTTGGCATATATTTCTGAGCAGATTCAATAATCTTTTTTTTTTTTTTTTAATTTTCTCATGATGATTCCATGTCTTCATCTCCTATTAACTCCCTCCAGGTAGTGCCTTGCAATTCTTCTCTCATTCCTTGATAGTCTCCTTGAGGATAGCCTAGAAAGCCATCATCCTGGACATGCTTATGAAAGAGTACTCAAGCAAAGGACTCACACAACAGTTAAAAGCAGTACAGATAAACTGAGCACCAAACAGACCCGGGAACCCAAGCAGAATCAATTCAACAAGGAAAGACAGTGAACCCAATCGAAGACTCCAAGCAAAAAACAGCCATGCACAAGCCAATGATGGAACCAACCAGAATCCCCACCAGAAACCCGATCCAGGTCAGCCAGGAAGAACGAGACTCCTGGCCTACAGGTGAAGGAAAAGGAAAGTACCAAAGAAAAATGACACAAACAACACTACAGTACCAGAAGGAACAGACAGCAGGGCCCACATGAAGGCCCTGAGAGGAATGCAAAAAGAGGAAACAAAGGATGTGTCACTAGAAAGATGTCACAGGAAACAATAAAGAAAAGCCCCCCACCATACTCATTTGTTAGGTCAACTAACTAAACCCTAGGAATAATCAAACATACCTTTGACTTTAAGGACAGGAAGGTGGTGATTCAAATGTATAAATCTATGGTGCACCCCCATTTGAATTACTGTATCCAAGAAATGGAAACCCCCTCTTCAAAAGGATATAGCGCTCTGGTGAAAGTGCAACATCGGCCACAAAAATCATTTCAGTGATAAGTCATCACTCAATTAAGAAAGGTTGAGGGCCACAGGGCTAATAACACTGCAAACCAGGCATGACAGGGCAGATTCTCATTGAAACTTTTTAAAATACTGAACAATTTGGTGGATTGTTGATCCATAAAATGACTTGAACATGTCAAAAGTAACACAAACAAGGAGCAATGGTTTCAAGCTCGACAAGCCACATTGTAGAACTGAAAACAGGAGACCCTTTTTCACCCACAAGGTTATAAACCCATTGGAACTGTCTACCCTCCAAAGCCGTAAATGCAAGGACTATGTTAAATTTAAAAATCGGGGACGGGGGAGGATTTTCGACAAGCCGCCAGCTTCCTGTCCATGTCGAGGTCAGTAGTGCTTGTGGCCCTCAGTTAAACTCAGGTATTTGTCTGAATCCAAGGCTATCCCAGAATTTGCAATAAATATGAAATGCCTCAAGAAGAGATATAAACAGTGAGAACATGAATCATCAGAGCCATCATGAAGACCCTCCTCTACTATTTATTTGTTTATTTAGGTATCACCTAAGCAAAAAATTACAAAACTGAAAAAAAAATATTATTACACACACATGAGTGAAGCATCATGTAAGGTACTCTCTGTAAACAAGGAAAATGCAAATCCAACGTTGCAGAATTCTTGACCAGAAACTTAGCACACAGGTGATGCAAAATAAATTTTCACATGCAAGCCAGACAGTCAAATGTTTTTAAGGCTCGACAGTTGCCTTGACTAACAATGTCAGAATTCATAATTTCAGATATCTATTCAAACATGATCATTTTATTTACTCACCTGGGTTGCCCTTCTGGAGCGAGGAGCACCGTGGGTTCGTCGAGGCCTGACTGCAATCTTGTGAAAAGCAGCTTGGTGACTCAGTCGAACAGCACCAACAACTGGTTCATTATCTGTTGAGTGAAAGGTCAGTAATGACTAAATCTCTAGAGAGAATGAGACTGTACAGATCAGTCCATAATGACAGGTCCAGTTGATTCTTTAATACAATATTTTTGTCAACAATATGATATCCTTTAAAGTTTAACAAAAATCATGTTTAATTAATTACACACCAAAAGTATGTCACAAGATCTTAAAACTCTATACAAGGGGTGGTTCCCTGCCTCGCAGACCAACCACTAGAGTCGGACGGTAGAGCGACAATCTCGCTTCATGCAGGCCGGCGTTCAATCTCCAACTTTTCCAACGAAATTGGGGTCGTAACTCAAAAAATTTGTAAGTAGGGGCACTTGTGAATCGAGGTTACACTGTATACATAGTCTGACATATGTTGAAATAAAATCACAAACACGTGCACAGTCCAGACTAGCACTGTGTGTGGCGTCTCACTCTATATGGCTCACCAGAGTCAAGACCCTCCACCAGGCTCATTGGATTGTAATAATGCACCACAAAATGCGAGTTGATATGTACACAATTTAATTACAAGTACTCACTCTTACAGGGTCCACATTCATACATGCACGCTCTTCATCATCGGTGCATGGGGAGTCGCCCTCAACCGATGGGTATCCTGGAGTTGTGACTTGTAGCTTTCGAGAGTGACAGTGCTCACAAGAGTTCAACTACAGCATTCATCTTATCCATCCTCTTCATGCATCCTGAGAAATGACTCCGTGGGAAGCTAGCACGAAAGAGCCAGCTCTTACCCTCCCCCATTACGTCAAAGCTTATAGACCAGCCACCAATCAGAATGAAGTGTCAACTATACATAGGCCTCCTGATTGACTGAGCTCTTAATGCTACTCGAGTGGCAGTGAGACACAGGGAACAGGCCTGCAATGCGCTTTGGCTTTTGTGGTTAAACAGAGTAACCCAAGTGAGTCCCAGCCACACTCCACAGCTACTTTTGGGGGTATACCCCCTTCCATGAACATACAGGCTAGTTATACAAACTGCCCTCCTAGTATAACCAGGCATCGCACATCAACAGACAACCGAATTCTGAACCACTGGCACGATTCCCAATTCATACACGCCCAACACGATTGTACTTTTGTCCATAGATAGGCGAATACCAATGCTCAATAAACTTCCTGTGCAGAGCTGCTCAGCAATTCTGGAGTGCAAGTCTAGTTGTGAGAAACTGTTCTCTAACACCCCCTGTTAACACTGTTTTCTTTTAGCCCCTCTTCTAGCTATACAAACCATTTATTACAGAATAATCTCGACTGAGACTACTATTGAGCCTTATGATGCTCAGTAGTACTACTGAGCCTTATGATGCAGCCTTCATGAAAAACTATTTCTTTTGTTCATGAACATGAGAACAAGAGGAAACTGCAGTAGGCCCATTGCTAATACATGCGAGTTCCAGGAAGCAACAATACTAAAATGAGATATTAATGAAATAACCGAGTATTAATAATCTTACTAAAATCATTTTTTAATTGATCAATTAAAATTGGATCCAAATTGTACAACCAATTACTAATGCTAATATTGTATAGTTCTGTGATTTGAATTCAAGCAGGTTCAATAATGTTTCTACTGAAAATTATTTAACAATTAGTTATCTTATAAGAACTCTCCCAATCAATTTGGTGAGAATTTTTTAACAAATGAATGATCAGAGTATTAGATAATTGGCAAATTTTTACTGAATATTTATGCTGTAAAATTAAAAATTTAATATCTTTAAATGTTTGTAATAAAGATTGTAATGAACTGTATATAGATCAAACATCAAAGATTTTAAATTTTGAATTTCACAGCATAAATATTCTGTAAAAAATGGCCATCTAATGCTCTATTTATTCATTCATCAGAAATTCTCACCAAATTGATGCTGTATGTATTTTTATGATTTTGGACTGAATTCCATTCACACCTGGGGTGTTAGGTGTTTAAAATTGATGTTCAAATTAAGTGGGAGTCACTATATGCTTCCTGATACTTTAGCACAAAATTGGGATATTCCTTAATTCATTTTTTTTCTACTTAAATGTCTGAGTGGGTGTTGGGATGTTGTCCAATCTTTCTGTGTACACATGTAAAGTATTCATTCCAGTTGGCTGCCCTTTTACAATCAGTTATAACGTAGTTTACACTTTCAACTACTGAATCGCTTGCCCTAGTTTTATTGCTTACATGAAAAATAGGAATTTGTATCTTTCATGGTGTTTTGACCACGTTTTCTTTCATATTTACTTTTTGCCGATTTGTTTTCTGCGTAGTTGAATTAATGACTTTTTGAATCTCTCAATCTATGTGATACTTGGTGAACTGTAAAGTTAAGATGCATTACATTAGAAGCATATGTTGAGGTTTAAAAGTTGAAACATTTAAGCACAATGATGTTTTAGAGGTGAACTAACCATATCTTTAAAATATAAATACCAAGTAATTAATTCTTAGTCATCATCTGTGTTTAAATTAATAAGATGCAAATATTTAAAATAAATTTACCATACAAGAAAACGTGTAATCTCATCCATGAAATGTACAACCCTCCTGCATTACATGTAGCTTTCTCATGACATCGGCAGCCTTCTTGTGGTACGTGCAGCCTCTCTCTCTCTCTCATGTGCACCATGCAGTCTTTGTGATGCTCGCTTTATTTTCATTTTAAATTTAGCCTTTTTATGTTACGTGCAGCCTTTCCGTGATACGTGCAGCCTTTCCATGGTACGTGCAGCCTTTCCATATGCAGGTTATGTTTACTTTTGATATTTTTTAATTGGATGTTTGATATAGAGCAAATATCAGAATTGTTGTTCAAACATTTCTAGAATGGTATATATGCATACTTTAATGATACAGCATAAATAATGATTACAGAATAAACAGAAGTAAAATTAGAAAATTATTTTC